>NW_008235977.1:2193827-2206723 GCF_000691975.1 Corvus brachyrhynchos | reverse complement strand
ACATTTAACTGACTTATTCAGAGATATATCCCTTACAATTTATTTAGTAGTAAAAGAGTGAAAGCATCTCAGTTACCCATACTTCTGACTTTTCCCTCTCAAAAGCTGAGAAACTGTGAATATAGTTTATTTGTAACTCTCATGATTGTTACAAATAGTGCTCTCCTTCTGCACAACATTTTTGATCGGAATTTGTGTGTCAGAATGGGAAGGAGAATCTCTATCCTTCGAATCACAATCTCTGGAGATCCTATGCTCCAAAATGCAAACTCTTCTAGTAGCTACTCATAATTCCCCACAAATTAAAATTAAATTAGACTTCATTTAATATCTAAATTAAAATATCTTGTTCTATTTAGGGTTCGTGGTTAATCTTTTTAAAGCTACTGTTCCAATTTTCAGTTTTTCTCTAAATTAGCAATATTTCCTCCTCAGATTTCTCCGAAGAGGAAAGCCCTGTATCTGCACCAAGCAACATTAACTCCAATGGGAACAGGAGCTTGCTCACACAGAATTCACAGGTGTGATGACAAAGATTTAACCTTCTGACAGTGTTCATGTCGGATGAATTAACCTGCCTGCAAGGAAATTGCAGAACTAGGATTTCTTACTGTATAATTGAAAGTTTGAGTTCATAAAGATGAAAAGAAAACAAACAGAAAGAAAACTAAACAAAATACTTCTCTCTTCTTCTGTTTTCTTGGAAGTGGGATTTTCTTTTCTGTTGTTTCATGACTTCTTTAACTCAAGGGTAAAACAATAACATTATAGAGATAAATTCTTAATGTCAGAGACTGAAAGAATCTGTCACTCTGCAATGAAAAATAAGCAATTTTAGCTTTGCAATGAAAAGGTAATTAAATCTTCTCAGTAAAATACAGTTTTAGGAATACTTTTTGCAATGCCCTTGGAACCTGATTGGAGTTCGAGGGCTGAGCACCTCAAAATCAGGATTTAACATCTTTTTAATGGCCAGCATCTTTTGCAACAGGGAATCTTGAAAGCCTGAGAAGCTGGAGAGAGCTGCTTGTGCTTTTGTCAGTTTGCAAAGACATTCCCAAAGCTCAGGACAGACATGAAAGTCATGGGAGAGGAAACATCCCCACTGATTGAGCAGTGTTGCTCTCTGTGCTCCTTCTGATTTACTGCAGCTCTGCATCGGTTCAGCCACTGTGCAGCTGCAGTTGATCTTTTCTGATGGCCATAACAGGGCCTGTTGCTGACCAGATGTAGATGAGGCTTTTTTAAAGCATCCAGTCCTTTCTGATGTACTCGACTGCATGCCTGTGACTCCTGCTGCTGCTTTTCCAAATGCCTCTCAAGCTCTAAGGTAGTTGAAACCTACTGTTTTGCACCCAGATTGTTCTGTCACTGGGTTCCTGCCATCCAGACCAGGAAGATTTGTTGCTCTTTGCTACCCCCAACTACCCCATCAGTGCTATCTTAATCCACTTCTTCCATCTGTTACTTCTGTACTTGAAAAGCCCTCTCCCCACCCTCTGCCTTCAAAGAGATGCTCCTCACTATCACTGCTGTTGAAAATAGAGGCATGCACAGGCTCAACCTGCACTTGTCAGCAAACTCCAGCTTGGTTATCTTGCTTCTTATTTTCCTTTTCCTCAAGTGGGTATTATGCAGGTGGAGATTTGAGAGTGACCTGAGCAAGTCTCTGTTGGAGACTTTTCTATGTCCTGCATTAATCTCTTATTCCAGCCTTATACCTGTCTTCCACACAGAATGACAATCCATAAAATTGCTTGCTCATTTCAGTCAGGCACACCCACATACGATCAAGAAGTCCTTTAGGGAATATCAAACATGTACAGATTATTTTGAAACAAGATATATATAAAGTGTGGTGTCTCGTTGGAGCAGCTGTATGTTTGTTATTCACTCTGGCTGCTGACTTAACAGTACAGGTTCTTTTTCCAATGAACAGTTCACTTCATGCTCATGAAACTTTTGCTTGGCATTCTTATGAAAATTTTTAAGTGTCTTCTACCAGCAGTACACCTCTTACATGTTATTGCCCCTACGATCAGTTCTCATTTTGGCAAATATCTTGCCCAGGGCAACCATGCACTCTGTAATTCAGATAAGAACAGCAAGGGAACACAGATCTGTCCTGTGTACGTGTAGGTTTTTCTCAGTGCTTTCTATATTGCCTACGTTCTGAATGTGTTTTGTGCTGGGTTGTAAGAGCAGTATAGCACAGGGCTTCCTGTGGTGTGAATTTTGTAAGAGTTAGCTACTCCCTGGTGAATGTCAATGGATGACAATACTACATCTATTCCATTAAGCAAAGGTGTTCTATGCTGGCTTTTCACTTTCCATTACAATTCCGTCTCACTCAACTACAGTCAATTCTCATTGTCTATTCACAGTAGTTGTCTCTAACGAGTCTTACTAGACCATCCTTCATTGGAGAACCTTAGAAGTTGGTTACACTATACAGCACCCAAGAGAGACAGTCAAAAAATAGATTCTCACAGGAATCTCCTCAACCATCAAGGAGAAATATCTTCTCTGAGAGTTGCCATATACAAAACAAGGCACAGCAGTATGTGTAATGCTTTTCCAACAATATGAAAAGGAAAAATTATATGGTATCGAAGCTGTAACTCTTAAACTCATTTTTTCCAGATGAATCCTTGAGAATTTTTATGCATTCCTTTAAAGGCATTAAATTACATCATGTTGTCACCAGACTCATTTTTAATATAGAAACAAAATATTTGAGAATTAAAATCAATAAAAAATTGGTGAAGCCACCATTTGAATTTAATCTCAACAGAGTGCATCATGCATTCCTTGTTTGACCCACAGAGGTGGTTGTTTTATTACTGTTTGTCTCCTATGCACTTCTGTTATTGCATGCACATTTTGTATATTTGAACCCAATTTTAGCCGTGAAAACACACAATTTCATTTAATGTGTAGGCAGAAAAGAAGCTTACATTTTTTGCCAGATCTATCTAGAAGCAGCATCACTAACACCTTTTTTTAAATAAGGTGAAAGATAGAGGAAGCCTTCAGGGCAGGAGTGGAGGTGATTTTGTATTCAATGTTACTTTTAATTAAAACAATTGTAACTCATAATTGAAATACCTGTAACTTTTCACTAATCTTGGATTGGTTATTAATTCTCTTGGATGTTGATTCACCTGCTCCCTATTTATTTTACATATATATATATATATATATATATATATATATATATCTCTATATATATATACATTGCTTATAATACAGAAATAAATTTATATATATATATCTCGATATACATATTCATTGCTTATAATTCAGAAATAAATACTTAGCCCAGAATTCTTAGTTATTAAAATGAACATTTTGTTAATGTTTTCTTACTCATTATTTCAGTCCATAATATAAAAATACAGTTAAAATATTAGAACCTGCATTTTAAAATAGTTATATGGTTTGAATTTTTTTCAGTGGGTGATTTTTAATCTTTATGTAAGGTGTTAAATCTAGGAGGAAGGTAGAAGGTTTTGTTGCTCTGACTTAGTGTCTGGAGAGGCAGAGTTAGTATCTCCCACTGCCAGCTCAATGCATCCCTTTCCACTGTGAGTGGCAGAGACAAAATGCTTCAATTTCTGTACTATCTTTAGACAGCAATCAGATAAGGGCTCTGATAGAGATGGGCTGCTCCCCAATACCTGGTCAGTCAGTAAAACCCTCAGGCTCTAATGGCTTCAAGTTACTAATTTATGATAGGGATACTGAGGGAAGGCAATTGAGTGAGATCAGAGGTGGGAAAAACATTTTGCGACATTTTGGAGGACAAACAGGATGTGGAGGCCTGATCTTTGTTTGGAAGGAACAGCAAAACTTATAGATGTGATAATAACAGAGGAGTTGCCAACTGGCCTTAAGGAAGTCTGATGAGCTGGCAAAGCACTTGGACTACAGAGTAGGAGATAACTGGGAGTAGGGCATAAATGGGAATTAAGTCCTTTTTTTCTGAGATCATTCAGAATCTGGGTTGTGTTTCTTCTCCCACCTTTCCACTGCCTTCTGTATGTAGAGTGGAAAAGATTATTTGAATTTCCTGTAAGAATTACAAATTCTACCTTCAGTCTGCAAGGAGTGACTTTTATAAGGCATTTTTGGCATTGGTGAGAATGTGCTGCATTTTGGGTTGTTTTGGGTTGTTTTTAATTTTAATTGAACAGAAACAGCATATCAACATTTTTCAGGCTAGCATTCTGCAAAATGCTGAGGTGACTATTTTAACTGGTTTTTTTTTTTTTGCAGGACTGTCATTTAAATATGGGGTAAAAACACGATACAGTCATTTAAATGCATTTTGTGTCAGATATTTTAATCCCTAAAGCATTATCTGTTGAACAGCGAGTAAAAGAGTATCTGAGATTTCTGAAGGTGTTACAGAAATAAAATCCTTAAGAAAATATAAAACTAAGATACATTTTGTAATTCTGATTCACTTATATTTTGAAATTTGGTGCTGTGATCCCTAAGTGGATCCTTTACGTTTCCTGAGTAAACCAATGATAAATTCTATGGACAGAACTCAAGACTACAAGATTCTTTTTAAGCTAATGAAGTGATGCAACTCGCAAATATTTTGGGAAGTATGTTGCATACAGACATATATCTAAGTTTACACAGGTCCTTTAGTCCTGAAATATTTATGTCACGAAGAAACTTGTCTGACTATAAATGTCATCAAAATCTGGCACATTCAAATTACAGCTTTTCAACTGAGTGTTATTTCTGTAAGGAACTACATCAAAACTCAGGTCTAAACACATCTAATCTTAGTTTAGACCCAGATCTAAATTTTACACTCCTATTCATAGTGTATTCTATCCTTAGTGGATCAATCTCAAATCTGCAAGAAAAATGGATGATATTTTAAAGTAAATATTAATCACATATAGCACCCAGTGCTGTTGATTTTGAGAGCCTGTCTTTGAATTAAAAACTGGAATTTTGAAATCCTGTTCCGTGATCAAATTGCTTCTCTGAGTTGTATTTAAATAATCAATCTGCATTCCATTTTTTGAGTTATAAATCATGGCTTTCAAAAGTAATATTTCCTCAAAAATTATGTAAATCCTTGTATAGTAAATCCAGATCAACTGGGATTTGGCTAGATTTGCTTTTCAAATATCTCTTCTTTGTTCTTTGCAGCTAAAATGAGAAATATTTATATTTTCTAGTCTGCCAGAAAAATCTGGATTTTGTGTCCTGTAAGAGGGAACCTGTTTCCAACACACGAACCTCTCTCTGACCATGCAAACAGGAAGAGGTGCAGTGCTCAGGTCAAGTTACCAGTTCAGGTCGAGGCAGTGGGAACTGGAATGTCAGTAGCTGCAAACTCATGTGCTCCATCCCCATATCCAGCCTGCCTTCCCTGCCAACCTGGCTTCTCTGTCCCTGCTCCTCTCCCAAGTTCTTGACCAGTTCTGTGCTCCTGCAAGACATTGAGATCGGACAACTTCTGCTTCCCTCCACGTTTTCCTTTGTTCCTTGTCTCTTGCCTTGTTGTACCCCTGGACATTGCCCATTAACACTGAAGTGCAGTCACGTTATTTATTTAGAGATGAGGTGGCAGTGCAGGTTGCTGCCCATCAGCACTGGGGCAACTGTGCAAGACTTGCTCACAGGAAGAAGAACCAAGCTGCTTCAACCCTTTGCTGAAGGTCAAACAAGCAGTTATCCTGGAAAAGTTCATGGGTCAGTTCTGAATTTCACCACGACACAGAAGTGTGTGCACAGAAGTGCTGCTCAGGATTGGAAATACAGCTCCTTGACATTCTGTTGTTGTAAAGCACTGTGGAATTCTGCCAGATAGCTATGAAAAGAAATAGTAAGTTTCTCTTTTAAAGCAGACTGTGAAAAGTAGAGAAGATTATTCCAGCTATACAGCAGAGCCTGGATTTAAATTAAACAGTGACAAGCTGCATATATTTCTTAAACTCATTACAAATATTTAACAACATTTGTGCTCTGGTTGGATAAATCATGGAAAGCAATGCTTTGTCACAAAGGTATGCCATGATTAACATTGAATAACTGCTTTACTAAGCACCTCTTGCTACTCCTGATAACAGAAGTAGCTGCTTACTATCCATTATACAATTATCAGGCTCTAGTCCTTTTATAGACTATAATCTAGCTTTAGGCCCTTCCCCATTCATAGCTATGCCTTTAATGGAGTTTACTTAGGAAGTGAATTATGCAGTTGTCAGTAACAAAACAGACAGGCTCATTTTTCTACTTCTCAAACAGCTAGCCATGCAAACAGACATAATATCTGGCAGGATCTTGCTATTTGTCTGTCAGCTCCACATCTTATCTTCACTGTTTGTCTAAAATACCTTCTCTCTCTAAAATAATTTTCAGGTTCCTGTGGCTTCCTGAAAGCTGGGAGAGTCTGTAAAAATGCTGTCAATGTGGTTGGTGCCCAACCACACAAACTGATCTGGTTGTTGTATTAGTCTAAATTTTTTTTTAAAAAGGAAATATATTACCTAAAGCAATTTATCCAGAGCAGCTGTTCTGTCTCAGTTCCATCCAGAGAAGTGGTGTAAACAAACCAGAGGAAGACAAGTACTCCTCCCTTTGAAGCCAATGTTGAACCTGAAAATGGAGATGGAAAACATGATTTTGCCACAGACTCAGGTTGAAGTAATGCAGAGCCAAAAGGCAGTTCCTGGTCTCAAGGAACTTTCAAAATAGATAGTAAGAGGGAACTTTTGTTATTGTGCAAAGAGGAGAACTGGGCAAACTCAACCTACAGTCCAATACAGGCTAGCAGAGATTGCTGTGTCTGCTCTGGATGGACAGAGAGCTGCAGCACAGGGGGGCATGTTCAAAAAGGGGCCATTACAAGAAACTGGGGGGCTAATTAAAAAAAAAAGAAAATCAGACATGGCATAAGTCACCTTTCAGAGGCAGATACCCCAGTGCATCATCAATGGCACCGTCCAAAACTAAGGATGATTCACAGTGAAGGAAGCTTTTAAAGGTGACAGGCATGATGTGACACACAGAATGAGAGGAAGTAGAGGTGAATCAAGGCTGAACAAGTCTGCACTCCTACAGATGTGTTTGTAGCTGTGAAAGACGTTGCTCTTCTTCAGAGTGGAAAGGTCTTTTAATTTCCCAGTAGTATCATTTCAGCTTGGTACTGCCCAGGTTAAATCACTTGTGTGCTTCAGATGAAAGTTTACAAATAAAGCCCGATGAAAGCAGGAGCAGGCACACATTTTTTAGAAAATACATATATAATAGACAGGAAACCAGTCTCTGATGTTTTCAAATCCTTAAATGCTCTCTGTTGCTACCTAGTATTGCAGTAAAGCTGAGGGGAAGGATGAGGAGTGCTGTAAGTGGCTGTGTATCGCTGGTGCTGAGATGGTAACATTGTGCCTGAATGGGGGAGCAGCCGAGGTTTCAGTACCAGCACACAGAGCAGTTCATGCATTGAGACTAAATGAAGTGTTTGACCCTCATGCTCATGAAAGAGGAAAACTTCCTGCCAGTGAAAACTTACTTATTGCACTACAGGCCCAAGTTCTGCTTTGCTCAGCAAAAAATCATGTTTCAGTCTGCATCAGCTTCCAGCAGGTGTTTATATTTATTACTTACTTGTATGTTTTGCAAAAATATAAAGACAATATGAATTTTGATACTTACTTTCCTGAATGGCACCGTAATGCCATTAAACAAACCTGTTTTCACCACTGCTTTATCTTCTCTGAAATTAGTTTCACAGTTTTTCATAACTGAGTTAAAAAGCATTTCCACAGAGATACAGTATAGCTAACAAAAAACCTTCATTTCTTATTATCTCCTGATTTTTTTGCAAGTGTGACTGGCACTCTTCACACTTGCCAGAATAATAATAACCTTTGTTTTTCAGGACACTTCTAGTCCAAAATGAGAAATCTGAAAAGTTTTAGAAACATATTCTTTTCTTACAAACTTTTAGAAACAACATATTAAAAAGAACTGCTATTTTCTTATAGTGTGGGTCTTTCTGAGTGCCCATGGCAGTTTATCTGGCTAACCATGAATGGTAATTAATCACACCAATATGTTCATCACAATGTCACCTGCTTTCCCTTTTCATTCCAAGCAGCTTTCCTGAGCACAGTAAATTTACATGTACAAAAATCCCAGAAATTTCGAAACATAATAGTTCCAGACACTGATTTTTTCCAAATCTACTTATTCATTTGACTGTAAATAATAATATTAGTAATAGATATAGTGCTCTTGCCATTGAAGTATATTATTTCCTAAATAAAGGTCAGTGTATCTGAAATTTTTTTTCAGAAACAGTACATGAAGTGCTGCTTTAATGAGTCAGAGAGCAGTGAAATATTGTGGTTCATTTTACTCAAACAGTGCCTCAGCTCATGATTAGCATACATTTGGTTTAGACAGCTAAATGAGGTTGCCTCAATATGGCTAAAAACAGAATGCAGTCACATACAAAACTACAAAAAAGTAAAAGTTTGTTACCTAGGGTATTCTTTGTTTTTGTTTCATGTTGCTGAACTATGCAGGCATCCAAGAGCACTCAAGTGTGATCATTGAGTAGCATTGAATATCAGTAACTTGGGAGAAACAGAGAGCAATATGACCTTCAGAGATGCAGAAAATTTGCATAAATCAATAGTTCATTCAAGATTTTTTTTTTGTGCTACAGAACACCAGCAAGCTGCAGATCTAGATATGTTTTTATTATGTAATGATCAACATTAAAAATTCCATTATCAGAGCTAATAGCTTTGTGGTGGCTAAGGCATGATCAGAATATGCTGTCTTTATTGTCTGTATTAATGTCATCTTTCCATTTGCTGATAATACTAAAACCTTCTTTTGCTATGAGATTAGGCAGATTTGACTTGGAAGATATACACACACACTGAGACATATGACATTGTTGAAGGTGCTTTTTACTCCTCAAGTTTAAAATGTGTTTTTCCCGAGTAAATTGCCTATGGTATATACATTTTTGTTTAAAGCATGTCACTGCTTTTCTTCTCAGAGGCAAAATTGCTTGGCTTTTTATTTTAATTTCCTTTTGGATAAAACTTTAATCTAGGCCTCCTAGAGGCACAAGAAGCTCTGAAGTGGGATTACTGGTGAAAATTCTTCTGGAATGACTTTCTTTCCAGAATAAAATTAAAGTTTGAGGATTTTATATAAAAGAGGAGGCACCCTGCTGCTGCATATCTTCCTTTTGCTGATTTGCACAAGCATATAAAAGTAATATTCCTTTAACTTTGTTTTCTATGTATATAGACTTTCAAGACACACAAAAAGTCAACATCATTTTAAACTCAGTTTTTCACTGAGAAAAGTACTGCATCATTTTTATTTTGATGTGTCTTGTATCCAACACTATTCACCAGCAGCTGAACCACAGACTTTCATAAGCCAGAGGAAAAAACAAATAGCTCAAATCTTTCATCTTTGAGCAGAAATCACTGGGAAATCCAGCTGTTCCCCCAAGCCCTTCACAAAGGAGGTCCAGAGAGGTTCAGTCCTTTTCCTTTCTCTAACTCACCTGCATGGAGCTGTTTTTGGAAATGATGCTCTGTAAATGTCAGCAGTGCAAGAGCAACAAAGCACAAGGAAAGAGTATCACTGTAAAATGCCACTGGCAAACTGAAATTTATTAGAACCCCATTGAAGAATATGACAATGTGAAAAGGAAAAGAGAGCTGGTGGTAGAAAATTAACATAAACACAGTTAAATCACTACACCAGAGGCAGTGGCCTCTGTTCACATAAGAAATATGTTCTCTGGAGATTTTTGCTGCATCTTATTATCTTCAGTGGTGGCTGCTAAAATGTCACCTTCTGTCTGCAGAGCACCAGAAAGCTGTCCTTTCTTATCAGACTCTAATTTGGCAACAGCAATGCACACACACGACTTCTAGGCTTGATTATTGCAATCCATTACAGCCAGGAATGAAGCCATCTGCCTTGAGACAGCTCCAGTTGTATCAACCCTCTGGCTCAGCAGCCAGAGCTGCCAGTTCCCTGCCATCAACTTTGCCCCTATTTCCTTCCCTGGATCCCTGCAGTATCCACAATCCAATTCCAGGCTCTCATTTTCCCAGTGGGAGTGGGCTGCCTAATCAGAGCCATCCCTGAAGCTGGCACTGACTGGAGCCTGTGCTGGCAGCAGCTGCTGGGCATTGGGTGAGGATTCTCTCCTGGAGAATGAGCTGACCACTCCCTCACAGATGGGCTCTCTCCACCAGTTTTCCAAGCCAGCTCCTGGATTCTTTGTCTACTCAAACGGCCCACTGAAATGAGGGTGATTTGCATGCACTCAGGATGATCAGATTCCCAATCTCTTTCTTCTGGAGACTAATATTTAGTTAATTAAGATGCTGAAATAAAATTGAGGCCTTTATAGTTATTACCTAAATTATTATTTTATATCAATATTTTTATCTGAAAATAGTGTCTTCTATTATTTGGGCTCTTAAAAGACTGTGAAAGTGTAGCTTGCCGCTGTTACTATACAAACATAGATGCTGTGATCAGAGACTCATGAAATTGAACTTGCTGAGGATGGACCAAAAGTCTCTGATAATAGCTAAAGGCAGATGTCTAGGCAAGAACATTGAAACCAGGTAGGAATACAGGGACAATTTCTGTGATATCCTTTCCCAGTTTGCTATAGTTTTTTCCTTAGGAACCTCCTGAAGGGATTGCCCCTACTTTTGCACTTAGCAGGCTTTTCTTATACATAATTGT
This sequence comes from Corvus brachyrhynchos, assembly GCF_000691975.1. NCBI lineage: Eukaryota > Metazoa > Chordata > Aves > Passeriformes > Corvidae > Corvus > Corvus brachyrhynchos. The sequence continues at coordinate 2,195,947 of NW_008235977.1, read as the reverse complement.
TTTAGTAAATGGTTATGAACAAATAGCCATTCTCCTTGCCAAACAAACACAGGAGGAGAATAGGTGTAAGCATGGGACTACATTAGTATTGTAAAAATAAAACTGAACAGTCGCCTGGTCTGCAGCAAGCCAAACAGAGATTTGTTTTCTTCATGCTGTAGTCTCATATGGTTAGCTTTCTTAAGGAGCAGAAACTCTCTGACAATTCTCAAATTCTTTCCTAGGAAGGGACAGCAGCAAATATATTGATCCCAGTTACACACACGGTTCGGCCAGGCTGAAACCAGAGCAAGAGTCAGGTAAACAGCGGGTACAGACCCTCCAAACCCCAATTTGTTAGCAACTAAGGAAGAATTTCCATCAGAGTTCTATTACTGGTCATTACATTACCCATACACAAATATTGTCTCTCAATGTATTGCTTAAAGCAGGAACGCAGCACAGCTGTACTGGATCATGCCAAAGGTGATTTCTTTTCCATCTCTGATGCCAAGGGAAGAATGTAGGAATAGGCAGAGTTTATGGATACGTACAACTACTATTTCCCAGCCTGCGGTCATTTGCACTCCTGGGGCATTTTGAGATTAGCTCTGTTTCGGCAAATATTTCCCACGTTTAGTGTTCTCTATTTTGAGATACAGGCACTAGAAGGGTACTTAATTCCATTTGCCTTTCTCTCGCTGAGCACCAAGTTGTCTTTTTCACACAACTGTCACAACACCAAGATTTCTGAGTCATGGTGTTCAGCCTGGAACTCATCATTCCATGCATGATTGCTGCGCATCAGATGCACATCAGATGCATCGTTTATTTAATTAATTTCCATTTGATTTCACCTGCCATTTTATTTGCCCAGTCACTCCAGTTTTTGCAATTAAGTTTTGCAATTAAGTAAGTTTTTGCAATTCTGGCTGTGGATTCGCAAATTATGCATCTCAGGACAGATAGGAAGTATTGTACGGATACAGAAAATGGGGGGGAAATCCATAGGAGAAGTGCAAATATAATTAAAACAAAGAGTATTTCATTTCATGCAGTAAATGGGGACAGTGCAAGAGCACCAAAAAAATTCAACCGATTCTGACTGATTTATTAATAAACAGAGAAGATAGTTTATGCAGAGTTTATGCAGCATTACAGGAGGAGTACCTGTAAATCACTGTTTGGTTCAGCTTTTTTTTAAGCAGCAGCACAAATAGTTAAGAATCTGGTAAGAAAAAACATATTCTGAACATATCACTATAGGAAGAAACACTGGAAATCTGGTGAATATCCTGTCCCATTTTACCCACTCCACAGCTACTGATCTTTAGATTGTTCCTCTCCAAACCTTTGGAGATTCTTCTGTTTCTTATTTTTATACTGGTTGTAGAAGAAATAAGTTTTAATATTTTAAACTCAACCTTTTAATATTGTAAACAATTGAAGAAAACAAGCAAAGGGCATACAATGGGATCTCTTTTAAAGAGATTACTGAATTTTTACAGGAAGTAAGTACCCTGTAAATAACTCCTTGGAATTGTAGCCATTAAAGGCAACTGCCTATCACAAAGCTTGGACAAACACAGTTCTAGGAATATTGCTTACTTACTGTGCAATTGGCATCTCTTGGAGCAAAGATTTTGAATCAGTAATCAAGTAGAAATATTACTGTGACCCCAAACTCCTCAGCTACTTAAATGTAAGTACAGATGCTCAAGTGAAACATGAGTTATCTCTCTTCTTCAGTTGGACAGGAATTATCACACATAAGTAAGTTAAAAGTCTCTTTGCTGTTTGGCCCAATTTTAGGAATTGCTGGGCCAGACCTCATGCAGCATCCTGGCAAAGTCTTGTACAGTTTATTCCCAAACAATCCTATATTGAGGCAATAATAACACAAGGCTAGGCTATGCTTCAGCTTAACGGATAAGACTGCAGCTGTGGAAAAACAGCTGTTTCATCAATGTCTTCCTCAGTGGCTGACACCGAAAAGAAAAGGATGTGGGATGCTGAATGTGGAGACAACAGTCATTTGAAAATAAAGCTGAAAAGTATCAAGTGTCACTTCAAGCCACTAGAGAAAATCAAAGTTTATTTTAAAACACGCAGACTTACCTGGGTGGCTGGATTTCCTGCTG
>NW_008235977.1:2136730-2193786 GCF_000691975.1 Corvus brachyrhynchos | reverse complement strand
GCTGAATGCTCTGTATAGATGCTTGGCCACAAGATTTCCTGGTTCATCATAATACCTGGGGTAATTCATTAGGTTTGCCACCCATGTTGTTAATCTGAAAGCAGTGTTCCTTTAAATCCATAAAAGAAATCAATATCCAGAAGGCTTTTCAAGGCTAGAATATGATGCAGTTGCAAAGCAAACAGAGAAGCTGCAGCATGAATGACAGCTTTACTAAAACATTAGGCTTCACCTAAGGCCAAAATCGTGTGTAAGTGGAATAAAATTGCCACTAATGATCTTGGTCATTAATGTTTAATTATGCATTTCATTACGTAAAGTTATTATCGTAAAGGATTTCATTAGGAACAATTAGAGTGCCTCTCTTCTAATTTATATGCACCTGTTCTTAATTACCATGGTATTGAAATCAATACTGAAAAATGCTTAGGTACTTTACATTCGACATAATGTGCTGTATATAACTAGGATTACAACACCTTCCATGTTATTAGCTGACAGTCAGGTTAAATTAACATCTGCTAAAATATGTTCCCTTTGTTCTAAAATGAGGTCAAATCATACTGCCTGTAAAATCCGAGTTCCTTAGCAAAGGCAGAAGTTATCAGAATGTGTATGTAACTGATGTTTGTAAGCCATTTTAAAATAATCTTTTGTGGTTTCTGTTGTTTTTAATGTCTTCATTCTAGAGTCTCTGTCACTATTATATACCACTGCTATATATAGTATGCATAATATAACTGCTAAAGCAGCTTTCTTAGCATGCATTACCATAAGATATCCTGACAGAAAGAGTTGCTAGGGATAATAACTATGTGCCAACAGGAAGATAGCAAACCCCAGATGTTTCATGTGAGACAGCACACTAGAAGCCCATCATCAATTCACTTCTCACACATATCGGTTCAGCTTCCAAACCACTTCTTATTCTTGTAATTTTTCATACATATCTAGACATTCTATACAGAAAGTCCAGTTTCTAAAATATTTAAATGTGTAATGGTGTTTTCTCACGCAATTAATGAAAATGTTTCTTGATATGTGTCAGTGATTATATTTAACAAGCAATTCTTCAACAAGTAAACAATCCTTCAGCAAAGTATCAGTGGGGTTTTAGAGCTCAGCCCTAAAATTGCTCAGACACAGCAACAAACACAGGAGTAGAAGGAGAACCCTCCCAGTTTCTTTCCTCTGGCATTTTGGTTTTGAAACCCTACAGCCCACTGAGATTTCAAACACGTTGTTATTTAAAGCCATTAAAGCTAAAAATGGTTTGTGGTAAATGGAACCCCAAGCACGCTGGACACCTGTAGGAAGTGTGGCGTGGCTTTTTAGATTGTATCTGGTTCCTCAACTGCCTGGCATGCTCCAGGCAAAATGTGGCCTGAGGTGTCCTCCCAGGTACCAGACTTTTGTTTAATCTTAGGTGTAACTGAGTCAGATCAGCCCCATTGCCTTTATTTTCCTCTCTCCCGTGGCCATCGTCCCACTTATTCAAGCTTCAGCAGCATCAGAGCAAGAGCTCTAAGTGATGAATGCTCTTTAAACCACCTAAATCTGATCAGATCCATGTGGTCACTTGTGTTCTAAGCCAAAGCATTTTGACATATGCTCTCTTGCACCTGCCCCATAATTCACAGTATGCTGTTCCCCTCTAAAAGGAAAAACAGGGAACGTGAAGAAATATAGCACCGATGTGGTTGCAGGGAATAGTCTACATGGCCTTTGCAGCACTTAACAGGAAACTGACCCATGATACAGTAATACACAGAAATAACAGAATCAATTTATTTTTCATAGAAACACAAACAAAAGTTTATTACCAGTTATGGCAGCTATGGCATGTCTATAATAACTCATAACATTTTTCTTACATGAGAATGGAGTTCTCCAGCACATTCTCTTACCCAAAGATTTTCTTCCATGCCCTCAACATTTGCTGGCCTTTCAAGACGAAGCCAAAAATTTTGCCTGTGAGATTCGCAGGGTGATAGAGGGTGAAACTGTCTTCACAGGATGAGTTTAGCAGGAGGAAACTTCAAAGAAAAACTGACTGATGTGGCAAATATATGAAAAGCACAAGAACAAAGCAATACTCTCAATTGTGGGGAAGTTAGGATTTGGATCTCAATACTTCAGACTTAACTAAACACTAACAAACCAAATTAGCACAGGCAAACATCATCTAAGGCTTGCTTCTAGTGCAAATTAAAGGCTATTCTTTAGGGGTTTTTTCTGAAGTATGACTTATAGATGCTCCATTTGCAAGCCATATCTTAATTGCATTGCTCTGATGTTCTGGCTTTATTGCATATTTTTAAACATGAAGCTGACAACCCAATGGCATTCCTCTAAAATGTTTATTTGAATTATTGTTTTGCATCCATTTCCTTAATTATTTTATTTAAAATAGACATTCAAATGAATAGTCCTGAAAGATCACTTTGTTCAGAAGGATGATATCAACACTGCAGAAATATCTGCAATATAATTACATTGTCAATGTATTTTAAGTTTTTCAGGTAATTGCAGTTTATCTTCACAGAAAAATACTCTGGATAAAAATAATTGTCAGATATAATCACAGAATCTACTTAAGTATCTTCTTTAAATGTGGTAAACATTGGTTTAGGGCTTGGTTTAGTGCTTGTGAAAGACTAAGGAAGAGAAGCAAGTAAGATCCTTGCACTGGATAAGCATTCCAGCTTTTATCCTCCAGTTCACCAGAGACCAGTTGTTTCTATTTCTGGGACTTTCCTGCATAAACTGCTTCTTACACTGGATGTGTAGCACTTTTGTGATGTGCACCAATTACGTATCCTTCTCCCTTTCCCTTTGTACAGAATCCCAGTTTTGTGATGCAGGACAAGGCTTTTGTCTGGTTTGGGATCAATCACTGAGACTCTTTTGCTATAAAGTGATTGGAATTATTCATTAATTTTCCAGACCAGTAGTTTTGTCTTTCATGAAGTAAAATTGATTTCCTTATCTGAGCTTGTGAAGAAGTGAAATGTGCATCTTTCTTGATTCATAGCTCAGGATGGAGAGTAATGGAGAAGCTTTGAAAGCAGCAGGTTTTGAGACCCCAGAAATGACAGGTCTTGGCGCAACAACCTAATATTTACTCATGGGTGGGCTGCATATTGCACTAGATAGCACTTTGGAAAGAGGATATTTAAATTTGGGGAGAATAAATCCTTGGGGAGCACTAGCTTTTCTACAGATTTGCTTTATTCATTCTCTGCTGGAGAGCTTCACGACAGTTTATAGTGCTCAACAAATCTCTTTGGTTGCAAGAGGGGTTGATTTATTCCACCATGTTTGAATCACCTGGGAGAAATAGAAGCAACTTGGAGTTGAATTACTGAGTAATCTATAGCTTCTTTTTCAAGGACCAGCAGACTCAGGAACAGACAGCATTTCCATCAGAATCTTACCTATCTTCTGGCCAGATGGTAGCAAGGAGCATTGGAAATCTGATTAATACCCTGTGGTGGGTTTTACCAGCTCCCTAGTTTCTGGCCTTTCAAACACTCCAGACCTTTTGAGAGTCTGTTCATAATATTACTACAGTTGTACCTCATATCCCTTTGGGCCACTACAAGAAAGGGTGAAATCCTGGTTCTCCTCTTTTATTTAACTGAAGATCTGTGGCATTTTCCTATCTAGAAGCTAATATTGCAGTAGCTATATTGTTTCCCTTTCCTTTCCAATGTAGTCTGGGAATGACTGTGCAGTCCTTGCACAACCACCAACACAGATTCTTGAATTAAAGCCTGAAAAAGAGGGTCTGTATTACTTTGAATTTAGGCTAGACTTTTACCTTTTATCCACAATCTACCCCATCTACTTTGCAGTAAAAATGCAAATCTTTTAAGCCTAGAGTATAATTAGAGTTCCAGACCTAGATTCCTGTCCCCTATGGCTGCTGTTTGACTAATTTCTTATTTTGTCCATTTTTCTTTCCACTGAGAAGATACTAAAAGTACTGCATTAATGTGCTTTGGACAGAAAAGAAACAGAGATAAATCAGCTACAGTTATTCCCTGGTCTGCAAAATAATTGCCTTGAAAGCCATTTTTCTTACTGTTAGCTCCCACCTTCAGAACTGTCTGCATTCATAACAAGGCTTTGCATCTAGATATTACTATAGCAGGGCATAATCTCTGCAACAGTAAAGCTTACCAGTCACTGTCTGTGAAAAGATCCTTTTTGCAGGTTCTACCCACATGGTTAGTTAGAAGAAGCCATGGGGAGTGTAATTGGATGTGTATTGCACCGATACAGAGAGCGGGAAATATGTGCCACTAACGACAAAGTATCAAACCCCCAAAGAGTAAAAACATAACCTAAGACCTTTGATGGTTCTAAATTCTATTCCTCATTTAAATTATATAGTCCTTTATCCCTTATAAACACCTGTGATTACAGTGAGATAAACACTTCACAGAGGTGTTACCCAGCAGGTGGTGGTGTCACAGTTTATGAGTGTTTCCAGCAGCTGGAATGAATATCTGAAATGTAAGTCAGACACTGGAAAACTAAAAGCTTCAAAAGTGGGTTCTAACACAGCTTAGAATTGCAGCACTGGGATCTCTGACCCAACTGCAATTTGGGAACTCCTGACACAGTGGTTCTTCTGTAATTTCTGATAGCATCAGCAGAACTTAGCTAAGCATGCAAGGAAGGAGTCCGAAATAAATACCCTTCATGTTCAACACAGCCGAAATATGAAGGTCACCTCAAGAAATGGAAATCAATGTATGCCAAGAACAAAGGGCCAACACAAAATATAACATACTATTATCCCAACCCATAGCACTGTACACAGCTTACTGTCAACAAATGCTCAGAGAAACAAGAGAGATGGAGTGAAATCCCTCTTATTATAGATGTTTGGAAAGAAAAGCAACTGGAAACAAATGCATTCCACCAGGGAGAAATCTCAATCTCCTATGAAATGGCTGACAACTGAGTTGTCTTAGACCAGGGCACAGGAGGAGAACCATAAATAAATTAAACTTTTTACTGTTCCTTTGATAAGTGATTTATCTCAATCTTCTTCTTATCATGAAATCTATTATGTATAGTTTTTAAAGTTGTAAGATGGTGGTGTGCTAGATGGAGTTTGAAGGATCTGTTAAAATCCCAGTAAATGAAGAAGACCTGAACAGCATGAGGTTATAATCAGTAGTGCCTTTTTCTGGGTTACGTTTTATCTTCTTTTACCACATTCTTAACTGACTTTTAAACTGTGGTAGGACTGGTTGCAGACTTGGTCCCTACAGGACACACAGGGTACACAGTGCATGAGGAATAAACTCATTCAAATCTGCAGATAGAGGAAGGCTGAAGCAACTGTGCCCAAATTCCTATCAGAAGAGAATTGCATGGTTAATGAATCACACTGAATCTACATGAGATTTGAGAGTCCTAACTGCTTAACCTCAAAAAATCATGATTTGGTCATCAGTTCTGCAGGATGAGCGAGAAGGGTGCTTTTGGCAGTAGTTTTGAACAAAAGAACAGATCAGTTGAGAAAATACAACTTTGGTACTTCCCATTTGCTTTGTCAGCCTAATGGAATCAAGATAAAATGAGGTATTAAGTATCATTTCCAAGGGGCTAAAGTGGAAGACCTTTATTGTCCAAATGCCAGCCCTGAAAGTGAAGGGAAATCCAAACAATAGTGCAAGGTAAGTTTCTGCACAGAAAAAAAAATCAATGAGCTCTGGCAGCTGTCTGAAAACTTTATTAGTTCAATGAATCACATTTATACAGACACTAATAATTATAATGTAAATAAGGCAGTCAGAGTAAAATAGTCCATCATATAATACTCAGTATGCCAATGTTATTACCATAGTGTTACAATTACCTAAGTTTAATAGAGAAATATAAGACACTCACAGAAAGTAATTGAGATAAAAGAGCACAGTAAATTGGTATAGTACTGCAGAGAGCGATGAGCCACACTTATTAATTTCAACAATTACAAACCTACAGAGCAAGTTCTACTTCTCTTATCCCAATGAATGATTATGTTAAAGCAAATAGTCCACACTCCTAATGGAATTCCCCTACTTCATAAAACTGGAAGGTTTGTTAAACATCCCACCTGGATTTTCTGCAATGCTGTGCTGCATGTATTTGAGTGTTTCTTCTGCAGCATTAATTGCAGAGGGGGAAATTCCTTGAAGTGCTGTCGAATGTCTCTGCACTTTGAAGTGTCTGTCATGAGTGTGGCAGACATGCCATCAGCCTGCCTCAAAGACAAGGACCTCCACAGTTTTTTACAATAAATAAACTAGTTCTATTTTGTGTTCCCCTTACTCTAAAACTACCTCTCCTTTACAATCCCTGAAGTTAGCTCATGTACTCCTGCCCTTTTGAGTGGCTTCTTCAAAGGGAGGTAAAAAAAAATTGACTGGCTGACAAAACAGCATTAAAAAAAAAGAAGAAAAAGGAAAAAAAAAAAAAAGGAGAAAATAATCCAGTAAGATACAGTAGTGTTCAAACTTCTACATGGCAAGGAGAAAAAGTAGGACAGAGGTTTTGCATAACCAAAATAATTGCCATTATAAGGAACAAGTCAAACCCAGAGAAATACTAAAATTCTAGCAAGAAATTCAGCCTGGCATGCACCTTGGCATGATTTATATCATACATCTCTTGGAGAATTTCCACTGGAGAGGGACAGGGAGAGGCCCTGCTTGTGGTCTAAGGAACACAGGACTACCTGATCCAGCTGGCTTTGGAAGTCAGCTGGATGAGATTTTATGATTAATCATAAAATGCACAAAATGAAGTGCTTATATGGTAGGATAACCAGCAGAAACCTTGCTGAGCTCCTCTTTGCTGAACTCACACATCCTGGGACCTCTCCCACTTGTACAGGTGACTATGACTTGTCTAACAGCCCCATAAAACTCTCTGACCTTATTACACTACTGGTTTGTGATTAGTTACCTGGTCTTAAAATGGTATGAATAATTAGGGTGACCTAATTTTCCACACAGCCACAACATCCAGCAATTAATTCTTCTGTTCCCAAAACAATATTTCCTCTTGCTAGTTGCAATAGGTGTTCCTCTGCAGCTTCTTTTTCATGCCATCTTCCTTAATCCCAGAGGGCTGCAGAGGATTCTCAGCCTGACTGCTCCACAGAGCAGCAAAAAGTCTGAAAAGAAAGCATAAGATTAAGTGTCTCAGCTGGGGGGAAAGGGAAAAAATAAATATGCACGTATCCTGAGATGCTTCAATGCTTTTCATGAATGAAATTGTGCTGTGCATGAAATGTTTTCAAAGAGAGAAGGAAACCATTTTTTAAATGTTTGCAAGTTCAATTTAGTAATTAATACTTTGCATAGATATTACTAGGGGAACAGTTAAAGATGGGTGAGGCCGAAAATACCTGTTCTGAATTTGAATTTTCACAAGCAATCGGAAGGACAATTAAAAATGATAATGTGCAAGTGATAACAGCTTGAGAATTCATTAAAGTAGAACCTCAAAATCTTTTGATTTGCAGAACCTCTTCAGTACTGTATTTAATTACTTTTGCAGCATTCTTAGGATTTACAGTTTGAAACCTTTAGACTCTGGGAAAGATGAAAGGTCTGTGCCTGTTTAACAGTGTCACCTATGAGTCTGAATAGAAGGAAAAAATATGTAAAGCTGGGAGAGGGAATTACTGCTGGGACATATGTATGCATTTTCCTGCCGCTGTAGGAATGTATGGATTATCAGTCTGGGTCACTTTGTCTCTGGAAGAAATTCAAGAATTCACCTATACGCCTTGTTTTGCCAGCTGCTTTTCTTCAAAGGTATCCAAGTGAGTTCTGCCAGCATAAATCTTTCCATGAAAGAGCAGCATCTGCATCCTGGCCCATAACACTCACAGGCTTTTACAGGCTGCTTCATGGGAGATGAGGTGTCCTGTCTGACAAGTTGAAGGAGCAGCGTCAGTTGTATGGCTCCTCTAAAAACTGTATCCAGGATGAGATATTTCAGGAACACCAGAAAAATTTCTTGCTCTTATGAGAGGTGTCTTTACATATCTCTGTGTCAGCTTAACTAGCATGTGATAGCACAAGCTGCTACTGATAAAGCCAGATCTGTCATATGAAAAACCATAAAGCACTACTTCAAATGTATGCTTATATTTCTTTTGATACAGACCAATTCCTAGGATTTAATAGAGTAAAATAAAAAGTTGAAATATACTTTATATTAAAACAGATTCAAAGTAAAAAAAATATATATTGGAGTTTCTTAAATGAGCTGTTTCAAGCTTGAGAGCATTTTCAGAATTGCATTTCAGATACTGAAAATCCAAATTTTTTCACACTGGTTCATATCTAAAAGGGATGTATGTTGAAATGTTTCATATGATGGAAATCCTTTTCCCCCACTAGTTATACTTTTATCTTTTATTCCTCCCCCTGCCCCACCCCATCCTAAAAAAAAAAAAACAAACCATAAAAAGAATCCATGACGTTGGTCATTGAGGTATTCATATAAAAATTTAAAAGGAACCTCAGCTTTTTATAATATAATTATGTATGAATTCCCTTTAAAGTCTGATCCAGTATCCACTGACTTCAAAGAACAGATCTTTTTTGGATGAGACTAGTCACTGAAGAGTTTGGATGATATTAGTCACTGAAATGCAGATTCTGTGTTACCAGACTCTCTGCCTATATTATGGCTCTTAGGTGAAGACCCCATTATTAGCCCACAACAAGCTTTACAAATTACCACAGTATTATGAAGTTACAGTGGTATATTATCGCTTAAGTGTTCAAATCTCTTCAAAATTCTCCCTCTGTTATTATGAATTATATATTAAAAATGCTGTTAGTTCATAATAAGGCTGCAAAATTTATACATAAAAGAGCATTTCTCTTTTGAGGAACCTTACACTAAATTGAAAAAAAAATGTCTGCCCATAAAATTAACATATCAAACCTTCAGGTTTAAAAGAAAACGTCATAAATGCAGAAACTTACGACATTTGCATAGCTCGGACAAGAAATTTCATGTTGTCTACTGCCAGTTTTATCAGTGTTATGTTAAATGATCCTTTCCTGCATTTGCTTCATAGAGACCTAGTAACATTTGTCCTTCTTTCTGAATTGAAATTATGTTAGCATGACAAACACTAGAAGAGAAATCTGCTGGGAATTATTTATGAGGAACTTAGCAGAGTGGCTTTTAACATTATCTAATCCTGGAACCTTAGCCATGACCTTCATTAACCAGTGAAACACTCCCAATTACTAAAAAAGATGAACTTGAAGTGCCAAATTTTACCTAAAAGCACTAAAAAAAAGAAAACAAACACCTAAAGTTTCCAAACCCAAGTAATTCTTGAAGGCCAAATTCTGGCTGCCAAAAGCAGGACAAAACCCCCAGGTGTGACGTGACAGGCTGTCCCCCAGAGGTCACTTCACGGCCAGTGCCACTGCTCCTGGTCAGCTGGGTGCCAGCTCAGGAGGCATTCAGCACCCCAGAGGGATTCCGTGCTGACGGGTGGCTCCGGCGCCCTGCGGAGCACGGGCTCAGAGCTCCCTGGTGATGCAGTCCTACAGGCCTGTGCTTCCCTGAGGATGTTGGACAGGATGTGCATGGCTGCAAATCCAAAGCAGGCCCTCCTCCTCTCCTTTTGGAGGAGGCTCAGAACAGATAAGGCTCAGGCTGTGTTTTCCTTGGCTGTGACAGATTTGCACAGTATCACAAGCTTGCTGTGCCTGTTTGTTTTCCTTCTATCAAAAGAAAGATGTTGCAAAACTGTTTAGAGTACAAATGAATCCATACCCCATATGTTGCTGTTTATATTTATATCCACTTAGGACACCCAGCAGACCTGGTTATGGAGCAGGTCCTTGTTGTTTCCAGTTACTCTTCTGCTCATAAACATTTAAGTGTGAACAACTGGATATTGCCATGTCTGCACTTAAATTGCTCATTGTAATTTCACATCAGCTTCTATTCCATATCAATTTTCTATGCAGCATATTATAGTATCTGCTCATGTATTTTGTGCAGACTGTGTAGGAAGAAGCTTAATCTAAAACATCTGCAGCAAGATGAGATGATCACATAAACATTATTTCTTGTAGAGGTTCTGTCTATAAACTGCAATGAAATATGTTTCCACTGCATCAGCACAATCCTGCCTTTGCATTTACCTTTTATCATCAAAATGGAGAACAAAGGAAAATAAAATACAACAGGAAAAGTCAAATTCCCAGGCACATAAACACTATGTTCAGACAGAAACTGACAAAGCTCTGAAAATTATGTCCCTAATCCAAAACCTGTTCAATAAACTACATTAAATATCACTACTGAGTATCTGTTTATGTGCCTAAATTCCCAGTAAGCCATATGGAAAATTACTTTCTAATGTGGAATCACCAGAGCTTTCTGATAGCAAAAGCTCCACACACACACTAAACTGTTGCAGAGTAAGTCAATAATCAGTGAGCTGCAATTTTCAGAGGCTAATGGATTCAATAGACACCTAAGGGGTATCTCAGCCTCAGCAGCAGCATTGTGCTCCATCACATTACCCTGCAATAGAAGCAACGACTCACAACAGAGTCTCATAAAAGAGGGTATAAATTATCCTTGTAGTTGAGATTTACCCTTGAAGGTCGGTATCCATACCCAAGCAATTTCTCTTCAATCATGCCCTTCAGGCACTTTACCAAAAGATAGGAAAAGTGCTTTGTATCAGACGTTTCAGCTCTGAAGGTACCTACATGCAGTTTCATCTGCACATAAAACACAATACTGAAGCAGCTTGCCATCAACGCACAAATAGCTTTTGTCAGCAAACATGTTAATTACCAAAATTTGTGTTCCAAGACTTGCCGTGTTAGTTCCTTAAAAAAAACTAAGCACATTAGCTGTTTTCTCATTACATCATTTTGAATATGAGAATGAATGCAAGTTCCAACACAAGTTTCAGGGACTAGGGAGGGCAGATTATAAAGACTCACCTAATAGCTGAAAATTTTCACAAACGAAAGAATCCTTCTTACATAAGAAAGTGCTCTGAACAGAATATCTGCTAAACACTTAGTGCATGCCCCTGGAAGTCAGTGGAGCATTTCCATCCCCTCTTAGTTTGTAAGATTTTATAAATAAAAATCTAGTAAATTCTCAGGATTTGTAGCCTTCTATTTGATCCCTTTAGTCCTGAGTGTTCTTCACCATCCTCATTGGAACGTAAGCAGAAGAATTACATATTTGTATTTCTAAATGCAGATGAGTATTTTTCCCTTTGTTATAATCCACCAAACTGGAGTAGGATTCAACTAATAAACTACTCTTAACTCCAACTGAACCATAATATTGTAAGTCAGAAATCAGAAACATGTAAATGCAAACACGTCAAAAGTTGAATGTCTGGTGACAAGCAATCCATTGGCTTCTATAATTTTAATCAATATAAATTAGTTTTTGGGGGACAATATCATAATTCCAAGCAGACTATAGGAAGTAAACTACTCTGGCTTCTACAGCTCAAGTAGCAAAAGGAGTAAAAGCAACGCTTATTAAACAGGAAGTAAACTTGAGGGAAGGTTCATTTTCAAACCTCAAAACTTGGTTCTATGTCCCAAAGTAAACTGAGGACAGAGTACTGTCACCCGCTTGTGAATTCTCTTCTTCCAACTTTAAGAAGCCTGGGGGTTAAATAATGATAAAAATCCTTGGATGATGGGAACGCCTTTGTTCCAGGTGGTTATGCAGGAGGAGAAACACCGCCCTGTGGTACTGGGTTAAATCTCAGCTCACAGTGTGATCAACACTCCTGTATTTGGTGCTCAGGCAGAGCCTCCCTGGCAGGGAGAGGTTCCTGCACACACAGGCACCAACATGTCAGATCACCACAGGCATAATCACTGCCTCTACAGTGGGGGGGGAAAGAACTGTGAGAATAAAACTTGAGGCTAAAAACTGCCTACAGCCTAAACACTGGTGATGATATCACTTTTCTATTTAGGATAGAAAGGAAGGTAGGAAGTCCTATTATGTGCAGGGAAGGAACAAAGTCCTCGAGGCTCATTGGTGAAGTCTATTAATTGAAAAGTACTAATTTAACACACGGGTAGTAAGTGGAATGATGGCATCTCTTCAAATGAATTCATAAATTAAAAGGTATTTTACATTTTTAAGGGAACATTTTTGTTGGTTATAAAGAAATTAAGAAAACCGAAAACCTCTGAGTAAGATGATGTAATTAGATTCACAGGTTATCACTGAATGCTTGTGTTAAATGAAGAAAATAACATCTACAAAGGTTTTGAGCTTAAACTGAAAACTGTAGAAAGTCAGTCTCAAAGTCAGTTTAGTTCTTGGCAACTCTTCTAAGGACACATTGACTGATCTCTGCCCCCATGAAAGAAGAACCTATACTTAGTGCCTTCAATAAATTGAAGCTTTGGATATTCCAAGAAGGTGCAGAGAATATGGGAGAAATATAGATTCTCAAAAAATGCCATGTATTTCCTTTTGCACAGTTACTGTGCTCCACACAGTGAGTGCTGGATGAGATGCACACTGTATATGGAAGAGAAGTCAGACTAGGAGAGCCCTTCTGACCTTAAAATGGAGATATAAATTAACTACATTTTAGGGGACTCAGTAGCACAGGCATCTGGACAAAAGAAGTTTTGTGAGAGTATTCCTTTGCATTATAATTGTGTATTTAATAAGACTTCATACTTACTTTTACTCTAAATTAGTATCCATATCAAAGTACCAGGTTGTTTCCCATTTGCTTCTTGTTCCTTTTTGCTTCATATTTCTCTTCCTTCATATTCTTTTCTCCAACTGCTTGTCCTTTTCCACTGTAGTGTCCCCAGCGATGTTCCTTCAGTCTTCACTTGCTTATCACAGTTCATTTTGCTTCCTGTTTCTTTTCACCATCACCATAAAATAGATACCGATAATGTGGCATTTTGCTGCTCTGCCTGCACTACTAAACTGATTTTATAGCTGAGAGATTGGCACAGGTAATAAATAATTTGCTGGTTTACTTGTGCACCTTTAAAGTATGTGTCACTGCTAAAATCAGAAAAGAGATCTCCTGCCTTACTGGACAAAGCCCTAAATGAATGTGTTTCTTCTCTTTTACAAAACCAAAAGAACTTTATTGCAATTGTAAATATAGCATACTCTTTCAGAAATAAACATGATGCTTCCTCAGTGAGAAATCTGAAGAACCATCTTGGGAGTCCTTTCTCTCATTGCCCATCACCAGGCAGACCTGTCAGGTTCTCTGCCAATGTTCAAGTTAGTCAGTGAGCACACTGGCACCACTGCCCCTAAATGGAAGTTCTTTTAAAAAACTACACTCCTAAATCCACTCCCACCTTTTTCATACAAGAGTTGAGTTTCATTTCTGTCTGCATTAACTTGTCATGCTGTGCCCCAAATTAGACATCGACCTGGCTTCCAGTGCACTCTGCAGAGGATGCAGAAGACACAGAAGTGTCTCACAGAACTCACTGATCACGCTGCGATTTATTAAGAAATAATGAAGAAACTGATTGGCATTAGTTTCAAAGCTTTGAACCGAGCCCTTTGAGAATGGATGTAATTGGATTGTATAATATTATAAGCTAGCAGACTTAAAGAAGAATTCTTTAACTTTGGGTTATATTACTAAGTATGCTGAAGATATTTAAAAAAAAAAAATAAATCAAGCAGTCATTCCTCCGTTTGTGAAGGCAAGAAGAGCAAGTTAACCACTTTACAAAGCTGAACTATGACCCCCCTAGCTAGCTTCATCATCTATTTTGTGAATTAAACAATTGTTTATATATGTGACATATAAACAGATATAATATATATCTATTCTCACTGCAAGTTTAAGATCATACTTATTCATTGTGCAGCAATTCAAAGTAGAACCACTGACTGAAAATATGGAGACCCTAATCAAAACTATTTATAGACAATTAGTACTAAAGTAACTTTTCTCTATCAAGAATTTGCCAGTGGGAAAAGGAAATGATCTGAATTACTTATAACACCACATTTTACCAGTTAATCAAATAATAATTAATTTGCTTCATCTGAAACTTTTATTGTTGAGAATTGAAGTGTGTGGGTATTAAACACGGTCTTGTTTCATAGCTGTCACAGATTTTATAGTGCACAAGGAACTGTCATGACTTTAAATTAAGCTTTCATGTAATCTAACTTTTCACTTGAGCCTGCTCAGGGTCAGGATTTTTTTTTAATGCCTTCATGAAATCACAAAAGTAAAGCAATTTTATTTTGTACATGAGCATTTATTCATCTTAAAGCAAATGGTTGAGGCTACACCTTGTTCATTACCACAACTACTGACCTAGCCAGAATTAAATGAACTCTGCATTTAAACTAATATTCTGTAAACAGCAATGAATAAGGGCACCTAAACAGCAATTTAAATGCATCCATTTTGGTGGAATGACAATTATAAAAGAGAGACTTACTTCATATTAGAAATAATTTCCTGCCCAACTCAGCATCTTTGTATTATCTCCTGTGCTTATTTACTTTTCATATCTTTACCACTGTGGCTTTGCCAGATCTTTTTTTAAATGATAACATCAGTATCTTTCAGCCAAGAATCTTATTTGACATAATTGCTTCTCATATTAGAACTTTTCGGAAATTAAAGTTGATTTGGCACATTTCTGAGGTGATGCTGAGGACTTTCTAGACATCCAGAACTAAAAATACACTTCCAGAAGAGGCAGTGCTAAGCAGTTCAACCACCAAATGAAGGCTCCTAATTCAGCTGCTGATACTGACCAACACTAAGCCAGCAAGTCCATTCAGGGGACTTCTGAATTCAGTGGCAATAGTAAGGTTCCGTTAAACTGGAGGCTGAGAATGCTGAAGGTTTCTGGAATAAAAGATGGGGAAGAAGGTTCAGCAAGCATTTAGAAGCCCTTAGAAACAATGCCTACTGAATAAAAATATTATTATGTTACAGTATTGATATTATGGGACACCAACTGGGGTGCGCAGTGATTCATTCTCACCTTCCCTGAACCCACATTGTGGCCATATAATCACGGCCAAATGCATCCTGTACACAAGTCTGAGTATCTGCTGCTGAAACCCACCTACTGCAGCACAGTTTGAGGGGCATGCTGCTCATTGTACGTTCCACATATTCTGTTTTACAACATCCACTGGCCAGAATCAGGAAATCAAAACATCCCTTCCTGCATGTGCCGCAGGGCATCTGAAGTTCAGGCTGCTGTTGTAGCAAGGTGTAGTTAAGGTCCTGAAAAACAGCTGCTCTGCATTAGTATCAAAGCAGGCTCCTGTTTGGGCACCGTAATCAATGAAAATGCATCCTGGGCAGTTCTGAAAATAGGCATGGATGTGTGGGAGTACAGAGACATTAAAACCACCCTTCTTAAATTGATCTGAAAATTAATTAAGATAAATTAAATCAAAATCTAACCTACAGATTGTCTCTGGGAAGACTTTGCCTATGATTGCACTTCATGTTTAGGTCTGCTGAATCCACTACAGAAATTGCATAACTTTATTTTGGGATATTATCAGATGGTCCAAATTTCCTCACAGCTCAGTTGTTGATTCTATAAAGTTATACACATACTTTAGACATCTTGATGAGAAGCCCAAGTGTAGAAGCTCATGTTCTTAGGCTTTCTATAAAATTTGACAGAGAATGGGGACTGTTATAGGACATGGTTCAGAATAACAGCTAAATTAGGTTCAAAAGGAGCACGAATATTCCCTCTTCCTTCGTGACTCTCAAAATTTTATTTAGATGGCACAGTCCAATACTTAGGAAAGACGGAGGCCTTATGTTATCCCTGAACTTTCAGATATACCCCAAGTACTACAACAGCACCCAAAATATAGTACCATAGGCCTAGAGCCATTTATAACAGGCTTGTGTTGCTTTTGCACAGGTGGAATCCTGACCTGGCCCCTTCAATCCTGAAATCTTCCTGAAATTTTGCTGGAGTTGGTGATCTGAAGAGTCCTGAAACAGTGCAACATTTTCAGAGTGGTTCACAGAAGGAAGCCCCAGGAGCACAGTCTCATTGCAGAGAACCTGGTAGGGAATTTCCACAGGACATAAAAGATCCTTACTCTCTCAACAAACAAAAATTAAGGTCCAACCAATTCATCCACAGAACAGCTCTGCTGTTCATAATACAGCAAGCAGGAAAATGCTCCACTGACAACACTTTATAACCTTTGAAGACAAATGTCTATGGTGCCAGTCCTTCTAGTTGCTTTCTATGATAGACTCCTTGCTAGATTGCTCTGGAAATTTCACGCTTGGAAAGGCAGGGCTCTTGTTTTGGAGAATCCTTTGGGGTATGACACTGACAATGTTTTTGTAAACCTGTCCCATTATCCAGCATTAAGAAAGGGTCTAATATATTTCATGGCACTGTGTGGCATAATTGCTTGTGCCTTTTTTCCCTCTGACTCTTCCAAAATGAAGAATGCGTCCATACATCCTCACGGGCTGTGTGTCATTAATGACCATCCAGGCCAGAGCTGCATATTTATTTCCATGCATGGCTTCACACCGTCTCTCTGAAGTCTCTACTTTTTAAAGTCATTCAGTCTTCTCTTGAAAATGTGAATAAGAGACCAGGTGATTTGTTCCCAAAAATAATCATATTCAGTAAGAAGTCTCCATGCTGGTTTTTATACACAACTCTTACCTCTAAGGACAGAAGTACTTTTTAAATCCAAGTGTTAAAGCAAGTCAAAGACAGGAAGGTGAATCAACCACGCACTCACAATTGGATGAGATAACTCAATGCTTTCATACTGCAGGATAGCTATTTCATTATCTTTTGCCTGCAAAGGGAAGCAGCAGTTCTGATTAAACACTATTTCATCTGTGCTCTTTGTAAGCATAACTCAGTGAAGATGACGGTATGATACAGCTGAGTTTTGAACTCTTGTGCTTGAAAGCCATATATCTTTAAGGCTTGTACCTTACGTGGATTCTCTCCTAATTAAGAACACCTGTAGAGGCCTGACCAGACCCTGTGGTTTGCAGCAAAACTGCCGAAGGGCTCTGAAAAGGCAGAAACTTTGTGTTGTCTTTTAACCTAAATTATAACAGGGTTCAAGCCTGTGCCAAGCAGAGTAAAACTATATAATTTATGAGCTATGAGGGCAGCTCTGGGCCCCTCTGAGGTGATTTTTATCAGTGCAGTAGCATAAACAGTTCTCCTTTACTTGAACATTGGGAACAGGGAGCAGTGGAAGGCCTGCTGTATAAAGGGGACCCAGCCTGTGCTAGGACCTCTGTAGCCCACAGACAGCCAGGTAAGTGTGTTCACACTGCTTTGCTTTTTGAGCAATGGCTTGGGAAAAGGTGTGCAATGTGCTGAGACTGAGCATGGGCTGTGTGCTGTGGGACTGGAGGAGCTGCACTTCAAGGCCAATGATTTGCTTTTTGCTCTTAAAATTCTAAGCTTGTTACAGAGAATCTACTTTGATTCATTGTCTGCCTTTGTCTTGGAAGGCTCAGTTGTGCCAAACCAGTGGTGTAATAGAACTACCCACAGTATTACAAACTGCATTCGGCTGTAATGATGGGTTTGGGCCCTTGCTCTCTCTGGGTTTTGAAGTTGTGTTCCTATGAACAAGCAGGTGTTACTTAAGGACTGGTCCTTGAGTCAAGTGGAAAACTGTTAGATACAAGCAGAACATATAAAGAATTTATTTTTGGTTTTTGCTATTTATTAATAATGTAATTATATATAAACCATAAAAGATAGTTTGTAACTCAAAATGACAGTATAGAACAGAACTCAATCTATTCATTTTTTCTGTCAGGGTTTGAGAGGCTTTAGGAGACTTAGATGATAAGACATTACTGCAGGTTCATATTCTTCTCAGCAAATAGCAGGCAAGAAGTGGGAATAGCCTAAAAATATCAGCTAACTGGAAACAGAGCTAAGGCAATGTCCAGCTGACCCACCTCCAGAAACAACAGATAGGCTCCAGGGACATCTGGCTTTTGTTTCTGTCTCAGAAGGTTTGGTTTCCGTGGTGTGGAGGTTGGGAGGGAAGAAGGGGGGGCGGGGTTTTTGTTTGGTTTAAACTGACATTTTGACTCTAATCTTTATATAAAAGGGACACCTTGAAAATCTTAGTTCTATGTTTCTTTATTGCATATCTCCAGCAAGAATAAAACCTTTGTTGGTATTGGTTCCTGATGATTAAAACGACTACAATAGTTGGCGTCCTAATTTTAAAAAAACCAACAATCCCCTTTGAAGTTGCGCTAATTTTTATTTTCTCTGTAATGTTACATGCAGACTGCTGCAGAGGGAGAGCTGGGGAGATAAGTTTCAGGCTCAGCTTGCCAGCTGCAGCAGAAGGGGCCTTGTTACTTAAAAGCTTTTTCTTGATGGAAAGCTGCCCTTATTAAGCACTGTCAGTTGGCACAGCTCTCCTGTGCTGCCCAGTTATGCCCTGTAAGTCTGGGATAAGAAGCACTTCTTGCTAAAAGATTAAGAAGGCGACTCTTAGAAATGTTTTACAACATTATATAAGAACTGAGTCTGGCTGTAGGTTGTCCTTGGACTTGAAACAACCAGGATCACAGATCCAGCCTGAACATGAGCTTGGTGCTCTCATCTTGAAGTTAAGCCATTATGGTCTATGACTAACTCTGCAGTTTAGATTGGCACAGTCTCAAAGGAAGGTATTTCCCTGCATCTGGAAAAAAAGTGGACACAGCCAATGGCCTTCTAAAGCATACTGCAAGAAAATCGTACAACAGCTTGAGGCATCATGTGTAGGTTGTTTAATTTCTTCAGCATAATTATCCTTTTAATAGGTGTGCGCTAGTACCATAATCCTCCTTTCAGGATTCCAGTAGAAGACTAAATGCTTGGCTAGTTCAGGCCAATGACTTCTATGGGATCTGTACTGTTCTTTTTTGAAAATTTAATGTAATGGCTTTTTGTTCTGTAAACAGAAGATCAAGGTCAGATTTCTCTTGTAGGACTGAGCATCAAGAAAAGTTAGTCATTTTTTATTAAAAACTTGCAATATATGAACTATTGTATGTAATGCTGACAGCGTTGCTCATAGTGTGATTGAATAATACGATAACTTTGTACAAACAACACCTTCAAAATATACATTTTAGGCAGAGACCAGCAGTTTGTGTATAGGGGTTTTGTATGGGTGTTTGTATAGGTCTTCATTAACCAGGCAAGTCTGCTGGTCTACCACAGTTCCCAAGGTAGCTATGTGTCAGAAGTATTTCGTACTCATCCAGTTGTCTAATGTCTGCCTAGACACTGCCTATTTTAGGATTACTGGTTTCTTATTCACATCATTTTTCCCTGACAGCTGTGCTGGTTCTAGTGTTGAGAAACACATAGATCTCTCTAAATAACCTCTTCTCAGCTTTTTTCTGTACTGTTTGCATTTAAGACTCAGTGGTGTTCAGGGAATTGCTTTGGAGTCAATCATAACAAAGATCACCATCTACTGATCTCTACCAAGATGTTCTGAGGATTTTACACTTCAACAAAGCCTCTTTAAAAAGGCTTTTTGTGCTTAAAGTAAGATCACTGTGTGGAAAAGTTCTTGTCATAGGACTGGACAGTGGAAGTTTGCCAAAATCTTACACTTCCTTCAAAAGCTTCTGTTGGGTGTCCTCTGTCTTGACTTGGTGCTGGGGGTACTGTGTGTATCTTGTTGCTGTGACTTTTCTTCAGATCAAACAGAATTAGCAGCTCCTCAAACTGAGCATGCAAGCTCAGAAAGACTATAGGAGACCTCCCACATATAGGATATGTGCTATAGAGAACATGCATTCTGTCATGTGAATGGGCTGCACTTAAATGAGAAGATAATGTCTCTCTCAGATAAGTGCAGTGTGTTGCTGAGTACAGAGATAAGCCCACTCTGGAACAAAGCAGTGCAGTGTGAGCCAGCTGCTGAAAGACTGCTGAGCACAGACATCAGGAATGTATCTTCACACAAGCAAGATCCCTGCAAGCAAAAGTAGTGCCATGACCTAAAAGGCCGAGAAGTCGCGCTGAAAATAAATGGATTTGTAAATCATCCGTTTGAACCAGCCTACACTCTGAGGCAGGAAAGGCAGCAGGAAACCTGAGAGTTGGGTGCTTTGCACTCTTTGTCTGTAAGGCCTTTGGTGGAGGGGATAACTTTCTGTGATGGTGGAAGGTCACTCAGTAATAATCACACAGGAAGTTTAGCAGTCACTTTGAACACGTCCAATTGTTGTCCAACCACGCTCCGGTTGGTTCTAGTGGCATAGTAGGTGGGAACAGTACACCAGGGAGTTTGGGGAGGTCCATGATGAAGTGTCTGTTTTACTAGAAGAGAAGCACAGCAAAAATCGTAACTGTTATCTTCACTGTCATCAGCTCCAGATGGAAAAGGATATTTGCTAATACCATCACTTCTGGTGGACTTGGCAGCATTAGGTTTGTGGTTGAATTCAATCTTAAATGCCTTTTCCAACCTAAAGGATTCTAGAAGATGATCTGGATACTTCTATAATTATGTTCTTATCTGGCTATGCAACTGGCCACAATCACATCAGGTAAGAGTCTGGAAGATCAAGAAGTGGCAGCATGGTTACCAGAGAAGGCTCAGTGCATCTTCTGTTGGACTTCTGTACCCTGTTTAATCTTTAAGAAAATGAGATTAAACACAGCAGTTCTTTTTAGCTAAGAGAATTTCTCGGATGGCAGAAGGAAAAGCACCATTAAGAAGGTGCATGAAATCAGGACAGGCTGCCAGAACAGAGCGATGTCTGCTGTTGATGCTGCTGCTCACTGAGCCTCTGTAAGGCAAAGGAAAATCTGTAAGATATCAGTGGATGACTGGGATTACATATGTTCCTAGCCTCAAAAGCTGAGGAAAGGAGGCAGGAAATATTTGGGGTTATGGAGGGAGGCAAACCTGTTTTGCACAGGTTTGAAGAACAAGCCAAAAATGGGTGTTATCAGGTGTGGAATACACAGCACCACAAGGCATAGCTACATATAGCTTTGCACAGCTTTGGGTTTTCTTCTAAAGAAAACAATAGATAGGTGTCTCCTGGGTAACAGGAGCGGGGGAAATGGTGCTACAAGGACTAAAAATAATCAAATCTAAAGTGTGAATTCTGGCTGTGCCCATTAAACTCTCAGTAAGCCAGAAACAAAGTACGGCTTAGGTGGCAATCTTGTTTAGGGGACAGGGTTTGGTTGTGCTCTTAGAATTGACTTTAAATGCAGCTGGGTGACTGCATTGAAAGGCCTAGAAAAACTGAGAAAAACTAATTGTACTCTCTGTAAGACTTGTGTGGTACTCAAGACAAACATTTAAATTTTGAAAAAAATCTACAGATTCCTCCCCTCCTTTACTTGGGCACTTCTCATATGAAGCTGAAACAACCCTTTCTCTTTATCAAGATAGAAGTTTAACCCTACAAACTTTCTTTACTCACTTTCCCTTCCAGCTAACCATAAAATTCCATGTGTGGGATGTAGCTAGTGTGTTCTAGGGGATCAGAGCCACACCGTGCTGGTAACTTTAATCCCTCAAATGCTTTGGAACTGCTGTGGTCTGTGTTCCTTGGATGTTTCCACTGATGAACATTGCTTATTCACACTGAGCTTCAGTACAGTTCAGCTGATGCTGCTCTAGTTTTGATCCATTATGCAACAGAAATGTCAGTGTGCTTCACTAAATGCTAGCTGTGATTTATGATTTCTTTTTAATCTGTGCTAATTTGGGGGCTACTTGGCATTTATACATAGCTTGAAGAAGTGTATTAGCGACTCAAATATTGTTGCCAGGTTTCTGTGGTTTACTTTTGCCCATACCAAGCACTAAGCAATTAATCTCAAGGTCTTATGTATGGCAAAACAAAACAACCTCTCAGAAGTTGCTTACATTTGTTTGAGAAAAACTTTCATTGGAAATGAGGAATTTGAAAGAAAGAAGAACAGAATATTTATAAACAATAACTGTATGACAAAATGCTTCTGTAAGAAGAGACTAAATTTAGCATTTGCAGGACTTTTATCCATGTTCTGGGTATTCTCAAGCACAGGTAAACCATTTGATCAGTAAAACAAAAGATCTTGTGCAAGTTCTCTACAGTCCTTACATGCATGTTTTTATAACGTCTCCCTAAGAAGCACCTGGTTTTTTCCATTAAGCTATTTTGCTCCATTTGAGAATGTTTGATAGACACACCTCAGGTGAAACATTGTCTTTGAAACTGGTGCCAGGTATTGTACAGATGAATTAAATTGCCTCCAGCAAATCTTGAGTGAACAGGGGCTGTACAGCCTATGGCCATCCACACTGAAACTGACTGTCCCTTTAGTGGGTACAGAAAGCCACAGAGCACCTACAGTGCTGGGAACATTTGATGAGCCACAGCAGCATGCGGAGCTAAAGCACTCCAATGCCTGGGGTTTTTCTGCTGCAAAATGGAAAAAAACTCACTGGAAAACAATAGAGAAAGAAAACAAGATTTAATTTTGTTTGTTTGTTTTGTTTTCAGCTCTGCACCATCTAAATATGTTGTATATTTTTAATTTTGTAAGCCAGAATAAACCAGCTACAGAACCGTGTCCAAAGTTTTGGATTACATAGGACAGTGACTGCATACCTGGACCAGGTACCATACCTTACCATACCTTAGGCTTCCTCCCATTCTTGGTGAAATCCCCAAACTTTGCCCAAGACCATGCTGACAGATGACGTGTGAGCGCTGCAAATCTTCCTGAATCAAACCACATCAGCCTCAAATGGCTTTTTCTAATAGGCCAAGATGACCAAGAGCCTTGTCAAAAGGGAGATAGATTGGCCAATGACCAGTGCAAAAGGCCAAGTCTGGGTGGCCACACAACAGTTCTGGAAAAGTTTTCCTCTCTGCTTGATGCCATTCCTTGCTGAGAACCAGAATGAACTCTGTAAGTGACAATATATAAAACAAGGGGCACTTAAATCACCAAATTACTTGAAGCAAACAAAGACTTTGATGATGCAGGTTGCTTTAAAATATACCTGTGCCTTCAATGCAAGTACAGCTCTAATATACCCTCTTTCCATCTGTCTAGCTACACATTCCAATCTCATAAGGGATTGAAGGGTTACTCTTTTGGGGGGTTGGGGTTTTTTTCTGAGAAATTTGTGGGAATTAAGACAGAAAATGTTTGAACAATACCCTGTTATTACTGGAAAGTTTCTTAATTGTGATAGTTCAGAGAAATCTTAGCAGAGTGTTATCAGAAGTGTAAAATGAATCCAGGTAAAATAGCTTTTGCAGAGAAGGTAGCAAATATTTTTGGATTTCCTGTCATGAGGCATGCTTTCAAATCTTTGTAGTGGAAATCAAAGAGACTGGGTGGAAAGTACCACCAGCCAAATACTTTTGGTGTTTATAACAGGTGTGCAGGAGGTACATAATTTGTTACAGCCTTTGCAAGCTTCATTATAATGCAAAGACAAGGATGTAAAATAACCAATGTTTTTAGAATTATATTGCCTCATTTTTCACACCTTTGGACATGTTGGACACTTTTAAACAAATTTGGCAGGAGAGCTTTTAAATATAGCGAAATTCACCAAAGTTTTATGAGAGCCATTGTATGAGCAGGGAAGAGAGTTCCTGTAGTGAGTGCCACAGAAGTTGCCCATGGATATGTTCGGTGTTGCCCAGGCTGATCCTGCTGAGGTTTGAGAGAAGCTGCAGGGGCTTCTCCAAACAAGCACAGTGTGCCACAAGAAACATGGGAAAGTAGAGTAGGAGTAGCTAAGGGTGTGGCTCTGAAGGCAAGAATATGGCTCCTGTCCTTCTGTTCTGTGCTGCTAACAATTCTTAAACCAGCTTTTTGTAACAGCTCACTAAAGAGCTGTTCTCCCCTCCTAACTGTTCCACTACTATTTAACAAAGTGGAAATCTCACTTTTCTTCTTCTGCATGAAGCAATGGACCTGGCTTTCTTATACTCTGTCTGCATCACAGCTTTCTTTAAAACACATCACCCAAAGCTCAGCTGCGTGGTTCCCCAAAACCCCTTGCCTACCTTCATGTTACCTATTATCATAATCTCTTTTGTTTTAAATGGTTGGTCTCTATGGTTAAATCTTATCTTTATCCCCTTAGGGATCTTATCTGTCCTGCACTTGTGGCCCCATTTCCTCTTCTGGTGAGCCCTTGGAGTGCTCTATGCCTTTCCATGGAACTGTTTACAAGCTGCTTTTGAGGGCACAGTTGTCACTATAAGACTAAAACTGAATCCAAAATCAACTAAATATAGCTGTTCCACAGGGAACCATCTTTTCTGATAAGGCCAATAAATTACAGGAAAAAATAGAGATCTAGAACAAGTCCTGTACAGCCAAGACCTGAACAATGGCTAAAACAAAACAAGGTTCAATACAGCCAGGAAAAAAACCCAACAATGTGGCAAACAAAGCAGTGCTGTTCAGGCAGCTTTGCCTTTCTTCCTACCTAGGTGAGATGCAGTCTGGGCTTTTGCCTGCTGCCCAAAAGGCAGGATTACTGCTGTGTGCACACGGGGGTCATGAGGAAGTCAGGGCTAGAGTAAGAAACATGCCCCACCAAATCCACCACTAGCTGTGCCAATAATGGGCGTATACCAAAGGAATCCCACCACTGCTCTCCTTAATTCTTGATTTAAAACTGGGATCCTGTGATGAAGCAGACTCTACAGTTTCATCTTGTTTAATGGGATTTGATGGGGGGCAGGAGAACAGTAAATGAAGAGCCAGCTTTATTTCTATAGCTGCTCTTTTGAAACAGTATGGAATTGATAGCCGTGCAATAACTTTGGTGAACTGTGGAAAGCCAAAGATCAGAAAAGGGACTGTAACAGAGATGCTAGGCAAGGACAACAAGCTACAAGATGCCATGAAGCCCACAGTTCAAACACTGACTTGGGATAGGATAGATTGAGTTACTATGTTCAACTTTAAAAGTAGGCACTCATTTGCATATTACTGACATCAGGGTAAGATTTAGAAGATAAGAATCTGTACAACCCATTGTGCTGTTCTCTCTTTGTTAGCCTGCAGAGTGAGAAGGATGCTGGGGTTGGAAGGTAGATAGCATTTTGTTCATCTTAATGAGTGTAGAGGTCATTCATATATTTTTAAGTCATTAGCATCATAGAAATAAAATTTTCCAAAAAAAAAAAAAAGAGCAGGGGAGCTTGCAGACTCATTTTCTACACAATTTTTCATGGAACTTAGCTAGTACAAGGGCGAGCTTGTTCACAAATCTAAAAATTAAGTACCTTGACTTTCATTTCATTTGATTCCTCTTCAAAATACTTTCTGACCTTCTGTTTTAAAACCAAAAAGCTTTTTAACCCTCTTCCTGAATGTCATAAAATTTTATAGAATTGTTAAAGTTAGAAAGAACCTTTAAGATCATCAAGCCCAATTATCATAGAAAATAATATTCAAGAATTTAGGAAAAATTGACTGCTGCTGCTCCTGCACTCAGTGCCTGCCCTGATCCAAAATTAGCTGCACTGGGAATGTCCATCTTTGCTACTTTCTAGTTTGAGGAGCTGTCAATAGAGCTAATAAGTGCTAGGAACTCTACGGAAGCTGGGCACAATCAGCGAGTGTAAACCCATACCACTGTCAGATACTAAGATGCCCAGGCAGGAGGGTCCAAATGGCATTTATGAGATTCTATCAAAAGCTTTTAACTTGGCCAAACTTGGATGGATTTTTTTTTTATCTTGAAACAGCATAGGATTCCTCCTTGACATGTGTTCCTCTCATTCTCTCATTTTGTTTTGTACATACAGTCTGCTATGTGAGGCATAGAAAATTGTTACCATAATTCTTGGTAAATAGCTAGAACTGGCAGAGCTTTACACACACACACACACACTCTTAAAAAAAAAAAAAACATCCAAACTCAGCCATGCACTAGGCATGGAATATTTAAGCCCAAATGATAAACAACTATGAGCCTTGCGAGAGAGGAGTGATGAGCAAGCACATTAATACATATTCATGTTACAAGCTTTGACATTAACCATTTCAGATTATGCTTTATCTGTTGTGTTCACTTACCTGTTATGAGACTGGTGAAGTGAGAAAGACAAATGAGATTTTATTCTTGGAGGGTTTACATCTTAACATCTGAAAGTCAGAATGTTTTTGAAGAGTGTTTAGTACATACTGGAAAATAATAATATTTGATATGAAGTTACAGAGAAACATACTAATCTTGTAAAATATTCATAATAAGGTTTTCTTTCCTTCATTTTGGTTCATCATCATTAATAAAATGTATGTAGGTCAAACGATTTTCATTGACAATTGCATAACCTTATAGAGTTGCTACTGGCTAAAAATAAGTAATCATCCTCTCAGCCTTTTTTCTTTTTTTAATTAATGAAGACCTAGGAAAAAAGCAAGTTTTCAACATATTCTTGGGTGGACATCTTTTAGACATGACAAGATAAAAGTAGCAAAAACTCTTGCATTAGAAAAGGAACCTATTAATCTACCAGGCCACAGAATTTATCAAATGAGTGAGCTGAATATAAAGGTGAAAAAAAGATGGAGTACCAGATACTCTGAAATGTGGTATTGCTATTGATTGGTGCTGCTGAAAATGGCTGCACCAAACGGTGAAAAGGTAGTGGAGATGGTGAATAATTAGACATTAGTAAGGTATAATTTCTTTGTGTTTTAGGAGTGACAGCACAGAGGCAAATGGCAGGAATTAGCTGGAAGTACTGTACGGGGTGTGTTTTTCTCTGTAGGTTAATCAATAATTTTTTTCCTAATAAAGTCTCCAGAGGTAATCATGCTGGTCTACACAACCCACTGTGCAGAGTAACACCGAGTCTCAAGAGGGCCAATGCATCTTCTGCCTATTTCAGGCCTCCAGGTTTTCGTGTTGCTCAGAGAACATGGCTTCTTATATAGTCTGTCCAATCAAGAGATTACAGAAACTCTCCCCATTACTGCTTAGGAAGTGAACTTTCTGCAGGAATGAAAACAG
Organism: Corvus brachyrhynchos; assembly: GCF_000691975.1. Taxonomy (NCBI): domain Eukaryota; kingdom Metazoa; phylum Chordata; class Aves; order Passeriformes; family Corvidae; genus Corvus; species Corvus brachyrhynchos. Next base: position 2,166,714 of record NW_008235977.1, on the reverse strand, counting down.
GATGTAAACTAGCACATGTTCTGCGGCACAAAATGTGCTTACACTAAAGATCCCCTGTGGAAGTGAACACAGCTTTGGGCCAGAGGGAACCTCGATAGATGGAGCAGTTAGTTTCCCTTTCTCTTTCCAGTTTCTCTGTAGGAGGGCAAAACTTTGAGTGGTTATCTATCGTAGCAGATGCAGTGGGGACAAAAGGAGATGTGGAAGAGATGTTTATTGTAAGACCTGAGTGAAGATACATATTATCTCTAGCAGTACAGTATCCCATTTCCTGTATTCAAATATTTATTAACATTACAACAGAGCCACAGATGTTCAGTTTAATGTTGGTGTAAGGAAATTAGAAGGCTGGAATCAATAATCTTCCAATTCACAAGTTTTAGGGAAATAAATAAAGGATAGTGGAGAATGAAGACAAAATTGGGCCAGTACAAAAGAGAGAATGGAAGTCGCACACACAAGCAAGATTCCAGGAATCTCATGCAGAGCAGGAAATTACCTTGAAGGTCTTGGGGCTCTTTCTGTTCCAGTGATGTAATGGAAATGGACTTGGAGAAGTATTTGATCTCCTTGAGCTACAGGTGGCTTGAATCTTGCTATTACTTTAGCTAGCGGTGATCTACTGACATGAAGCTCACAAAAGATGTAGTAACATGGTCATGGTTTAGAGAGAAAACCCTTCTGCAGCAGGAAGGGAATCAAGCTCTTCAGGGGCAGTACTGATGGTCAAGGGAAGGACAGAGAGCAAAACACACAGAAAAAGGAGAGAGCGCACAGGTAAGTGTCCTGATGAAGGTAAAAGCAGCACTCTAGGTTCACATCAGAGATTCTACATGAGTAAACACAGAAGTGAAAGAAATCTTACCAGTGCCTCACTGAAGGGGCAAAAGTCTTAATCAGAGCCTGAAACAACTACAGAAAACAGAGCAGTCAAAAGCTGTGGGTTGGCAAATCTTGAATTGTTTTCCTTCATTTTCCACCCTCGTCAGTCAGATTCCTTTTCTTCCGGTTTTGCTTGCCCTCTCTTCCATTCCCAGTAGAATTCCTCTGTGGTCACAAATGATTAGTCAAGTTTCCTTAGTATCAGTTCTCTCATGATCTGATCTTCTTTTAATCTTGCAGCTGAGAAATTATAAAATGGTGGGATATCATATGTGTCAGGCTTTTTTTTGTCATTGTTTGGGGGGTTTGGGGTTTTTTGTGGCCTTGATGGGGTTTTTTTTGTTTTTTTTTTTTTAATACAAGGCACATGCAGATTATCTTATCTCACATTAGTTCTGCTTGGTCCAAACCAAAACATTCAGCACTAGATAGTGGCTGGATCTGAACACTGATGCATACAATTGGCTTTTGATTCCATGTCAGGGTAACTGAGGAAAATGAGCTCCTCTCCAGAGATGTATATTTACATCATTAGCATCTAGACAAGCCAGCTGAGATCAGCTCACTGTTTCTCTAAATACTATGCTCTATACAAAGCAAGACTGTAAAACCTTTGCAATATGAAGATTAAAGACGATCAGCCCTTAATTAACAGTCTGTTGGGCAGCAGGCTGCAAGTTAAAAATCTGAAATACAAGAAAGCAAGTCTTTGTTCACAGACTGGCTGAACTGTGGTTTCAGCACACAGTAAAATTGCAATCTTTTACAAATAGCTGTCTGCCAAATGAGTCACAGTAATATCTACATGGACGCTCTTTATCTGGCCCTGTAGTGAAGTAATGCAGCTTAGACAGAATCTTTGAAAAAAAGCCCATACTCTGTCTTGGAAGAAATCTGTTTCCATGTAGAAACACTGATAGCTTTTCAAGGAAACTGAATTGACAAATCATTTTATTGACTCTTCAGCATAAAAAACAAGAGCAGAAAGTCTTAGAGCATTAGGGAAATAAATTCTGGTGTCTTTTTTACTGAAACACAGAACATATTGTGTCCTTCAAGCACAGGCTCTGAAGCTTCCTGAGATACAGTATGAATTTTAGGGTCCAAAGATGTGTACAGGGAGAACTGAAACACATCTTTTAAGCTGAAAACTGCTAACTAGGTGAAGTTCATTTTGCTCCTTCTCTCTCCAGTGAACAAGGCACACAGCATTTTATACTCCATGTTACAAATTTGGGGCCTTTAGAGAAAAGGAGTGTGCAAGGGACTGGGTAGTGAAAATCCAACACGTTTTGCTGGGGAATAGGTAGGCAGCAACTTGAGTCCATAGACTTCGAAGACTTCCATGCATGCTTATTTTATGCAGGTAAATAATCTTGTTTACTTCACTGAGTACCTCATATGTAAAGCTCTGCAAATCTGTGTGTGCAAGTTAAATGCCTTCTGCTGATCCTGCAGGGACTGTCTGCTCCTCTTGTAGAGCAAAGCTGCCTGCAAGCCTGTATTACTGCCTTTAATCCTCTGTGTGTATGTGCATTGTTATGTGACAGTGTTGCATCCCTGTGAGCATTCCAAAGCATTAATCCACTTCTGAGAACACTTTATTGCTGACCTAATGGTAAGCACACAAATGCAGAGAAATGAGCTGCTGATCTACAGGTTAAAAGATTTAATAAACAGGAATTTTCACAGTCAAGTTGCAATAAATATTGTGGGTCTTCAGTAACAGCAGATTGATCTTACTCTGGTGTGAAACCTAACTGTAGTGTATTTTAAAATATCATGAGGTACTATCAACAGTAATTCTTGCTAAAGTTGCACTGGAAGAGGTGAATAAAGTTTAGTAATTGGGCCTTTACTTGAAATGTAAACATATGATTTAACAGATTGCTGGAACAGATTATATGCATAAATAAACCTGGATTGTGTTACTTCTTAAGGATATTAACTGAGGTTAACAAATGCTGCATGAACAAAAAGAAATTGCCTGGGATTCCACTGTCAGCAGTTTAAAATGAATTCCCTGCTGATCTCGTGACAAGCGTACAACCAACCCCAGTTAGACCTGGGGTTCTCGACTGTGTTGGCATTGTGATTGTTTGAAACTGAATTCCAGGTCCATCTCCCTGCTGCTGCCATGCCATAAAAGGGCAATTTTTATATCAAGCTTATAAAGCATTTGTCATCCTCTAGATGTTAAAGAATTTTAGCAAGTGATGTGTGAGTTTAGGATGTCAGGATAAATAAGGTATGAGCTTGGAAAGAAATAAACTTTAAAATGCCCTCTAGCTTTTTGACTCCAAAGGACTTAAAGCAAGGAAACAACAACAATCACATCCTGTTTTGTCACTTAGTCATGTCAAGTGCCAGTAGCCATTACCATTCCTTCAGCCTTTCTGTCCGTATTCCCAGCTGTTCTCATTAATTAAGCCAAATGTGCTGGCTCTATTTAGAACCTCTGCAGTTATAATTCAACTCTTAATACAGACTTAATCATACCTTCTTGAAATTCACCTCTCCACTGGAAATGGCACTGGTAACCAGACTTTGCTTTCCTTTTTGCTCTTGTCTCTTTCTGTATCTGTTATATAGAAATAGTTTTGGTTTGTTTTATGAGTAGAAATACTTTATGGATATGGGCTGAAAAGAAAAGGAACTGAATTTTCAAACTTAACTAGTGATGGATTGTAAGGGGTTTGTGGGGTTTTTTTGTTGTTCTAAGTATTAAAATGCTCCATAATATTTGGTTCATTTCTCTGTTTCACAGATAATGTTTTATCAAGAAAAGTTAAGAGATCAAATAGTTTACGAAAATATCATGACCAACTGAGTTTAGAATTGCTCATTATCTGTACAGCAAAGTGGGAAACTCAAAGGGGCTAGTTTTTAAATTAACTACCTGAGCCATGTAATCTAGCAAAGCCTCCAAAAAATGAAAAGTATGTTTAATCTGGTAATGACTTTTTTGATCTCTTACTACCAAAGCAACATAATTAGTGTTGATTTCTGGAAAGTTTCTCTCCAAAATCTACGTAACTTTACTCTCAATATGGAAAAAATCTCCCTTAAACCTCTATAGCAAAAATTTAAGGCTGAGATTTTTGAGTCCAGATGCCCAACGCCTTCTGAAATCTAGTTGAAACAAATGGACTTTCAGAAAAGGCCCAGCCCAACATGTTGTGTTCCAGTAGTTTCAATTAAGGACACATTTGACTTTACTGTGGCTGTAACTCAATGACAGGAAGCTCTGATGTTTAAAATAGAACTCAATAATTTATTGTCAGCATTGTATCTTCCTGATACCTTGATGTTCCTCTTCTCCCTCACCCCTCATCTGCCGCAGCTCTTGAAAAGAGCCAGAAGGATCCATGCAGAGAGTGGCACCTCCAGCCTTCAGCCTATCTCCCTGCAAGCAAGGATATTATGCCCTTCTCAAACTGCAGTGAACCTTGGCAGGGGGCAGCTGTTCCATAAGCAGCATCAGAATATCTCCTGTTGTACCATACTTCTATCTAGGCCTGCAGAGGGTTGGGATTTTTGGTTTGGGATGGGGTTCTTTAGCACTCAGCTTGGCAGCTGGGGTGAGTTATTGGTACTGCAGAGAATGGATAACCATGGTTACTCAGTGTTTGAACACTCAGGAACATCATTAACTTGTCTTCCTAGATGGTGTGGGGACAAGCTTTCCTTTGTACTCCTTATCCAGCGTCTGTTTTGGAGCTACTGTGCAATGCTGGTGCTGTGATATTGGTGCCTTTTACATCATAACTTATTCTGCCAGTGAGGGGTCCCATTCTTAGTTATTCTGTGGTGGAGTTTTTTGGGGTTGGTTTCTTTTTTTTTTTTTTTTTTCCTTAGTGGTGCTGGCTTGCTCTCAGCTTCGTTTATGGCCTGTAATTAGCCATAGGATTTCAGTAGCTTTATATGGACCTACAGTTAGCGTGGACTCTTAGCATCATAATTCAAAGTATTCTATCCTTAGCTCTCCTAATAGCTTCTCGTAAATGAGTTCATATATATGTCACTTGATAATTATATATAATATATATTGTGTAAAGCTGGCAATATAGCCACTCACAGCTCCTTCTAGACTCTCCAATGAGTATAGTTTTATTCTTTGTAGTTTTGGGGGTGTGGTTTGAAGGTTTTGAGTTAGGTTTTTGGTTTCGGTTGTGTTTCAATTTTGTTTGTTTGGGTTTTTTTTTTTAAATGATTCTGCTAATCTGTTGTTGTTAAAACCAGATGATGCTGGTATATGTCACAACCACTGAATGTTAGTGAAGCTATTTCTGTGTTCTTACTTTACTTCCTTTCAGTTCAAAATCACTATATGCTGGTAGTTTTCCCACTTACAATCACTGATGTACAGAGTTAATGCAATACCTCTGTATTTTTAATACTGCACTTGGGTCCAACTCACAGGTACTTCCCACATGGTTAACGGTGCTCAGTTCTAAGCTGAAAGCTTATCTTCAACCCATCACTTCAGGCAACTGTTTTGAATGGGAAAGCTTCCTGCATCAAAAGAAATCATGTGCATGTTTGTGTGTGGCCATCACTTGTTGTTTGCTGTCTGGAAAACACATCTATATGCTATATTATGTCAATTTTTATGTTTAAACAGTCTACATAAAATTCTCACCTAACAATGGTCATGAGCTGCAGAGTTCCATGCTAAGATTAGCACATCTCATAGCTGAAGAGTTACTCAGATTTTGTTTGGGCCCATCTCAATAAAGTCCATGCTAACAGAAATTTTCCACCTTTTTTCTGCTGCCACTCCCCCAGAGCATTTACAGTGTTTGCTTACCTTGGGTCTCAGGAGGGAAGCAGTCTTTCCAGCCCAGCTGCTGTGTTAGCCTTTAATCAGGTGTTGGGAGGAGCCAAAGTTAAAACTTTTACTTTCTTCCTAGATTGATGACTTCCTGGCTTTCCTTCATTCTTTGTTTCTTGCTTAAAAGCCCAAATGTATGCTTTTGGATCCACTGAAAGGTACAGGGGGCTTTGGAGGCCCATGCAGCAAAGACTAAGGACACTTCAGCAGGCTTCAACTTAGGAACTAAAGAGAACAGCAAATGCTAATCAGGAGACTGCTGTCATCAAAATTTTTCTAGTCTGTAGTGGTGAAAGTCTAAAACATCTAAACTGATCAATAGCTTTAAAAAGCTGACAGACTCTCTTTCTTTGAAGCTTTTCCCAAAACGGTCCTTTCCAAAAGCACAGGATAACTTTGGAAACTGAAGACACACTTGCTTCAAGCTTCCTAGAGCTCCATCCAGTCTGCAGCAGAGCTAGTACTTATTCTATCTTTCCGTTTTGGACATGCTAGAAGGAGATTGAGAGCCTAAAGAAGTTGCATTTCTGCAGAACTGTCAGCAAAATTTTCTGTGATCCAACAGGGCACTTCTACTGCCTCTGAACCTGCCTCTCTGGGACTATGACGCTGATTTAGCTGCAGCTGTTTTATCATGACAGGCAAGACCTTCCTACTGACAGATATTTGGGTTTAATATAAGAAAGGACATACACCATGAAATAAAGATGATAATCATAAACTTGGGGAAACAGCTGGGGGGGATAATAAAAGGTTTCTAATTGAGTGGAAGAAAATGTCTTTTCCACTGGAAGATATTTTCACTTTTTACCAGAAATTACCTATCTCTTCCCAGTCTTTAACCAGAGTAGCCACAACTAAAATCCACTGCCTGCACCATGCTCTCTGTCCCCTACATCCAGTCACAACCAAAGGCAATGAGGAGCAGCTACTACGACCAGTCCTACAGAGTCACATTTGCCCAGCTACTCTGCCTTCAGCCCCAGTACTGCCCTCAGGATCTCTGCGCTGTGTTCCAGCATACAATATAGATAAGGCAGCAAATCCTCACTGCCTCATCTTAAAGGGGAGGCTTTTCCGATTTAGGATCATTGATTGCTTTGTCCTAAATATATCTTTCCCTGGTCCCTTTTTTCCTGACTCAGAAGTTGAAACATTGTCAGGAACACATTCCTTCAGAAAAGGATAAGATACGGTAATTTGCGGTGCCACTAAATGTAGGGACCTCCATAAACTTCTCATGAATGCAAGCAGTTTGAAGGAATGCTTTTTAATTCAGCTGATTAAAGAGCATGAAAACAGATAGATAATGCTTAAACTGTTTGTATACATGGGTGTAGATTTTAAAGATGGAAGAGAGCCTAAAAAATTCTTAAACTGTACAAGTATTTTAACTAGACTTTACAAACTGCTTTCACTTTGGACTTGGGCCCGGAGTAACCATATTATGATTTCTTGTCATTAAACTATGGCTCTGATGGTTTAATTCTTCCATGAATGACTAACACTTTACCAAAAACTTTATTTAAGCACAGAAGAATGGATGACCTTCAAACAAATCACTTTTCAGTACCTGAGAACCCGGCTAGGAACAGTGCAGGAAGCAGGTGGACCTGCACATTGTACCATGAACACCATCCCTTCCTTTCATCCTGCCCCTCATGCCATCCTCAGGCCCTCTCTGATTGGTGTCACTGCAGGGAAGGATCTCCAGCTTATTCTTTGTGAGAACAAAGGGCTTCACTACGTGTTTGCCAACCAGTTTACTTTTTGCAGCCTTTCAAAGTGGTTCACCAGGTGGTGCTTTTATTGCCAAAAGGGAGGGTAAGCTCAGCTCTTGGGTTCCTGTTGACTTCCAGACTCACTGGGAACTGGATGCTGGATGCCCTCAGAGTTCTGAGTAAAGCAAAAAGATGCATCCTTGGTTACTAAATGTTTGTTATCTACCCTTTAGCTGCTCATTGGTAAAACAGGTAAGTGGCCATAATAGGTAAATGATTGGGGGGAATTTTTTTTATGCTTGGGGAGAATGCCGAACAGGAAAACAAACATTTCCACATTTATGTGAGTTGTTTCCTTGCTCACAAAAGCCTAGGTTTCAAATACACTGTTAGCACAGAGTTTTGATATCCATGTTGCTGCTTTCTGAATAGGAGTGAAATGGGCTTTGCAAGACAGTGGGGAAATACATGTCTGGTCTGGAGAGGGAGGCAAATACATTGGAAGTAACATCCACACAATTCAGAAAATGCATTTCTCCAAACCATCGACAACCTTGCACATTGGCAGCTTCTCTGTCAAAATATTAACTGTTACAGGGCCAGCTACTGACTGCCAGTCAGCTCACACCAGCGAGCTGCGGGGTGAGAGGAGGTGGATCTGGCATCCTCCTCTCCTTGAGAATCTGCTGAAGCCCCAGATTTCAGTGTGGTGCTGCTCCTGCTGGGCCTCAGCACTTTGCTTTGACTCCTCTGTATGCAATGAGTTCCTCAGTTACCTTCCTTCAATGCTAATTAGCCAAATTCATACGCAATGCTGCTGAATGAGGCAGCTCCAGGTATAGGCTCTGTGGAGATGACTTTGCCCTCAGAAAATAGTCCAGAGTTTAATCAGACTGTGTGAGTGAGTTAAAGCACTGTGTGCCTTTATGTAGCCATTGATAGTGACCTTGGTGGGAGACTGTCCTAACAGCTTGGGATCTTACTCAACCTGACTTCTTCACCTGGTGGGCATCCACACGAAAAAATAGGGAGCACTCACAATTTTGTGATCCTTCAACACCAGACCTGGTTGTGAAATGCAGAGGGCAGCAAAAGCTGCACTTGATAATAAGTATATTAACTATTAAATGCATGCCCTGCAGCATGATGCTCTTTCCAATAAAGCAGGCGGCAACAAAACCAGATTGTAACTGATAGGGAGTGTTCAACAGCCCTAACTGGATTTTGGCAGGATGAACATCACAAACAGTAACATGCCCCCTCTTGCAAGAAAAAAACAAAACAAAAAAAACAAAAGACATTAAATTGTTAATGCCCCTATATAATCAGAGCTTTGATCTTGATTCTAAGAAAAGGAACCTCAAGCCAGTAGTTGAAATCCCTACAGTAGGCACAGGCATTGGTTTAATAATGGTACAGAATAAGCTTCATGATGCTGTCTGCTGCTAGCTCTCCCACTCTGCTTGGCCTATGCCTACCTACTTAAGCTACAAAATCCAAGAGGCTATTTGATTTTTACTGATCACCAAAGACCCTTAGGGTCTTTTTAATGCATTCCAAAAACAGATGATAACCCTCCATTCTCCAAGAAAGGATGTTCCATGGCAGATCCTAGCCATCACTCCCCTTGCTTCCTAAGCAAATCTGCAGTGCTTATGACATTTGCTTTGTATTAACTTCCTTAATGGATAGCTCTGTTTGGAGTTCTTATTCTTTCAGTGACACGTTACGTGTCAAATCCTAAATGTTCAAATCTTACCTTTATGGAAACAAATTAATTCTCTTGCTGCTTCTTGTGTGAGAATGTGTGGAAACTGGAGATTCTCTGACCACCCTCCAGACAGTTAAGAAATGGCTTCCAGGACTGTACTTTTAGGGTATGTGGGGTTCTGTTAAACAGCCTTTACAGAACCCAGCTGGTAAACACAAGGTGAGTTGCAAGGGCAACTGAGAGACAGCAATGAAGGGAAAGATTCAACAAGTCAAGGCATTGAAATGACTGGGATTAAAGCAAAAGTTAAGTACTGTGTGTCTTCAGAATTCAGGCTTTAATTAACAGCTTTGCTTTTTGCTGTAAAGGATTCCTTGCACAGCTCCTGTTTTTCTTCCTGGGCATTTTGAAATACATTTGTATCTCGAGTCTGCTTTGTGGTATATTTCAAAAAAAGGGTTGTATCAAGGGAGAGCTAAAAAAGTATAAAATTAGGCCACTGCTTATGCTCATTATGTAAGAGGCAATTTGGGTATTTCTTTGCTAGAATCCACCCTCATTACATAGTGATGTTTTCCCAAATTCCTTTGGCCGTTTTAGGTGTATCTTTAAGAGAAGATGTGTCTATTTTTACTTCCCCTGCACTCACATCTGTTTCTTTCTTATCAGCAAATATCTATTCATTGGTCCTATCTAACTCTTTTACATTTATCTGCATTAAAATGTGTGTCACTCATTTACTCAGGGTTTGTACATAAATTAAAGTCTCCTGTATCTCCTATAGCAGTTATTCTTTCTGCTTTTTGCATCACCTAAAACTAAAATTACATTTGTTTATAGCAGACACATGAATTTGTATCCCTTAACTGTTTCTTAGTTCAATCAGTCAATTTTTGCAATTAGATTGTGTCTGAAGTCCCGTGAGTTTGACAGAGTATTTGTATTCAGAATATTCTGTTTCCGAACTTGATGGGGATGGGGGTTTTTTGTTTGTTCTTTGCCCAAGAAATAAAAGGTTTCTGACTCTTTTCTAAGAACTTTGAGAATTATTTAGATAGAAAACTCACAGGTCTACAAGCTTGGACTGTCTTAGCCTTACCTGTAATAAAAGTCCAGCATCTAGAAGACATTTCATATTTAAATAGGAATTTTTAGTAAGCTACTTGTTGTTTTCTGTCCTAGAAATCTCCTTGAGAGATAATCTTTGAGCAGTTCTGCTAAGTGCTCTGTAATAATAATGGTTTTTTACTTCTCGGAGTACTAAAATATTCTCCATGTAGGTACATTCACATTGGTTTTTCACATAATTTAAAAATCTTTCCACACATAATATAATTTCTTGCAATAACATAAGATGTTCATGGCAAAACATTATATTATACAGAGAATGCACTAGTGCAAAAATGAAAGGTAACCTTGGTCATCTAAATCAGGTCTTGAAAATTAATGCTGATCTGTAATCTTTGCCCAGGAGAAATGTAATAAGTCTTCACAAACAGTTGCATCAGATTTCTAGAATTTTATCTAAGTAAGTATGTAACTCTACCCCAGCTGGATGATTAAACATTTAGCATACTTGCCATAAATATGGGTTTGTAATGGGGAGCATTTAATTTGTTTCAGTTACCTGTACAAATAATTCTAATCTGCAGATCAGTTGCCCTGGTTTGAATAATGTGCATATTTAACACAGCAAAATGCATGTGTCTAAACTTGGCTTGCAGTGTTGAAGCAACTTATTTAGACAGACAGATATTTGATGGATATTTAGTATCTCAGATATGTTTATCATACTAATTCTAGTACATTTATCATATTAACTCTATTTAGTTACATGTGCAGTTTCTCCAGCAGATACACAAAGAATATTAGTATCACATCTAAGCAAACCACCTGTAATTAGTTCCTGTCAAAACTGACGTAAAAGCAACAGGAAAGAAGTTAACTCTCTTAGTTCTTTGATAGTCGGTGTTCTATTGTCTGATGCAAGAAAAAAAAAAGGAAATAATTTACTACTACTACTATAATCATATTTTTGTAGAAATTGCCTCACAATTACATAACCATGTCCTTTGCACACTTTGGTGCCCTTTGTTTGTAAATCATCTCAGGGGAATCCACTAAGCCACTACTGGCAGTCAGAGGCAGGGGTTTTACGCAGTTTTCACGACAAGCTTTTTCCCCAAAGTGCCCTGTTTCATGGTCAGTTCCTGGTAGCAGTGTCATGTAAACATCCTCCACGTGTTTTAGACCTCCTTCTCTATAAAGTGTTGTCCCAGTAGTCTTCTGTGGCATTGCTGTGGATGGAGAGGCTTAGGGAATGCTTTACATTTATTAGAGTAAAATCTCTGTAGTCTCTTTTCCCTCCCTGTGAAGACAGAGTCCAGCCATCTCCAGGACAGGCAGTAAGTATAGTTTGATATTTCATTTCTTTCTGTTAACCTTGCTGAGCAGACAGTATGTTACCAGACAATGAAATGGTGAAACATAAAATTCTACAGAATTCTGAAGAAAGCTGCAGATGCAGAACAAGTATTTGAGTTTGCTTCAAAATCCTTAACTCTAAGGATGTAGGTGTAAACCCAAGGATCAAAAAAATTGCTTACTTTATTAAATCAGGAGATAAAAGAAATCAATTCGCTTGTCCTGTCCCACAGATTGTGAAAAATCAGGGAGAGAAGAGAAAAGTAATCCTTCAGTTTGTAAAGAGAAGCAACAAACATGGAAACACAGTCTCATACTTTTAAATCTGTTGTGGGCATAAAATACTTTTCCAGGAAATTGGTTCATGGAGTGGAAAACATGCTATCAGATGTAATAATGATATATGAGACCATCTCTTGTATTAATTCAAAAGTGCTGTAAGTATTGCAACATCTTCAGTTGGGAGGGTTGGGTGCTAAAGCTCTAAGCAGAGCTTTCTGAGGTGGAGTGAAAGCCTGTTGCACACTAAATGCACTCAGCAGCTGGATGAACAGCACTGGCTGGCTACCAGTATGTGCCATTTACTTTGTAAACAGGGAGCTCGACAAGTAAAGACCTGCTGGATGACTGGAAAAAAAAAAAGAGTAGGCATGTATGGAATTAGAGAAGAATATAGCTGGATCAGGTATATTCTGTGTGAGCAGTAATGAATGAGAGAAATATGCTGTCAGTGTGTTCATCACCAGCCTTTAATGACATACCATGATTACTTTCCCATTCATGTATAGAGTGTTAATGGCATGTGCTCAGAAGCAGCTCCAAAAGAAACAACTAAGATACATCACTTCCTCTTGAACTATTCTTTAGGGTTGGTTTAGACATTACACAGATTAACAGTAATGTGAAAGTGGTAGAGCAGAAGGTTACAATGTCATCCAAATAGATTCACCAAACACCTGCATTAAAAAAGCTTATCATAAATTTCTTACATTCTGATCAGGCAAGGAATGTTTTTAAGTGTACATAAAAGAGATTCTTAGTTTTCTTTTTTTCCTTTTTTTTTTTTTTTTTTTTTTTTGGTGTTAGATTAAGAAATGTGTCATATAATTAAAAATTTTATTTGCCAGTGATGGATCATCTGTAGCTAAAATCATGCAAGTGTTAGGGCTGCCACCTCAAGTTGGATACCAAATCTAGGGATGGCAAGATCATAGTGTTCCCCAAAAACAAATTTTGGAGGGAAAGGGTTCAGGGAGCAGAAGTGATAGTCTTCACAAATGCACTTCTACAAAATGCTGCAGTGTTTGATTTCATGTAGGGTCTGATCTTGGATAAACTGCAGGTAAACTGAGTTATGCAATTAAATCAGACTGGCAGATTGCATATGGATATGAAGTATCAGGTTGCGCGACAAGCTGTGTGAAAAAAGCATCAGACTGGGTCTTGAATTGCTTGAAAAGAAAGGGTGTTTTACAGCAGGTTAAAACTTTAGTTAGGCTTCTGGAGCACCATTAGCATAATCTGATTACTGTCTAGGCAGGTGATGGTTGCTCCTGGATAGGCCTAAAGGAAATGAATGCTTTGAAAGCATAAAGCAGTGCTCAGTGGGAGGCAGGAGGAATTCTGAACTTATTTGGGATTAAATGAATATTACAAATGATCCTGATAAATTTTAAGGAGTGTCTTGCCTGTTCAGATTTCTTCTTAAGGTTTCAAATACTGCTTAACCTTTCACTCTATCAAATTTGTTCTTACATCCATTGCCCTTATGATTTCTTACCTGGTCCAAAAGATATATTTGGGGGAGCTGTGGGGATGTGGTGTTGGAGGGGGGAGGCGTGTCAGGTTGGTTGGTTTGGGTTTTTTTAGTATTTCTGTTTATTATCTTCACTCACATCATTTGGTATATTCTCATAATGCTCTCTAACTAATTCTATTAAGCTCCCATTCCAACGCTAATATCTCATTCCAGGTGTTAAAGAAGTACTGGCCATTAAATTCTTTCAAAGTAAAGGCATGAGTTGTACTCCTTCCTTCTAAAGGAAATTATGATTTACTGGCAAAGAGCCGGGGTGAAAGTGACTGTCAAAAATTCTATATTGTGTTTCCAGCTGTGCATCTCTCCTGGTGCATAACTTACTGGGATTTTCTTGTGCTTCAATTTCAAGCTCCAAGCTTAGCCATTGCCATGTTTGTCTTAATTCTTGCTAGCATAGTTTAATTATTTGAATCAATTTACATGTCTTGTTCTTCAGACCAGTAGAAATTATATTGCTAATTAATTGTGTCTAACTGAAACACTAAGTGGGCTTTTAGGTCCATACAGGAAAACTATAAAAAATCAAAGACAGTAATTTTTTTGAATACCAGATCTATTAAATGGCTTCTAAGTTCTGCATTTCTTATCACTGGTTTTAAGTCACTTTTAGTCCCTCTGCACAGGGTTTGAGTAGCACCTGGAATGACATTCCAGTTGTCATTCCAAGTGCCATTCTTTTTTTCATGTCATCATTTATAACACAGTTAATGTTAAATTGAAATGTCAAGTTAATGTTCAGAACATGATCCTTTAGACACCATTGAAAGAGAGCACTAGAAGAATATTTTTCCTTTATGTTCTTGTTTTCCATTCTGTTTTCCATTCTGTTTTCCATTCTGTTTTCCATTCTGTTTTCCATTCTGTTTTCCATTCTGATTAGGGTGAAAAGACAACATCTCTGAGGTTTTATGCAGGTTGAAGGGCCTGTCTTCTCAAAGCTATGACTTTGCAAGGACATCCCTTGCTATGTCACACAATAAATGTGACACATATAGGGAACATCAACTTCCTGCGTGTAAGCTGCAGTAGGATATCGCAGATTTCCAGGTAAAAGCCAATCATGCATGAAAACCCTCATGCAATTTCATGTGTCTGCAATAACTGCACATGAGAAGGAGCTCTGAAGGCTTTCACTGAGAATGGGACCAATATGCCAAAGCATTCATTCCCTCAAAAAAGGTTCTATCTAGGACCTGAAGATTCCTGGAAAGCATAAAAGTATCATTGGCCAGATCATCTCACAGCAGTAGATATTCCAGGGGATCCCCATGTATGTCTCACTTGAATTTTAAGACTCTTAGAGAGTTTGCCATTGCTGAGGTAATTCCCTACTGCTAAAGCAACTTCTTAGACTTTTTCCCAGAGATGTAACAGTAAGAGAAATCTAGATCTGGAATCTTAATCTACTCAGAGCCTGAATGTTGGGAAGAAGGGCTTATGAATGACAAATAGTTAGAACTGCTTTGCAAGAGCTTCAGGGACAGTATTACACAGTCTGGAAATTGCTGGAACTGAAGATAAAAAGGATTTCTCATAACCCATGTCCCTTCAAAAATTGGTTAAGTATGTCAGACGAGATACTTTAATGTTCCCAAACACTTCCTTTCAGGCATTCTTCCAGGCCAGCAATGCCTTTTGAATTTTCCCTAAAATACTATTTCAACACATCGACCATCCACTTTGCAAAGGGGAAGGTGGGAGCAGAAAGCTTTTTGACACTGCCAATTCCTTTAGGCACCTGACTCAAGTGACACTTGTATACTGCAGATTAGTTTCCATTTCCCATTTCAGGTCAAACCTTTTATTTTCTTCTATTAAAGCACTGAACATATAATTATGAGTGTTTTCCACCTCTTTAATTTTGCCTGAAACTGATTCTGACCCTTTGATGTTAATTACCCTGAGATGATCTCGAACTACATTTTAAAACCCGCTGTGAAGCAGACCTGTGCTGTACATCTTAATTGTATTTTTCAGTTTGAGGACTCCTGCTGTCCAGTCTTCAGATATATTTGAACTGCATCCTGAAATTCAGGTTTGTAGTTAACACACACCCACTCACACCTCCCATCCCCACTAAGCCTTTCTCTAGAGCAGTATCTCCAATTAATCAGAACCCAATTCTAGTTCAGATGTGGAGTAGCTGGTAGAGTTATCCCTTCAATCCTCTCAGGAGACAATTAAGGGCAAGGCAGTGCATCTGCTCAGGAACATTAGTTGTTCACTTTGTGCCTTTCTTTTATTCTGACTTTTAAATGTGTACCCATCAATATAAACAAATGGGTCTCAAAAGAGCAATTAGATTAGCAGAATTTCAAAACTCAGGGCTTTGTATGACTGTATCTCTCTTGTCTTGGCCAAGAAAAATCATTACTATAATTCCAACTGGATAAAGGATGCTTACCACCTCCTCAACAATTTGTTCACTGTTACCTCTATAGGTATGCATTCCCATACCCTTCTCCGATTTCTTATCACTGGTTGCTGCCTCTGAGGAAAACAGCAAGAGGCAGGACTAAGGGGAGAGTTAAATTAGCCCACTTTCACGCTTCACCTCCAATAAATCTGCACCTGAATAAAAGTCTTCAGTAGCCAGAAGGGATAACAGAAGAAAAACTATAGCTCAAGAGAAGCAAATCTCTGGCTGACTCCTCAGATGAAGGACTTTGCAGGTATTCCCTGCAATGCTGTTGTAAGTCCATTCCCTCTTACTGTAGCCCTAATACTACTCAATCCATATAGCTTCGGCATAATTATTGGCTTAACCTTAAAGCATCCTCTCTCTTAGAAAAGAAGAAAGCACCTTGCCTCTGTACAGATGAGGTGTCAGCTCTCCACAGTGAAGCACTGCTCCTGTTACTGCAAGGAGAAACCTCATGCAGATAGTGGAATTAAGCTGGTCTAAAAATACATCCAGCATCTTCTCTTTAACAGAGAATGACAGATCACTGCTGGGATTAAAAAGGCAGCTTTACTGCCTAAAAGGGTCTTTATTGTTCCTGTATTTCACTCTGTGTCCAAAAATTCACCTGGAAAACTCTTAAGCTTAGAGTTGATTGTATGAATAAATGTCCTGAATAAGGAAATAGAAGAAAATATCATCATTAATTTAATCTAACATGAGGAATCCTAAAACAAACCAGTTACTCCCACAACAGATATCACACTCTGGAAAGAACACGATAATTTATGCTTGACAATACAAAGCACAATGCATGTATTTTTCAGATTTATACCAGGTAAATCATGAGGCTGTCATTTATTTTTAACTTATTGATCATTATAATCATCTGGTAAACCCCCAACCTTCTAATATAAAACAACCTGATCATAAGAGAAGTGTCAATCATTGGAGACAGAGTCTATGGACAGGCTGAGTGCTGTGTACCTAAACAGGTTTGGCTGAGCTAACTGCACTCTGAACATATCTTTCCTGGCTTCAGCTACAAAACCATCCTCAGGGCACAGCTAGTTTTCTATTCCCACTGTGCTGCCCTAATCTAGTAAACCTCCACCTCTGACCTCCATAAATACTTTATTTTATTAATTACAAGATGCTTGCTTCATTATTCTGCAAGACCACTTACCCTGATTCCATCTCTGCATTAAATGTTTTTAGATTTGGGCATATCTATGAAAATAGATATAGACTAGATAGATAGATATAGAGAGAGATATGTGAACATATGATATATGTATGATTGTATCATGTGAACATGAGTAAAAGAAAGTAAAGCAAAGAGGCAATGCAGCAAGGCATTTCTTCTGTACATAATTTCTGGAATAGCTATGCTGCACACTTTTCTGCAACTGCTTCTGGCAGTTGGGAGCAATCAACACAAACACCTTGCTGCATACAACAAAACCAAAAATCTTCTGTGATGGCTTAAAGAAACCAAAATCTGAAACAATTTTCATGAAGGAGTGAGAAGGAAGGGAAGCTTTCTTCCTGTGCAAAGATTTCTATGTGAAAGAAAGGAAGCCATGACTCTTAACAATAGCTAAGCATTACTGCTTCATTGTAGATGTTAGGCTTATCTTTTCTATTTTTCTCTGACATTTTCATCCAAAAAAATCTCTCTTGAAATTGAACATTGAGAAACAAAACTAATGTTGAAGTTTATTTCAGAGCTGACTGAAGTGAGCATATTGATTTTTGCAGATTTTGTATCAGCTTCTTGGTATACTCCATTTCTCATTCAGCCATGTAATATTTGGGATAATATTTCTCTGCATACTAGAGGGTCCCAAATGTTGCTATCAAATAGAGAAGTAAACACCGTCATCTTGGTCCATACTGAATTCAGTGTGTATGAAGCATTTCTTTAAAAAAGCAGATTTGTTATGTTGTTATGGTGGTTGTTATGGTCTCACATACCTGGCAGAAATCAAGTGTTGCTTTGGTTGTTTTGTTGGTTCTTTTTCATGTGTATTCAGTGTACCTACAGAAATGACATAGCTTTCAAAATGCCTGGATTCTAGCATCTAGGATTTTTCTGGAAATGGCAGAATTTGCTAAATATCTACCTGCTTGGTAGTCTCAGAGCTGAAAACATTCACCATCGCCCTTCCCCTACCCCAGCACTCACACACACACGCTTGATGTCATGTTCTACATTCCATAACCAATTTGGTGTCACAACCACATTTTTCAGTAATGAGTGTGACATGCAAAGGACATGATTCAGCAAGACTAAAGCATGTGCCTCAGTAGTGGCACATTTACATTCCTATTGATTTGAAAGGGGCTACTAAGCAACTGAGTGAGGTAAATACTTGCCTGCGTAAAGCCAGCAAAATGCTTGAAACGCTTGAATTAGAGCCTGATAAAGGGTAAGTACCATGCTCCTTTATATACTTGTTTTATCATCGTTTTCAGGGAAAAAATTAAACCCAGTGGACTTCCTTTGGGTTCATTAGGTGACTACTGAAAATGATTGTTTCAGGGTAATAGAAACCTTTAGAAATTTTTTTTCCACGTTCTCTTGGAACTTAACCAGCCACGAGCACAATGGGGGGCGGAGGGAGGAAAGTCTTACATCCCATTGTCTCCACAGGACTCCCTGTTCCCTACTGAACACCAGAGTCAATTTTTCCGAACAGCTTTGTCTTTCTGCCAAAGATAATGTCCAAGTTTGGAGTGTATGGGTAAAGATGAAAACTGTGTCACTCACGTATGGCTTGCTTGCTTTTCAGGTGTTTCAGTAATCATTCCTTCCCTGTAGTTTGTGGATGCTTTGCAGTACTTAAGACTAAACTGTACTAAATCCTAGCTTCGAACCTCTCAACAAAGTAGTACAGCTATAGGTATCAAAATGCTGTACATCACTTTTTATGTACTTTCTTTTAAAAATCGGTATGGAAATAAGTTCTCTAAAAAAACTTCATCTGTCAGCTTTATTTTTTTGTGGGAGGCTTCTGGTGTGTGGTTTTGCTCCTCCTAGAATGTGATAAAGTGAAACTAAAGGAAAAAAAATTTCTGCCTCCTTTCTGAACTTAAGAACATGATTTTTCCGAAAACAGAAGAGAGTTCAAGACCATAAAAATATTATTGCTAAATTTTGATCCCCTGAAAATAAGGTCAGGCTAAAGCAAACAAAATCCATTGAGGAGAAGTTGTCTTTATTAAGGCATTAACTTCAGTGGTGCTGTGAAAGTCTGCTCCAGGGGAGGTTCACTATGCAAATGTCAAATGGGAAAGTGTTCTGAAGCTGTTGCTTGCTGCATGGTTATTGAAGGATAAAACTTAATTCTTGGAAAATTATCCCTCACCAGTATCTCAGGACCAAAAATATATAGTATGTCCTCTGTGTCACCAGGGCATGGCTGGCTGAGACAGACCCTATGTGACAGCAGTCAGTGGTGAGAGACCTCAAGGGCCTGCAGTGAGAAGACTGACTAGGCAGTGAGGAGAAATATTTACCTGAAGTCTTGTATTTGAGCCCTTATCAGCAACAGATTTTTCTCATTCATTCCTCTGTACCCATCACTATTCAGTTACAATTGCACCTTGGCAAGCGCTGCCACAGAGGAACCATCTGCACTGGTTTAGGTACTGGGTTTCCTGTCCTTCAAAAAAACCTTCCAACAACCTTGCACTTGGCCTTGCTGAGCCTCTTGAACTTCACATGGGCCAAGCTCTCCAGCCTGTCCAGGTCCCTCTGGATGGCATCCCTTCCCTCCAATGTGTCAAGCGCACCACACAGCTCGGTGTCGTCGGCAAATTTGCTGACAGTGCACTCAATCCCACTGTCCATGTCACCGATGTTAAAAAGTGCCAATCCCAACATCAACCCCTGAGGAACATCACTCATCACTGGTCTCACCTGGACATTGAGCTGTTGACTGAGTGTGATCATCTAACCAATCCATTATCCACCAAGATCCATCTGCCAAATCCATGTCTTCCCACTTTAGAGACAAGGATGTCGTGAGGGGTAGTGTCAAGTGCTTTGCACAGCTCCAGGCAGATGATGTCAGCTGCTCTTCTCCTACGCATCAACAACTGTAACCCCATTGTAGTAGGCCACCCCACTTGTCAGGCATGACTTGCTCTTAGTGAGGCCATGCCCTCAGGCTGTCATCACTCTCCTCCTTATTTTCTGTATGCCTTTGCATAGTTTCCAGGAAAATCTGCTCCACAATCTTGCCAGGCATTCAGGTGAGACTGACTGACCTGTAGGTTATGTTCTTTTGAAGAATACACTGTCAGAAAAGGACATGGAAATACTGTCCCCAGAACAAACAGACCTGCTGTCCCGGTTTTCTACAACTGGAAACCAGAATGTCTCTTTGGGACCTCTACCCAGGTGAGATCCTACATTTAAGTCATGTTAGGAAAAAGGTCAGTTCCTCTTGCAGATTCTTGAAAATATGAACTGCCTTATAAAGACTGAATCATCTCATAGTTAGTGGTAGTACAAGGTTGATTGTTGGACTGGATGATCTCAAAGGCCTCCTCCAACCTTGATGATTCTATGATTCTATAATCTCTGAAAAGCTTTCTGTGAAGACACAACTGTTACAGAGCAATGACTAGACAGAGGTGTTTGGGCAATTCCATCTGCCTCTGCCAAATTCTTGAAGTCCTGTTCTTTCCTCCTCACTCAGCTTTCTCAGGGATTGCTGATCGAGTTATATTAGAATGAAGACTGACTCTGCCCTCAGGAGATCACTGATTTCTGAAATTAATGCAGTTTCTGTACTGTTTTGCACTACAAAACAAGTGGCATTAAAAAATGGAAAGCGTTGCAGTTATATTGATCCACCCCACCCTCCCCTAAAAAAATCACTTTTTTCTATATTTTAGATTACAATTAAACTACCAGCAATAACCTCTGAAAAATTGTCTATTGCTCCTTGGCTGTTCACAGTAACTGAGGCTTGTACACTGCAAACCTCTCAGTGCTCAACAGTCAAAGGTTTTGTGCAGCAATTTGAAGTGTCCTCTTGTGAAAACAGCAGTTCTGGTTTTATAACTAGAGCACAACCATAATAT
The DNA here is from genome assembly GCF_000691975.1 of Corvus brachyrhynchos. Taxonomy (NCBI): domain Eukaryota; kingdom Metazoa; phylum Chordata; class Aves; order Passeriformes; family Corvidae; genus Corvus; species Corvus brachyrhynchos. The sequence goes on along the minus strand of NW_008235977.1, from coordinate 2,145,825 downwards.
TTGTTTTACTAGCTCAAGGTTCAATTTCAATACAATAATAAATAACAAAACCCTCTTCAAACAGCTCCTTAAAATTACAGTAGTTCAAAAAAGAAACTGCATAGATAGCAACTCTTCCTGTTTAGGGAAATGACTAAAGGCCATGCAGTTTCTCACTACTGTAAATGAGGAAGAGGAGAAAGAGAGAAATGACAAGAATCAGACACTGCTGTCCTGAATGATGGAGCTGACGCTCAGCATCGTGTAAGTGGCCTGATCTGCTCTGTAATGTGTGCATGCTGCTCTCAAGAATGGGGTGCCTGCAGGACTTTCAGGCGCTGGCAGTCCATTTTCTGATTCTCTGTTTTTAGAAGCTGCATAGCCACTCTATTTTTTGTCTAATTAGTAATAGCTGTGATACTGTTAATATCTTCTGAGATAATGGGGCCAAAATTTGTATACTTCCCTGAGGGAAAGAAGAGTAGATTACCTTAAAACCAAAGCCCCTTGGAAAAACAGGAACAAATTCTTGTCATTTTTACGCTATGAATTTGACACATCCTGTAACATAAATAATGTCAACCCAGAATCACACTGTCCAAACTAAGTACTTTCCTGTTATCTGAGATAAACTTAAGTTAAGCTCTGTGAGCTGGTTTTGGGTTGAGAATTTCCTAGAATCTGGCAACAAGCCAGCCCAACCCAGGTATATGTGAGCTGGAAAGCCCCAAGCAGTCTCTTTTCAAGTACCTGGCTTAACTAAAATATTCTCATTTCAAGCTTCCTTGCAAATCATTAGTAAGTATTGACTTTAGTTTTAGCTTCTGTTTATCTTCAAGAAGCAATGTCTTGAAGCCCCAGTGTACCATTTCCTTCTTTCCATTGTGCGTATTGATTTGCCAAAGGATATTATGTTGTGCTTTGGAGACTTATTCTCAGAATTTTAGTAAACTGGAAATCTGACAGATTATAGGCTTTCAAACTTCAGATTGCACTTGCAATTAATCCAGTGGATTTCTCTCATATATCTAACAATTAATAGAAAACTAATTTGAAAATGTAAATGAAATTATGTTTACCCAGCTACGAGGATTTATACTAAACTGCCTGCAAAAAATAAAGAAAGGTGATTCTCTGAAGTAAATACTGCTCAGAGTAAGGTTATGACTCCATGAACTGTTTTAAGGTACTGGGTGTAGGTAACTACATAAGTGGCCTGACAGCCGAAAGCTACCGTGAGACTGCTTTCAGTGAGAGCCACCACCCACTCACCTTAATGGATGAACAGGGTGAAGCACCTTCATTGGTAATTTTTTTTTTCTTCTGAGAAATAACTAAGAAACCTCAGCAGGAGAGAAAAACTCTTCAGAAATCATACAGATACACTCTTCATACATTTAAAGAAAACCACCTGTTGGAAGGAGTTCCATGAGCAGACAGTTGTTCAGAGATTGGCACCATGATTAAAATGAAAAAATAAGTATCAGTTCACTCACAAGTCCTTTAATTTTGCCCCTATCTGTCCAAAAGGCAGTAGTATTTGGGGTTTTTATTAATTAGTTTATAGTGTTGAATTACGTCACTGCATGCTTGTGGTGCATTTTGGTACACATTCAACAATGTAATCTGTCATAAAGAACAAACTGCATTTGCTGTTTAACATTTTATTTTAAGTATTCTTGGGATGCTCTGCTTAACCAAGAAAAGGCATGAACTCGTGTTTTTCTTGGAGAAGTGCACAATAATTTCATTAGAGGTACTACAAAAGATCATTAAGAGTTTCCCCTTCGCGTATACGGGAATGATTTTTTATTTATATTTATGAAGAGAGAAATACAAGGCAAGGTTATCTGAGAGGAGTGGAAAGACACTAAAAGTGTGAGTGAAATCAAGCATTTTCAAATGTAACTTTTTCTTTTTTTTTTTTTTCTTTTCAATTTCAGTGTTGACAAAACTGGCATTGAGCTTGTCTCAGAGTGATTTTCTTCCCTTGAGCTTGTGAGTTCATTTTCTTGGATGACATATCCATGGATGGACAGACTGGATGTCAGTCCAACATCTCAGCAAAGTTAGTCCAACCCAAACATTGCAGAAATGCTTTATTTTCTCTGCTTGCTTACTGGCATTCCCACCCTAGAGTCCCCTCAGAGCTCTCAATGCTCTAATACATGGCAAATCCATCACCTGATGTGTCAGCAAAGACACATGACCACATCCCCTCTGTCACGAGCAGTCTCCTTAGTCCCATGCCTGAGAAAACGCTTCAAAACTTCTCTTCCTTTCTAACCAATAATGGGAAGTATTCATCACTGTAATACTCTATCCTGCTGCTGCTGTTGCTTGCTCTCAGAGGAGTTACTATGGGTTTACAGAAAGAGGTATCAAGTGAGGTTTCTAAGTCATGCAGATCAGAAATAGTTATGTAACAGGCCTCTCCATTTCTCTTCCCAGTTCTACTGTGCAACATCCTCATGGCCTGTCTCTCCCTGTAATTCCACGGATACTCATCTCTGGATTTTACATTTCTTATCATTTAGACCACATTTAAGTGTCTCTATGATTCATATTTTTGTATATCAGCTAAAGTTTATTCCCTTCTTCATAGCTCTTTATGCTTAAATTCACACTCCTCCTTGTGTCATTAAAACCAAAAATTAGCATCCAACTGTGCAAAGGATTCTGGGGCAGCAACACGGAAAATAAAGCTGCAACACCTAATAGTACTGTCAAATGGTTGTACTTAAAGATTTGGAAATTGGGGTGTTTCCTAATGTCATTCACGCTTTTCCTGGTGTCTCCTTATTTATTTTCTCTAGAAATCATGAAATACAGGTGTAAAAATGACAGACATAAATTATGGGGGAAAAGAATCCAACTTTAAGTGCATACCAGCATTTCAAAGCAAAGGTCATGTAGTCTCCATGGTGCCCTGAAGGCCAGCATCCTACTGCTCCCTTCAATTCCCAGTTATGAATTAGCAGGCATGGAAGGATAAACAGAGCTGACCTTAAGCTAATTCTTCCCCTAAACTGTGGGCCAGCCTGTGATAATTTTGATTTTGAGAGCCTTTCTCTTGATTTTAGATTTTGTTACTGGTACAGCTTATTAAAAGAAAAGCAAACAAAACACCCATTTCATAATTTGCTTTATTTCTGCAAACAATACCTTTGTTTTCCCTACCAGTGCATGTTCTTGTCACACATGTTCTCTGTAGGTGTCTCTGAGGTTTTGGATCTGTGCTGAAGATGGGATGAGGCTGTATGACATCCTTGCCCATTCATTCAAGCTCATATTGGCTTCCCTTTCCACTGCCAAAGTTTCACAGATGAGCAATGGCCCCAAGGTATTCAAAACAGGTAGACAGCAGCTTAAGGATGTCTTGCTGCAGGAGTTCAAAATTTGTCATTTACACTCCCAAATGTAACAGAGGTGAAATGGGGCACTTCACCCCAGCTGCCTAGTAAAATCCAGCTTTAGAAGAGCCATGCTTCCATTACTCAGCTAAGTCTAGGTCATATATAAAAAATGCCAATTCACCAAATTAGTGGTTACAATTTCACAGGGACTGACAAAAAAAGATGCTGACCTTTGTTTTCTTATTTTAAGCTGCTCATTGATTCCTTCAAATAATGTCAGGGACAGTCTCATTACATTTTTTCCATTCTGTTTGAGAAGAGGGTGTAAAACAAATTCCTCAGTTTATAAAGAGATTACATGAAAGTCAATATTTTCTCTTCGGTCAGGTGGGTCAGTTTTGGAATCAGTCGTTTGCTTTTATAAGCGAAAGCCTTTAGAGGAATTTCCACCCCACCCAGCCAGCTAGTACAGCTTTGTTTAATGTTTCGAACCCTGCCTGGCTCCAGCAGATAATATCCATATTTATTGACACAGAGCTCTTCTGTGAATATGACCATAAGTTCTTTGTGCTCTGCAATCTCGCCCCGCTCATGTGCTGCAGGAAGCAGCTGACTGGCCTTTCCCTCCCACCACATCCTTTGGTATGAAGATGATATCTCTGCAACCACTGCCTACAGAAAAGATGCCACAAGCAAACAGGTGTTTTCAGCAGGCAGGAAGGAAGGGAGAAAAATAAATAAACCTGAGTCTGCAAGAGAGCAAGAAGGCTGTGACACACTTTCTAGTATCTTCCACGCTGAATTTTATCCCGGACCTGCAACCAGCAAATCCTGCCTGTCTCAGATCCAATGAAAAGGCTCTTGACTGCTTTACAGAGCAGGACTGGATAGTTATGTTTAAAACAAATAATAACAAAACAAAGGGAGAGTCATTTAACAAAGTAAAGTTTGCCAGCAAGTTTTCCTGTGGATAAGTATACCAGTATTTGCTAGCTTTGCAAAACTAGCCAAAGGTCATACTGGCTTTTTCCCAAATTGCAGACAAACCTTTGAGTGCCCCAAAGACTTCAGCTGCTGCTGCAGCATCACACCCTTCTGCTTATGTCCTTTAATGTTTACGTAACCTTAAGCCTAGGGCCAATGAAAAAGGGGTTATATTTTTTCTAAAAATGTCAGCCCATGTTTAAAAACAAAACAAAAAAGCCCAGCCCTTCCGCACCAAAGGCCAATCCAAAAACTTCTAAAACTAAGATCTTTAAAACCTGTATCTTGTTTTAGCATGTTAAAAATAAATAAATAAAAAATTCCTAGATTTCTGTTTGAACTGACTTCCCGTTGGTACTTACACTAGTACCGTATTTAAAATTATGCAGTCTCATCGACTTTGACACGTTTGCTTCAAAACCTATACAAATGCTCATACATGTTTAGATACTGTCCAAACAGAGGAGTATCTACATGTTGTAAGAGAAGAATGGTAAGAATGGTTTGCAAAAACAAAACTAAAAAGCTCAGATGTATTTCCCTTTTTTTCCCCATCTTATGACTAAAGTAACTTTCAAATTATACTTACTAGTTCATGCAAAACTAGCCAGATCTACTTTGATTTACCATTGGAATTCACATAGTTGAAACCAATTAGAGCTAATTAAAGCAACCTGCCAAGCAAAGGCTTAAAGGAGAGCACCCAGTTTGGCAGGAAGGTGAAAAAAGCACATATACTCTCTACTAAAAGTACCATCTTTATACACGGCCGTGGAGTTAAATAAACTTGGGCTTTAAATTCACGGCAAACAAACCAAGTAGTCCTGAGGCAGTGAAATCCCCCAGAGGACATCACTGCCTATTTCCAAGCACAGCTTTAATCACAGAATCACCACCTGCTTGTTTAAGTTTCCCCTGATGCTTAAACACTTCCCTTCCGTCCTTGCCACAAGCAAAGTCTCTGCTGCTTCAGCACCAATCAGTGCCTAGGGATGAGCACACCTCAAACTGCCAAGCAGTGAAAGTACAAGTAAATCTGTACAACACAACTAACCAGGGATGGTTGTACAAAAAATACATCAGTAAATTCAGAGAAGAGACAACTGTCAACAGGTCATATTTGAGACACAGAGTAGGAAATTATGATTTCTATATGATTCCCTGATATTTCACTGCAGAGCTCTTGTCAATGTACTTCTGAGCGAGCCTCCTGTAGCAAAGCTCTTCCACTCCTGAGGAACTGGGTAAAATCCTTCTGCTTGGCAAGTCTGCATTGACAACAGCTGTGCCCTGTCAGCCATTCTCTCCTCAAGGTTAATTCTGCCACTGAATTTCTCTAGCAAACTGAGTAATACTTGTTGGTCATTGTCACATAAGAAATGGCATTTCTGACTTTGTTTCAGTCTCCCAGAACGAATGAAAGGCAGGGACAGAAACCAGAAAAAATGTTTTAAAGAGAAGAAAAGAAAATATGTGTGCAACATGTGCCACAAAGCCAACTATGTTGGCATTCAAACTGCTTTGAGTTCTGATTAAATCTTGGGTGAGATGATTTAAAATAAAAGGAGGAAGTTGATGTTCCAAGCCATTACCTTGGCTTTTTCATGAGACATCAATATTTCAAAAGTAAGAAAATTAAGTTGGGTTCTTCAACCAAAAAAAAGCTGAATTTGCCAGAGGGGTAAAAAACTTCATTTTGGCAACAAGTAGTGACATTTCCCCCCACTTATATAACAAGATTTGTGTACACCTTCAACTACCAGCTTTCTAAATTAATTTCTCCTGGTTAAAATATTTTTCACTATTATTGTTCCAGTTCTGCAACGAATACTCACAAGACTCCTACTCCTGTTTATATTCAGAGGCACTATCAGGATATGAGAACTGTGTGCAGAATTACAAATTGAGTGGCTTTGGGTTTTGGTTGGGGGTTTTTTTCCATAGTTTGTCTAAACAAACTACTTCTTTTGTATACATATATATGTCAACCTTCTACCCCCTCACCTGCAACTGGGCTGTTGTAAGGGGAGACAGGAAATGAGTGTGTGAGATCTGTCAAACTCCCTCAGATCTCCCACATCTGTCTCCTCCCTAGGCCTGCATCTCAGAGCTGAAGGTCTCAGGGCACTGGGAAGGGGCTGTAGCATTGAACTGGAGCTGGAGGTGCACTGCAAGACAGGACCCCATCTTGTGACAAGTCCCCAGAAGCTACAATCTGCTTTTGCAGCATGATGTCCCAAGTCTTTCTATATTACTTGAGATACATATATACACATTCCCTTCCTGCAGCCCAACATACGAGCGTGTACTGTGTGGTGTTAGTTACTCAGTAAGGAAGTGCCCTGTGAGAGGAGAGGGAAAAAAACCAAACCAGTTCTGTTCTAAAAGTATGGTAACATATCATTCTTCCTGAAGCTTGAAAAGTCAGTCTGGCTTTGTTGCATACATTTGTGTTTTCTCAAGCTCTCAGCACTCTTGCAGTGCTAGCTGCCCTGCTCTGCTGCTCCAGCTTCCCTGCAGCACAGAAAGTTGCTCCACGGGCTTTACAGGGAAACACATTCCTCAGCTTTTCTTCATGGTAAATGCCTGATCTAATAATTTTTGGTTTGGGTTTCTGAACTCGTGTTATAGAAAGTCCTATTTTCTCTTCTTCAAATACTCATGTGCACGCAGTTCTTGCACAAAAAGGTATGGTTGAAACTACTGAGAAGCCTAAATGCAAGCTACAATGTACAACTACAGGGAAAACATTCTAGATATAAGCAGGGTTTTCAATTTATTGCAAGAAAGCCAGGAGCATACAGACTGGGAAGTTCTAGCCTAACTCAAACTACAAATGAGACTCATTTGTTAGCAGGAAATGTTGGCAGAGTGCTGGCAGGCCTGCTAATGGCCCCTTCCGGATTTGAAGTGAACAGATACATGTTAGAGTGGCTAACAGCTGGAGGGGAGGGGAACCCACTAACAGAGACCTATTTATCGGTACACCTTAGCTGGGTGAGTTTCTGGAAAGTCATTGTGTAGCATCAGTATGCCATTTTATTATGAGTTTTTGCTTTTTTTTAAGGAGATTTTACACAATTTGAATTTCACTCAGAAAAGCTAACAAACCCCATATGTTCTATTTATTACTGAGTACAATTTCCTCTGAATAAACTCTGATGAAAAGAGAAAACTTAATTTTTTAATTTTTTTTTTCACTCAGTGGATCTATTCCTAGAGCAAACAGCAATAGGAATCAGTCATGTCTAGTGATCAACAGTGCTATTGGGGTAGATGTCTAACAACCAATGTCATAATCAGATCTGTATTTTATTTGCTGTGCAAAATTTTTGAGATCGAAGGGACCTACTTCAAGGTAAAAATCCTTCAAATCAATGTACAAATGGCCTGGCACAACAGTTTGGTATATGACCTCATAATCACTTTATAACAGTCCCTAAAACTTGATGTAAGCTAGTGACTTTGGGCTACTATGGTTTGTATTCTAGTGATGGATTTGGTAAGACATATGGAAAAAAATGAGGGAGGGATTATGTTATTTTTTTTCCACAAAAATAAATACTAAAGAGAGAAAAATATGTTGGAGGAGATACGAAATTAGAAATTCTATCACTGAGACATGAAAATGGGAAAATAAAAGAATAATTGGAAAACTTCAGAAAGATTCAGCATCACATACCAAAAAATTGGTGTAGTGTAACACACGCAGCTGATGTGGTCTTAAGTCGTGAAGTGTTTGAGAGGTCTACATGTCTTTGTCTGTTTGCTACAGTATCTGCATCATCATGAACACTGATCATATCTAGAAAAGTTAACTCTAGTTTTCTTTTGCACCGTGACTTCAATTAAATGCTTACGTGGTTTTTGGACTCTTACAGATAACTTTTGTTTGGTTGCTAAAGCAACAAGTAATCCTTTACATGTCACCAAGCAAATAATCACGTAACTTTGGGAGGCTTTTGGGGTGGATAACCATGGGGTATGGCTTGGACTTCAGACAGGACTAGGACAGGACAGGACTGCGGCTCTGCCAGGCCATGCTTACGGTAGTAGTGGTGTGAATCATCCGTTTTAACAAAGGAGCATTTCCAGAAACAATTAGGTTCGTTCAATTCAGCAATGTAAGAGTCTAAACGAAAAATTTGTGCCTCCTTAACAAATAAAGGGAAGGTCGGTTTGCTTCTAGATGCATTCTAGATACATAGCAGGCTTCTGCTAGATTGAAGCCTGCTATGGAAACACCAGCTATTTTTGGAGGAAAATGTCATGAAAATTGTATGCAAATTTCTCCAAGAGAAAAATGAAACAGTCTAAAACTTATCTGAAGCATTCCTATAACTGCACTTCAGCCTTTGAATGTGCTTCCTATCAATAACCATTACAAAACATGCTGGTCCATTTTAAAATATGATTTGTTGTGAAAGACTCCACTATATTGTAGCTTTTACGTTATAAACCAAAATGTCCTCTGATCCTCGGCGTTGAGCTAGCGAGGGTTTTGATTTACACAAGGTTTGGTTTGGGGGCTTTATTTAGCGCTGTAGTTGTTGTCTAGGAATGAAGTGTGTCGTGACGAGGGGCTCCACCTCGGGAGACGTTTATCGCCGGAACAGGGTTTGGTGCCACGAGCAAGCCTGACAGGAGTTTCTGGAGTTAAATAAACGGGCGTTAATGCGCATCCCGGCCTCGAAACGTACCTCGATAGGAAGGTACGAAATGCCCCGTTGTTGCTGACGGACCCTCTCGCCAGGCGGCTGCAGAGGCGGCAGCTCA
>NW_008235977.1:2098334-2135837 GCF_000691975.1 Corvus brachyrhynchos | reverse complement strand
CTGGCAGCCCTGCCCGCCCGGAGTGGGCGCTGCGGGCTGTGCGGAGCGGGAGCGGGCGTGCTGGGTCCCCCGCAGGAATTGGCGATATTTGGGGGTAGTACCATGGCGGTGGGCGATGAACAAGGCACGCAATTAAATCTTGTAGAGCTTACGGTTGGGATTTATCGTTAACACCTGCGGAAAAATCATTCGGGCTGTAACGTAACGTGCACGTACCCTTAAACAAGGGTAAGAGTGGAAGGGGTCAGGAGGCTTTGTCGCTGTACTATACAGACACAGAAATGGTGAGCGAAAAGAACTGATTTTCTGTTCTCAGCTATCTGTGCTGCTTGTGCTGCATCCTTTGGAAATACACACTAAATGTTGAAACTGCGGAATAAAATTGGTCTTTAAAATCAGTAGCTATCTTTGTCATTTTTGGGCCTCTCTGTAGAAGTGTTCATGCCTGCTTGCTCTTAAAACTGAGCAAGAGTTGCCGAGTACAAATACTTCTGTTTTCTAGCACTCCTAACGCTGTATGTCTGTAAGTAGCAATCATAATGTGTTTTTTTTATTAAGGTAGGATCTTGTACCGTAACATCAAGGGAGCCTGTGATAACCTCGAGCCTGATGCAGAACTGAGAAATGCACACTGGAAGACCTGGTTAGTTTTCAGAGGAGCGGAAGCAGTTGTCATCTAGTTAACAAAAGTAATTCCTGGCATGTTCCAGCGGGTATGTTCTTGTATCCCCTTGGGTAGTAGTAACTGACACAGTGACATTAGAATAGAAAACTGTTTCTATATTAAAAAGATATATGAGGTTTTTAAAATTCGATTTTTAACAGAGAATACACTGTGATTTTCTTCAGTGAATAACGTGCTTTGCCTTAGATATGTAGAGAAATAGGAATTCGGTGTGAGCTGGACTGAGGCACGCTGTGCAACTCCAAAGTGAGAGACTAATGGTTACTATGTAGGCTAATAATTTGGCATGATAATGTGAGAAAATAAAGTGTAAAAGCTCTGGTTCCCAAGAACATTGACCAGTGTCACTATAGACTTCACCAGCTAAATTCCTGTGCTAAATTAATGGTTAAAATAGGATTGGTGGTGGTGTCCTGCAGCACTTTAATTTTAAATTGATTTTAACTCATACTTTCAAGAAAAAAGTATACAGTTGTGCAATCTATTCCTAAAGAATAGGGCCTAGATATATAGATGGACTGTGAATTAATTGTGTAATTTTGATGAGATTAATAGTGGCAGTTCCACACGGGCGTTACATTAGTGTCCATGGGTGGGTGTAGAGGGGTTATATATCGTTACCTATCTGGAATAGGCAGTGTGGCTGGAGAGTCTGGCTACAGAAAAAAAGTCCTCCAAAACAATGAGCTTTGTTTCAGTTAATACTTGTGTAGGTCTTTGTGCTTTCCAGGTTGGCTTACATAAAACCCAGGTTTTAAGTTTGCAGCACATATCCAGTCAGTCATAAAATGTACAGTTACAGCAGAGTTGTGGTTTAAAGTTTTTCTAATATGCTCACAGGCTTTGTCTCAACAGATGTTTTTCCCACTGCAAGAAAATAATTTAATGAAATTGGATCATCAGGGTAATTCAGACATGTTCTAGAAAGTTTAGTTGTCATGAAAAAGTATATGCTGACCATCATTAGATGGTGTGACAGAAATGTATACGTATAGCAAAATTAATATATCCAACTTGGCATAGGTTTTCTTCATGGTCTTCACTAAGTAAGTCAAGCAACTGTTTACTCTTTCTATTCATAATACATTTTCTGCAAAGCAATGGCTGATTCAAGTCTCTGAAGAGACTTTTTAAATAGTGCCTAGACCGCATGGACTTCAAGTTTGTGTGTATATAGTCCCAAAGGAAGTGTGTTTGGACTTGTTTGCCTTGGCTGTCCAGTTTCAGTGTCGTTTGATCATGATTGTGCCTATTGTAAGGACTTATTCCTGTTCCTCTCACAGTTTTTACAGAAGTGGAAGTTTGTTTCGAATGTATGATGGGCACTTGATAAATCAGCGATAAAGTAAATCAATTGGAGAACACTTACGTGTTTTCATCAGATGGAATTGCTGATTAAAATTACACAAGCTACTTACAAGCTAAACTCCATGAAAGTTTTTCTGCAAGTTATGATTTGGTTTTTACTGTAGTGAAACTTGGTAGAAGAATGGTGGTATCTGTACAAACTGTTGGACAGTAGAAAGGATGGACATTCATAACTGCATGTGTCAGCAATGAAAATGATACAGAACGAGAAAATCTCATTCCATTTTCTTCTCAGTTCGACAGTCAACTGCCAGAAGACTTGCTATTTCATAGCATGTTATTTTATAGCATGTTTTCAGAATTGTCTGATGTACCTTGACTTTCTGTAACACATTTAAAAATGTCAGAAGTTTCAGAGAAGGGAAGTTTAATGGCAGTTCTGTTCCTTGGGCAGGTATGCTTTTCACAGGATTGAGTGTTGTTTAGGTGCAGGGTGAGTTCTGTGAATACTGAGAATTTATGCCTTTGGAACCAATTTCTATTCCAATGTGAAGAGAATCGGTATAACTTCCTGGTTTTCTGTGGGAGTCCAACTTAATTTAGAGAGCAATTATTTGAAACAATTTTATCATATGAAAAGTATCATCTTTGGGGGTGGGCTACTGAAGTTACCTTAAATTAAACTTGTAGTCTAATCTTGCTGATAAAGGTGTGAACTAATACTTGATGCAGAAAGAATTTGACTGCTCTTAAATAATTTTTAATTACAGCTGAGGTATTACTTGAAATACACCTAGTAAGGTCTGGTAAGGAAATGTGTACCAATTAGGCAAAGCTAATAAAACCATTTTTTTTCTAAATTTCAAAAACTGATTGATATGCTGGAAACCGTGTTCTGCCATGGTGTAACCTGCTAAAGGAAAGAAAGGTATGTGCTGCATCAGTCTGCCTATTCGTAGTATTTTAAGGGCTATTGAATCAGTGCCGTCCCTCCAGGCTTTTTGGATGTAATAAAAATCTGAGGACTAAAGTAGTTAAATGGTTGTTTGAAGTCACTTTTGTTACCTCTTGTGATAGTCCAAAGTCTGTACAGGTTTTAATACCCAGAAAGCTGGAAAGCAGCATGAAAGACTTGGAAGAGGATGGTTTGCTGATGTCAGTCTCTAAAGCTTCTGAGAAGAAGAGGATGTTGGAATTACATGTAGGGTGTTGTACCCATGCTGGGGGACATGATTCATTAGACTGGAAATGTTCTCATCTTTTATCACATTGTGCTGCCTCATCTCCCATTCCATTCCTTTCCTGGCTGCTTTTTCTGTTGCTGCAGAGGAGGAATGACTCAGCTGCTGTCTTTTCTCTCCCAGCTGTCAAGGACCCAAGAGCTTCATTCTCATCTGGCTGTCACCTTTCTGTAGCCTCATAAAGTTTGTGAGAGAAACCTGCCCCTCTTTTTGTTCTGTGTTGACAGTCACATCAGTATTAAACAAAGTAGCGTGTCTATACAAAATGTGGAGTATTAACAGAGGAGTTAAAACTCCAGAGAGAGAGAGTTTCTGGACTGTTAAAGAGGTACAGAAAGTTGTATAAGCATTCCATTTGGTGCTTAAGTGATAAAGACACAGTTCTGAAGTCACTGAGGTAGCTAAACCAATCTAGATTTGGGAGAGTCTGTGTAGTACTGGAAGGTAGATGTATAACTGATCATGTCTGAAAGTCATCAATCTAAGGCGTGGTTGGTTAGATAAGATAAAATGCATATGTGCGATAAAATGCTCTTCAGATTAAGAATGTATGAAAGAAGTTTTATGCAGAATTTGCGTAAAATTGTAAATATAACCAAGAGAGACTTTGTGCAGTGTTTCTGCATCTAGGTTATAAATGCTTTAGAAATAGTGTCTAATCGCAGTTCCTAGTAAAGACCACTGTAATACAACATGAATTCCAGACCGGTGTTTTCATACAGTTTATGTATAGAGGTCTCAAGATGACCTGATCTGTACCACATCAGTAAATTGCTCTTTAGGGTGATGATTATAAATGGAAAAAAATAATACATCGAATTCTCAAAGATAACTGTAAATGATAAATTATTTACAGCTGGTGATTTGATATCTATAGTTCCTCTTTAACCCAGCTAATTGCTGATAATAGCATGCAACCATACTGAGATTGGAGTATCAAAGAAAAAGGAAAAATATATGTAATCTTCAAGGTATTCTCTTTTAGACATTGTTCAACATGATTCTTTTTGTGGATTTTTTTTGAGTAATATCTTTGTTAATATTGTTTTGCATATTAAATAGGATTGAGTAGCACTGCATCCCATCTAGGATTGTTCATGGCAGCCATATGTCATTTGTACAGCTGGCAGCTGAGTTCAGTTCATCTTACAAAATAACTAATAATGCAACAAGTGAGTGTTTCTGCAAGGGGGAGTAGTGAGCCAGGTGTGCTTCTCAGTCCTGCTTTGGCGCTGCAGGCACTGCTTCATTCATATCATGTACAGAGCAGTCGAGAAAAATCTGCTTTACTGTCAAGTGGAAGATTGTACTCTGTGTTTCACATGATGGTTACATTGCTTCTCAGGGCTCTGTGCAATTTCTGTAATCCATTCCTGTCAGGGAAGGCCTCTTTCTATCAGGGCTCTACTACCTTGGTAAGTACTCTCATTTAAATGCACACAGTATCATATAGGCCATATATGTTGTCTGGTGCTGTTTGCAGAATATAGAAGCATTTTTTTGTGCTGACCTGAACATCAGTCTCTAGAAGACAGTGTCTCAGCCTAAAAGTACAGTTTTAAATTGTACTAGCATACATTAAAACTTAAGAAGTACTACTTAGCTGCAGTCCAAATAACGTGGTTGCCTTGCAATACTAAGTTCTTATGCTAAATACAAAATACTCCTCTTTATTAGATGTCTGATACAATACATTAACAGGATAGATTTCCATCCTTGCTGTTCTGAGCTATGTTTTGAGGCAATTGTCCAGCAGAGGCATTGCATTATATTAACAAGGCCCGCTTGCTCCCAGACCGTACATTCAGTTAACAAATACACAGTAGCTGCAGCAGGATATATATATAAAATTTTGCTTTTCATTGTAGTATGTCCATAGCTAGTTATTTTTTCACTGAGTTGCTGTCTTTGTACTCCTGATAATAGATTGAGTTTTGTAAAGTGTGTAGTCTAAGTTGATGCATAGGTATCTTGAAGAGTGTGATACAGAGTCCCAGAAGTTCATTCTTGGTGTCTTTAGGCAAAGATTTTTATGCTGGCTTTTGCTAACTATGTATGTTCAGTAGTAGGGAGAGGAATTTGAGGGGTTAATGCTGACTCTTGAAAGAACTGATGAAGATGAGATGCTTTAATAAGAATGCAGCAAGTATAGCAAATTATTATTCTGTTTCCATTGTATCAAACTTTGTAGTGCAAATTAATTGCGGTAAACAGTTACACTGAGCAATGTAAAATACTTACATAGTCTTGGAAGACCATACTTTGCCTTGTATTGTACTATTGTTGAGTTCTTGAAACAGGAATAAGAAAGGCAAATTGTCACTTATTAATGGAAAATTCTGGGAGTTTCTATAAGTAAATTAATTTACGGGAATTTTCTCCATTACTTTAGCTTAATTGTTAACAGTAAATTGGCAAAGACAAAGGATTAGCTATATTTTATAAACAAAACATTCTCAAAGTGAAGCATCTAGAGGAGTACATTGTTCTTCACATGAAAGGAATGTATTTTAACTGTTGGAAAACCCCACATTCTTTGCTGAATTTTTCCGCATATCCTATGAAAAATGTGTTACAGGAGTTCCTCGTATTCAATCAAGGAGTGATTGAATAATAGTGAAATGACAAAATTATGCCACACCTGCTCTGGAGTTTTTTATTTTGGACATGCAGTTACAGTTTGCTTTCGTTTTACTTCCCTTGACAATAAGCAATTCCAGACCCTTGACATTTCTGCCTCACATATTACCAGTAACATTGTGCTTCCTTGCCCCTCTTCTGTTTTTAATCTTGCACTTAGGGTAATATTGGGTATTAAATACTACATTTTCATTATTTCACCTCAAACTTGTGTCCCTTCTGAGTTAATACCTTGCTAGGAAAGGTTTATAGTTCATGGTGAGTGATTTTTGAAGCCAGTCAGTAGTTGTATCAGTTTGAATGGTTGCCTCCATCACCACACAAACCTGTAATGAGTAGCCATGTAGATCTTTCAGAATAATCTTGGTTAAAATAAATGATGGCTAGGAAGTGGCGTGACTTCTGTTGAGGTCTCGCTTGGAATGGTGTGAAAATGACAGATACTGGTTCAGCTGGGCATTTTCTTGGTGGATTTGCCTGTTGAAATATGTACAGCTGTTTTATATCCTTTGTCAGAGTGGTTAAGTGTTACCTTTGAATCTGCCAAGATGTCTTGACAAACTCCTTTGTCTCCCACAATTACTGGACAAAGACACATTTGGGAGCCCACTTATTCAAGATGTCAGTGGTTCCAGTAGCTGCCTGCTCTCTAGGAGTAGTAGTTCTCTTGGTTTGTTCTCTTGACTGAGTAACTTTGCTAAGAGGAATTTGAGTGGCATGTTGACAGAGCACCTTATAAAAGTCTGTGATGGTAGTTCATTAACTAAATCTCTTATTTAGAAATACAGATTTGATTCAATGGTACATGTTGTCAAGTAAAGAATTTGAAACCTCCTCATTCTAGGAGTAGCCTTCACAATCAGTAAAGCACTAATTTGGCATAGCACATGTAAGAAAAGTATGCTTTAGTCTCGTGTTTCAATGGACTTCCATAATCGACAGCTTTTCTAAATTTATTTTTCTATTTTTTTCAAGTGAGAGAAGTCATCGGCTTAGTAGTAGGCGTGAAATTCCTTTTTGGATTGTAGCTGTGATAGAGAGGGATTTATTACAATGATGTAGGTATTAAACACTCATCCAAGATACGCCTTTTATGCCTTCTAACATACCACAAGTATTACAATGTAGTGCAAGGATGAAATACTTACAGTGGTGTAAGTTATAAGAACAATGAAAGTACTACAACTGGTTTTAACACTTTATTAGAAATGTTGTTATATTGTGTTTTGAAGGGAAAGTTGGAGAAATTATTCTCAAATGGCTTTCAATAGGAAATCTGTCCACTGCTGTTTTTTCAGTGTTACTTGAGTGCATTTTGAGGTGGGCAGTTGTTTTATTTGTGCTCTATCAAAATATTCTGTTAGACTGCAGATCAACCAGATCGGTAACTGGTGTTCCCACCTAAAGCTGGGTGGCTCTTTCTTGTGTGGACTGCGGTGTTTGTGCAGCTGCACAGTGAGCCAGATAGGAAAAGTAATCTGTCTTGAAAATAATCTCTTTTTTTTCTTTTTCTAGGCTGTTTTTCAGCAGAATGTAGTTGTACAGCTGCACGGTGAACAGATCAGCAAACAAATGTGCTGGTATCCAAAAATGGTTTTGTGGGAATGAGAACGAGAGAGTGAAGCAGTGGGGGAGGGCAGGACTGCTGCTTTAAGTGCAACACCATCTTAAAATATTTGTTGAACTTCAGCCTTGGTTCTAACCAGAACAATTTGCTTACTTTCAGTGGAAAAATGAAATATTAAAATGCAGCTGTAACTGCTTCATCTTTTCAAGTATGTCATTCTTACAAGCACTGGTTGGTATCTTAATAGGACCTAATTGAACAGTAGAATATTGGCACAAAAGTAAATTAGCTCTGTTATCAATTCTATGCATTAATAGGTGTTTCATGGACCATATCCAATTTATATATGAAAGACTGCAAATTAGATCCTGGTGAGCAGAGCTAGTACTTACAGAATTTCCAGCTATTCTGAAGTTTTTATATTCTTTTGAGCTCTGAGAAGGATCCTGTACACAGCAATTTCTTATAAATAACTGACCCTTTGAAGAAGGTTGTCCAGGTTTTTTATGTTCAAAGTGAATGCTCCTTTCTGTATAACTTAGCTGGTAGATTGCTGCTGTATTGGTTCAAGATCATTGTACTATGCTGGGGACTTGGCTTTTCAAATACTTCACAGCTCAGATTTTTAAGAATTATTCATGGTGTGTTCAGTTATGCATAAATGCTTTCTGTGCTCTTTAAGTCTTATCTGGTATTAACTTAGCAAATAGGGCTTGAATCAAGTAGTTAATGGTGTGTTCTTACAAAGTGCCCCTCCTACTGGGCTGTAGGTTTTCAAATGAATGAGTTTTACTGAAATCCACCAACCTGTTTCACTGGAATTGAAGAGGGAAGAAAATACAGGAGATGGGTGAGAACTTAAGTTAGAAATGGTTCACTTTAACTTTATTGATCTGTAGCGTGTTTTCCTGTTTGTATGTGCAGAAGCTAATGTCAGCATAAGACTGATAAAAACAGGTTATTACTTAGTTTAAATGGTTTTATGGCTTTTTTAAAATGTCTTTCAGTAACTACAATATATTAATTTCACATTAATTTTTCAAAAAACAATTCACCGTAAAAATGTGTGCTAGATTAATAGGATTTTGTATTCTAGTAGTTGTTAAAAATGTGAAAGTTTAAAAATGAAGAGTAGGTTCATTAGCATTTTCAGATTCCAGCCTTCTTTTTGAACCAAGTATTTGTATGAAGTATTTGCACAGTTTGGGATGGGTGGGAAAGCTGCATGCATCTCTCCTGCATGTACATTGGAGTGAATACCTGCAATATAGAAAAGAAGTTAAATTTCTAGGAATTGTAAGAAAAACTGTCTTTATGCAGTCAATAACTTTATTTCAAGAAATATTTCTCTTTTTAAGAAATTGGCATTTCTCATAGAGATGTTACTCTGAGAAGTTCTTAATAGAAATGAATTACACAAGTGCTGAACTTCTTACTACCTCACAGCAAGAATGTCTTCGTTTGGTAAGGCATTCTTTGTCCTTATTTTTAGCACCTCTTGTCTCTCTGGGTTAGCTCTTGCCTTAGCTGGAGCATGTGTTTGGTGCAACTTAGGAAATCTTGCTAAGGCCCTTTACTCTCTGTGGCATTCAAGCTGAGTAACTTAGAGGAGTCAAAAATGTTTTTTGTAGATGAACAGAACATTCTGCATAGAAAACAAGGATAAGAAAGTTGAACAACAAGGAGGAGAAACTGAAATTACTTGGGAAGGAGCATGGGAAGGGAAGAAATCAGTGCATTTATATTAGAAATATTTCAGGTTATTAAAATTGTTGGGAGCAGACAAGAAGAAGGGTTAGGGGGAAGAAAGCTGGGCACTTAAAGTATTCTAGTCAGCATTGTACAGTGAAAAAATGCTGTACTGCATGGGCTGCAAATGCTGGAATAACAGATGAGGCTTTCATTTGAGTTTGAATTTTGTATGACCACATTATTTGAATCCAAGTTTGTTGTTTTAAGTAAAGCCTAACTCTTGAACTAGTTTTCTAGTCTCAGTGAAGCAGTTGGTGATAAATAAACAAAGATGTCCCCCCAAATCATGTTCATATTCCAGGCTTTAAGGCATAAAGTGCTATATTATGAAGAACAGTTGAAATAGTAAGCCCGGTGGATATATTTCAGAAATCCAAGGGAAATTGAATGAAAAAAGGATTTTAAAAAGAAGCAAAACCAAACCCAACTCTGATCACAGGTGCCTTTGCTTAAGTAGCTGAAACACTCTAGGCAGACAGTGGTTTGCATAGAGATGTGCTGAGTTTTCCACACAGAGAAGGTGCCTACGTACTGCTCAGGTGCTTTGACCTCGAGCCTCTGTGTGTGTGGATGGTTCAGTCTCTCTGCATTTGCTGGGAATGATCTCTCACGCTGCTGAGTGGGGAGGGGACGGGGTGCACTGGGCAGCACCAGGTGCTTTTGCGAAATGCCCTCTGGTGGGACACACTTCATCTTTGCCCCTGCAAATGTACACAGTCTAATTTCGGAGCTTGGCTTGGGGTGGGGTTGTCCCGCTGCCTGAGGTGTCAGGAAGGACTCCACTTGTTCTTGTTGCAGCTCAGAGAAAATGTAGCAGGTGCTGTTATTTCAGCCGTGCCCTTTACGGGTGCTGTAGTTTCTTACCAACCCACAGCTTGGAGTTGTTTTCTCTCCTGTCTGGCTGGGATAGGAGCTTTGGAGGGGAGGAGGGGAGGCAGCAGGGAATCAAAGGAGTCAACAGAAATAGGCAAAGGCTGGCAGCAGTAATAGGCAGAATCCTTTTCAACTTCGATGTAGCCTTGTCCTCAGGCTGCCCTTGCATATTCTCCTGAGGGGATTTGAGGGTCTTAGTGTTCCTATAATGAGATCAGCTATATACAATTTTGTGCCACTGAAGTGTATAGAACTTGGAATTCAGCTTTCCAGTATTATACACGTATGAGTACTGCCTGACAGGTTAAACGTGACAGCTATTTGCAGTTGCCTAGAGAATAATGAAGCTTGTTTAAAAAGAAAGAAAGAATTAACTCTTTCTGGTTGTTCTTTTGGAAACTTTTTATTATGGGTACATTTATTTTTTAAGTATCAGTTCCATAACAAGATTTGCAATAGAAGATACAGAATATTATACAATAGAAGATCAAAATACTTTGCTAGGGTTATTACTGTTTAAACTGAAAACAGACAAGTAATTGATTTTGAAATTTGTCTGATACTGCTCAGCTCTTGTTTTTCATCAATGAATCACAATCCTAGGTTACAAACTATTTTAACCATTAGGGCATGGAGAAAAGGTACCATTCAAAGCTAAACCACAATTATGGATGCATGACTAAAGTTTCCATGTAATGTTTTAGTAGTATTGTATGAGACAGTCACATGGAAAAGATCATGAGGTTGTGAAAAGGATTATGAGCGTGCTTTAGACATGAATTTCCTGGTAGAGATATTTTAGTCTGGATCATGCTTGTTTAAATGAAAATAATTTAATTTTGCTTGTTCTGGTTCTATTACCATTATGTGGCAAAGGGGGAGAAAAGGTGTCTTACCTACGAAAGTGTTATTGCTTAATATATATATATTAATACATGAAAACAATATTTCAGTAAATTTTGGGGATGAACTTATCATACTGAACTACTTGAAAAAGTTTATCGTGGCCCTGAAATCAGTTAACTGGAATGTAGGGGATTGAATTGGAGAGAAACCATGGTCATTCCAGACTAATGATTGAACATCAGTTGTTTATAAAAATAAACCACTAATGTACAATGAGTAGCCACTGACCTGTCTGATGTCCGTGGAATCAGTTTTGATGCAGATGCCTCCATCTGACACATATTCTTCTAGGCTTATATTTTTAAATGGGACAGTATTGCAAAAGAGAGTTTTGCTTTTCTAAAAAATTCTGTAAGTGTTTGAAGCTCCATTGAAAAGTGAATTTTCATATTTTGGATTTGTGGAGGTTAACAGGAGAAAGGTCTTCTGTGTTGACACATCTGTTTGCCATGTGAAGTCCTAAGAAGACAGCTCCTTCCTTTTCTCTGCCAGCCTGTTACAAGTGTAGGAGCTTCCAACAGATTTTTTGTGTGTGTGTGCAATAATGTGGTTACAAGTGTTGAAACACAAAACAGCAAGCTGGTATTTTAGGAGAATAAGATGGACTGCAAATGTTTGTGGTTTGCTGCAGAGCACTTTCCTGGCCGATTTCACAAAGCACATTTTAGTGAGCAGCTGTGGGGGGCTTGGGAAGGACAACCAGATTTCTCCTGTCTTGTGTGAGAGTCAGTGGCACTTTAGGATGTGCTGACCAGGTCACTCGTGCCCGTGAATGTAGGGCCAGTGGCAGCTCTAGTCAAGGTGCACATCAGGAACTAAAACTGCTGGCAGTGTTAAAAGCTTAAAGCACAGCCGGCCTGTTTCCTGTTCCCTTACATCCTTGCATTTGCTGCAATGGTGAAAATGTAAAATGGTGAATTGTTTTCAATTCTGAACACATTTTTTGAAATTTTGCAGTGTCTCCTTCATAACCTGGTGTTGAATTGCGAGTATTTTACGTGTAACACTAAATTGAAAACCACATTGTCAACCCTAAATTGAAAACCACATTGTCTCAATGATATAATTTCTAAAAATCAGCACTAGCTGCTTTCAGCTTGACAGTTGTCAGCAATAACAGTATTTTTTGAGTTGCATAAGCAGGTTTTTTCCATATAACCCTACTTTTAAATAGATGTCCACGTAGATCTTTGAAGTCAGTAAACCAAAGTAAAGAGTACCAAAATACGAATATTTAAGCAATACATTGAAGCTGGTTAATGACAACTTGTTTTTACATTGGTAATGGCCAATTTCAAAATAGGGAATTGTGCAGTGTGTGTTGAGTGGAGGCACTTCAGCAGCACAAAAGAGAACAAATGGTATGTGGGTTTTCAGCTGTATTACCTGCCTGTCACTTCAGTGAACAGGAAAATACAGCATTGTTATTTAAAAAGAATTTTTATTCTTTTGTAGCTTGTGTTTTATCAAGATTTTCAGTATTGTAGGTTATCATAAGCATAGATGCCTCTGAAAATATGCACAAAAATGTTCTGATATGACTGACTGTAAATGTTGTTAATCTTTTTCTTATCATTGCCTCCTGTAAGTATGGTTTGTAAAACAGCATCTATAAAATACACAGAGTTTATTTCACTGTTGGATAAGAAAAGTACATTAATATAATTTCTGCAGTAAAAGTACTTCAGTTGCTATTCTTTTATTGCCAATATCTAAAAAGTTTTGTGAGTGATTCAGTTGGCATAAGTACCAAACTGGTATGCCGTATAAATTGACATTGAGATTGCTTTTACAGCTAAGTGCTTCTTTGTGTTTCTTGTAGGAAACAGAGATGAAGGTACACATGCACACAAAATTTTGCATCATTTGTTTGCTGACATTTATTTTTCATCAGTGCAATCATTGCCATGGAGATGGACATAACAGTGGTCCCAAAAAGGATCGTGTACATGACCATAATGACTATCAGATCTCAAATGAATCGTACTTCCAGAATGGAGGAACAGAATCTATGCCCAGTAAATTTTCAACATTGGAAGCAGAAAATGAACAAAAATACTACATTGAAAAGATTTTTGATCGCTATGGTGAAAATGGAAGATTATCTTTTTTTGGCCTGGAAAAACTGTTAATAAGCCTTGGTTTGGGAGAGGTAAAAGTAGTGATGATAAATCATGATGATATTGGCCATGACCACGTTTCTCACTTGTATGCTTTGGAAGTGCAGGAAGGAAAGCATTTTCATCCTCATAACCATGCTCACAGCCACTCAGAGTCAGAAAACCAGACCACGGCTGGTGTGTCTGCAAAGAGAAATCATAAATGTGACACCGGGAGAGATGCAGTGGTGCCCTCAGTGAAGGAGGATGGCAAACACGTTCATAACCAGAGCCGCCGTCACCACCACCACCACCACTCGCGCCCGCACCGGCACGAGCACAATGGCACCCGCCACTCCCGCAATGATTCCATCGCTCACAGCGACCATGCAGAGCAGAGCCATGAACCTTCCACAGAGACAAACACGACTCAGGACCAGCCAGAACGGAAACAACGGAAACAGAAGAAGAAGCAAAAGAAGATCAGCGAGACGTCAGGAGACGCTACATGGGATTATGCCCCAGAGCATGACCCTGGTGATCAGTACGAGCACAATCGTGTTCATAAACATGACCATGTCCATGATGCCTCTCACTTGCATGTGCACCACCATGACCACAGCAGTGACCGCTCTGCCAGCCACGGACACCAGGATGGCAGTTTGGGCAGTGCCGACGGGCACCGCCACACCAGCAAGCGAGAGGCATCTCACAAGCAGATCAGTGTGAGGAAACATGCTCTTCCTGCAGCACGTGGTCACAAGGATCATAGTGAAGATGAGCACGAGCATGAAGAGGTGAGTATGAAATGGAGAGCTGGTAAGTTGAGTTTCAGTGCTGTCACATAATAATTGAAGGTGCGTACCCACAAGTAACAGAGAGGCACGTTTGGGACTGTAGTGTAATACAGATAGCAGAGTGACAGTGCTAAAGGTCACTGCCACAGTTCTGAGCTTTATCTGTCTGCATTTCTGTGTGCCCATCACCCATCTTTTCTCAGAGACCTATCATGCCTAGTTGTCTGCATGAAGTTGATCCTTAAAGCTTTCTGAGATACCCTGCTTACAGGTGAGGTTTTCTCCCTTCCCAGTAATGAGGAATACTGCCACCACACACACCTTTTTTTGGACTTCTTTCTGAATCTGAGATCATTACCATCTTTGAAAACTGCACAGCGCCTCTTTCCTAAAACACCTGCATCTTTTCAGCACACCTCTGATACCTTTGTCCTAAGAGATTAAGAAGCAATTGCAGGTGTACCTTCAGTAGCACTGTGGTTGGTGGAAGCTCTTCTATTTTGTCCTTTAGCATCCGTTATTTCTGCAAGCAGCATAAATCCCTTCCCCTTACAGTTAACTAGAGATGCAGGACCTTGTGATGTCATAATTTTAAACTAGAAGGATGGGAGGGAGTGCCGAGTTCGAGGTTTCAAACTGCATTAAAAAGTGAAACTTAAAACACAGAAGGTTGGTAGGTAAACAGAAGGGTTTAAAAACCTATTTTGGATTTACATTTTTCCACTCTTCACCTGTTGCTCTTTCTTCATTGCTTGTACTGTGCAAAGAATATGGAAACTCCTTTTCATTGACATTTATCAAAAGTTACGTAGGTGTTGGGAGACTCGAGTTTGCAGTGCAGATATTTTTAATGTTTCTTTCCCCTCATAAACCACTTAGATCAGTAAGACATGTTTTGGCACTGGTGGAACGTTTGGATCAAACTTTCTGCTTTGTGTTCTCAAATAATATGCTGCATTTTCCATAAGTAGAAATAGATGCTTTTATATTTAATTTGTTTGTACCATTTGCTTGCAGTGCTTAAATGCTACACAGCTGCTACGGTACTATGGTCTGGAAGCCAGCTCTCTAATATCTCCTGAGCTGTTCGTGTACATGTGTCCTGCTCTGCTATACCAGATTGAGAGAAGGCTTTGCATTGTACATTACAATGAGCTGGAAGATTTTACGAAAAGTAAAAATGCATCAGTCGAGAGTAACGATAAAACAGGTGCATCAGGTAGGTGTGTAACATCTGAAGCTTTCAAAATTATTTGCACTGTAAATATCAACTTCAGTGTCACAGCAGCCTGGTAGGTGGTGTCACAGCTTCTCCTTGGTAACCATGGATCAAGGAGGCACCTTTTGGGTTTGTACCTTTTCATCTTTTTTAACTATTATTTCCACTATTTTATGTTTGCTTGTGGTTTGTGGTGGTGTTTTTTGTTTGGTTTTTTTCCCCTCTGTTGAGGCCTAACCTCTTAATATTGGGCCTGGACATTTTGGCCTGTATATTCTTCCAACATAGCTTGAGATGCTGAATACTTGTAGTAGCAACATGAGCAAGGAACAGAATCTTTGGAGACAAAAGCACCTCTGGGGATGACCAAGTCCACCCACAGTTTGGATTATTGCCATTCTTTAATATATGTTATGTCTTTTTTTCTTAGTGGTCCATATGTTTATCTCAAAGTTGGAAAGTTGCAGTGTTACTCGGCATTAAATTTCTTAATAAATTTGACCTGGACCTGTTAATTTGTGAACAGAAAACAACACTTTCATCACAGTTCATTCACTGGAAAATAAGATATGAGGTGTTACCATTTTTATATTTTAGCAGTGATACAAATTTGTAGAATTGCATCCAGAATTTTTGGTGAACTTAAGAAATAAGCAAGTACAAGAGCATTTTAACTGCCATTTCTGACACTTCCCTTTTCTTACTTCCAGTGTCAATTACTCTGTACTGTTTCTCTCTAAGCACATGAAAATTTTTCCATCAAAATCCTCTGTTGGCAGTTTCAATTTTTTTGTGTGTACCTTGAGTAAAACTGAGTAGACTTCTTACCTCATTGCCATAGTTCTAAGCTAAAAATATTTTTACTGCTGTTGAAGTAGTGACTTTAAGGGCAGAACCTATTGTTGTGATTTCATAACCGAATGTACTGTTCAAATACATGTTTGCCACTGCTATCTTTCATAAATGATAATGGAACTGTTGATGTTTAGTTGCATTAAAATATTTTAAATCTAAAAAACCTTGGGTATAATGTCAGTATTTTGAAAATAAAAGTAATGTTACTATTGATTAGTACATAAGTGCTTATTAGCATCATTAGAAGTAAAGCCTGAAGTAACTACATTCTCATAGATGTTAACAACTGTTGGAAAGAATGCATTGCTGGTAATCTTTCTTAACAATTCTCGAGTCATTAGAGTAATTAACTTCCTACAGATAAATCTCCTCTAGTGACCCATCTCCTATCTTGTTAGCTGTTCAGAGATTGCTGTAACCCAGACACAGTGTGTGTTTTGTACAACAGCAAATTGCTTTGTGGTGTGGTCTCAGTGTAGTAAGAGCTGACCCCTGCCTTATTACCAAGAGCATTGCTAGAGTAGCTCTAAGCATCTTCTGCCAATTAAAATGTTAAAACCCTATACAAAACTGTCATGTTGCACATGCTTTGAACCAGTTTAATTAGGAAGCTTCTACAGATGAGTGCTTCGTTTTAAAAGATTGCATTTTATTTCTCTGTAATGAGAAAGGGAGTTGATGAATAACTCAGCTTAGAGACCTTTAACATTTTAAGAGACTTAATTTGCAAAATTAGTGAAGCTTATTGTGAATGCTTAACATGCTTTATGGCATCTGATACCTTGAGTATAAGTAACACCTTTGCCAGTTAGCTGTAAAAATTTGGGTTCGAACTTGTTGATTTGTCTCTCAAACAGTAACCTCCAGAACAGATCAGCTTGATTAGATAATGATAAATCATTCTTCTTGACAATTTCCTGTTTTCTCTTGTATTAACTACGGCAAGATTTCAGTTGATATAATAATAATTGTTCCTTCTTATGTGAGGAAATGAATCACAAAATAACAACTCCTAATTTGAGTATGGGGAGTGTAGGAGGTATAGGGCAAACATCTGTGATAGAGTAACTTAACCTATAGGTTGTAGGATTGTACTAAAATGAAAGCGTGTGCCCACCTGAGCTAATATAAACATTTTTAGATAGGAGTATTCCCCAAAGTTAGGAGGATGCAGTCACTTTTAAACATGAGCTTTCTGAGGATTACTTTACTTTTAGTTAAAGTTTTCAAAAAATCATAACAGGCTAGTGTTGCTTCTGTTCATTGATACCAACCTGTGAGTTTTCCATTACCTCTGCTAGTGTGGTTTTCTAAAGGAAGGTAATTTATTTAACTGATGGCCAAAAACTTAGGAAGCCATGTTGGGTTTTCTTTCTGTAATTTCAGACAGTTCTGCAACATCATCTAGGCTCACAGAATTGAGCTTTCCCAGTGTACCTGCTGGAAGAGGGGGCATTGTCACCACTGAGGACTCCTGGAAAGGACAGGCACACCCTGCTAGGAACAAAGCCAATAGAAGTCACTCGAGTAAACAGGGAGCTGTTTGTTTAAAGATGGAGATCGCCTGGAGCTGTTGATGAGATGTATTTCAGATCAGATACAAGCTGTAACTCTGCCTGTGCAGATGCCAGTGCTCCCTGGAGCTCGATCCGAGAGGGGCACAGATACCATATTCTAATCTCATGGGCCTTATCTTAGTCATGATGCCGTGTTTAGGTCCTGTAGCATTCACAGGAGTATTCCAGCCCCTCAGAGGTGTGTCTGCCAAATCTGCTGTGATACATGAAACTTAAGCCTTTCCTTTTTTCTCCATGTAAGGCTGTTGATCATCTAACCTGGCACTTAGCACCAGAGTATGTCCAGACTGGGGGCAGCCTCCTGCCCAATGGCTGTGTCATTTTTTATTTGGGCTGCTTGTGCATGTGTTCGTGGTTGAGCACTGAAGGACAGGTCCACATACTCTGGGTTTCAGCAGAGCCTGTCAATCCAGGGTACGTGGCTGAAGTGCTCTGGGGATCAGTCAAGGCTGTGGCAGTATTTTGGTTATTGGGGTCCTGCTTCAACTTTAGACCTACTTTAGTATTCCTGTTGTCCAGCCTGTGTTTTTCGGTTCCTCATCTGACAGCAGACCTTGCCTTATCACCAACTCTTTCTCTCTGGTCTCGGTACTCCTGTCTGTCAGTGCACACCTCATACTGTCTAAAGCTTTTTCCAGTCATTTCCTCCCAGTGGATGTGGCCTTGTACACCTTGCATTTCAGTTGGACTGTTTCCTTTTTTGCAGTGTTGTGGAATGACAGCTACAGATTTTATAAGAATGGATATCCCAAAACAAAATTTGAAGTAGCAGATGTTGTGAGCTTTGGTGTTGAACCAGACCGAGCCTGCAGCATCCACACTTCTGTTGGCAAATTCTTGTCAAATCTGCTCCATAGTGGGTTTGGTACAGACAGAATTCTTGGGATGTTTCACCCTGATGTTGACACTGAGCAGCTACAACATATTTGTTCCTTTTTTCTTCTCCTCTCACCCATACCCTGCCCCATTTTCCAGGATGTTTTCCCCTACTTGTGGACCCTCACAGATGCAAGGAAAGTCAGATCGTGCTGTGAAATGTGGAAATGTTAGTGATTTTGAATCAGGAGTTGTTAACTTGTATTAAAGTTGGCAAGTTGTATAGACGTTTTTGAATAAAAATGGAGCTAGAAAAAAACCCTGGAAGAATATCAAAGCCTTTATGCTAAAACTTAAAGAAAATATTTTATTAGGTTGGGATGCTGACTGCAAGAGCCACGTCTCTTTGTTTATAGCATCTGTTTGTTGTGTAATTCCTTCTTTTCAATGTCATGTAGAAATTTTCACATCTTCCCTAATTACCAAGAATATGTTGGGTGTACCACATTCCATTATCACTTCTTCTAATGGCAGCAGCAGAGATTCTCAGGCAAAATAAATGCTGTTATTTGGTGGTAGCAAGTTGCTTTCAGCTTTTCAAGCTCTTATTGTAGCATTCGATTTTAGAGTTCTTCTGCCAAAGGTTGAGGCTTCTCATGAATAAAAATGTATGTTTCAAAGCACCAGGTGAAATAAATAGTGTCAAACTAAATATGTGACTCCAAACAGGGGAAGAAATATGGAATCCAGAAAAAATTTGCATCAGAACCATATTAAAAACAACTGTTAAATACACATTAGTGCTTGTAGTGCCCTAGTAAGTTAAGCAGCAGAGATGGTTTTGTTCTGATATGAAACCTTTTGCCTTTTGTTACATAAAGGGCTGCAAAGCTGAAACTTAACAGTCAGGAATAATTGCTGGGCTCTTTTTAGCTAGTTGTCTTCTCATGTCTCACTGTATTATACTGTACTGTGAGTAAGCCTGTGTTTGTTTGGTTTTTTTTTTGCTGTGAACTTCAGTATTGCCTTTGTATTTTTCAGCACCTTTTGAATGACTAATCACACAACTTAGGTTAAAGGAAAGTCACCTTCTTAAGAGATTGTTGAAAGTCATTAATCAGTCTTAAAAGTTTTCCAGGTGTTGTTCTGATAACCTTTCTGTGTTCATTTCTTCCACAGCCTGGTTTTGTGGTATCATCTCTATCACCGTCATTAGCCTGCTTTCCTTGCTAGGTGTGATCTTGGTTCCCATCATTAACCAATGGTGCTTCAAATTTCTTCTAACTTTCTTGGTAGCTCTGGCTGTAGGAACAATGAGTGGAGATGCACTGCTCCATCTCTTGCCACATGTAAGTATTGTCTCCTTAACCTTTTATTCTTAACTGTAAATGAGTCTAGAATTTTCAAGGAACTGTTTGATAGTGTCAATAAATAAATGTTCACTGATGCACACGTAGATTGACTTGACTGTGAAAGACACCCTGAAACACTGTTGGAGACTTTCTGCTAACAAAAAGAAAGGAAATGTGTTCCCCCCACAAAAAAAGGGGGGCAGGGGGGAAGTAGTTGTGTATTCATAGTTGAACTGATGTCACACTATTCTAAAACGCTCATGAGCCCAACGAGTATTTTAAAGTTAGCAGTATTGCTGTCTCTTGTTTACTGATAGTTGTGTATCAGTACCACCTAAAAGTATTTCCTGGGGATTAACCTGCCTGGTTACTACATTTGGGGGAGAAAGTAACCTCTAATGTACTGAATCAAGCAATTGCCAAGTTCCTGGGAAGGTAAGCACCTTTTAATTTGTGATGGTGTACTGTAATTCTAAAAAGGGGAAATGTTCTAAAATTTTGTTACCTCATTTGTTTAGCACAAAGACTAATATTTCCATGTTTTCTTTGTATAATTCTAATACACATTTTTGGTCATGGTTTTGGGGTTCTTTTTAAGTTTATATTTCAGATCAGAATTAAGGCTGTAATTGACTGTAATGGTTTAAAAAATCGTAAGGCTTGGTTGCTAATGGGAGTGTAAGAATGGTAATTCCTTGTCACATTTCTGACTGTTAGTCTCATCTTTAGCATTGTGAGAGAAAAGCTGAAGCTAGATTATCTACCTCGCTCAAAAAAAAAGAAGAATTCCCAGAGGAATTCTTTTAATTGATTAGTGTAATGAATAGTCATTTGAAAAACATACATGGCAAGATGTTTTGGTGTGAAGAAAAGCCAAAAAAGGGTGGGGGTTTCTGTTATTTTTTCTGGCCCAGTGCCACATTGTTTCACCTGAGCTCAGTGCCCTTTCAGTGTCAGATTGCCCCAGCGGAGTCACTGTTGTCTCTCCCACCAGTCCCATGGAGGCCACAACCACAGCCACCACCATGGCCAAGGCCATGTGCACGAGCACAGGCGCTCCCACCGGCACAGCCACGCACATGCGGCACACGCTGAGGGCTTTCTGGAGGAAAATGACCCAGTGCTCAAAGGGCTCTTGGCACTTGGAGGCATTTATGTTCTGTTCATCATTGAGCATTGTATAAGAATGTACAAACATTACAATAAGCAAAAGGTATGTACTAAAATTGTTTGCTGTTTAAAAATGCATTACCTAAAGTTACCGTGTGAGTGCTGAGGAATTGTCTGCTTCACTCTGTGAACAAGTGCTGCTGCTCTGTATTCTGTCTGATGCTATGTGATGGATCCCTTTCCTAAAGAAGTTGCTTTTCTCAACAAGGTAACTTGGGAAAACAGTGTAGAAATCTGATGGAGGAAGCTGCAGCTCTCTGGCCACTACATCTGGAGGCAGATTTAAGCAAAAGAGTGTGCAGCTCTTCTTCTACAGCACCCTGGAGTTTTTTGCAGAAACGGGAGAAGCAGTGTGTAAGGAGCACCTGGTTATAAGAGCCAGCAATCGCCAGACAATTTACAAGAAATTCAGCAGTATGCTAATATCTAACAATGCCAGTGTAACAGAGGTATCCAGGTTTTCCACATCAGAAAAATGCTAAAATTTTCAGACCTCCTGTTTTCTATAAATTGCCAGTCAAATTTTAACTTGTTTTTCTAAAAATTATTGGATTCTTAGTCCTTGGGGCATTCTGTATTCATGATGGGGGTATAAAAGGAGAGCAGGTACCCTGGGGAGTGTGAGTGTGCATGGAAATTCGGTTTTAGCTTTTGCCTTTATCATTCAGCTTAGAGAAGAAAATTATTTTGGTGAAACTCCAACTGCTTCTCCCAAAATGACTGTGAAAACTTTTCAGGTTCTCTGTTTTCACATCAGACTTGCTGTCTGAGCTGGACAGGCAGCAAAAGATTTTCTGTGTTGGAGGAGGCATGTCTTAGATCTTCTGATAAGGATACAAACAGTCACACTGGGCATATCTTCTTTGAGATTAATTAAATAATTAAATCCCCTAGGCTGCTTTGGCAAATCCTTGAGGTCTGCTGTATGGGCTGCAGATAGACAAAAGCTTGCTGCTTTCTTAAAGGAAAATACAAGGAAGTTACAGGAATATAAAACAAAATAATGAACAAATTAGAGGAGCTGTTCTTGCTGCATGTTTGCTTTCTTGAACAAATCTTAATAGCTGCATGGGAGTATTTCTGGGCTGTGAGAGCAATCCTTGTCAGAATGTCCCTTCTTACTAAAGTGAAATATATCTGTGTGTGTGTTTGGGCGTGAGATTCCGTGGTAGGTAGCTAAGAACTCCCACTGGGATAGGTGTTGTTGCTGAGCCTGAAAGATCAATATTCTGAAGTAACATTTTTCTGTTATGCATGGTACGAGAGAGTAGCTCAGTCTATTTAGAAGAGAATTTTGGACAGCATTTCAGTTCCTGTTATTTCCATCAATGTCCATTTACAAACCAAATGTTACCTGTTTTCTGTTGCAGAGTAAGCAGAAATGGTGCAAAAAAAACCAGACTGAAGAGTCACCAATTGGAAGGAAACTTTCTGATCACAAATTAAATAACAGACCAGATGCTGACTGGCTCCAGCTGAAACCCCTTGCAGGTAGGCAGTTATTGTCAGAATTCTCTCCGATTGTGAGATCCAAAGTAGGAGCAGGTTACTGGGGCATGGTGTGTAGCATGTAACCTCTTGTACAGTTTTGCTGCTATTATGCAAATTATTGTTAATAAGACTTAATAGGCTTTTCCCTATTAAATCGGTTTTTATTTTGTTTTCCTTAGATCTGAGAGCACTCTGAACATTTCCTAATACATCGTACAGATAGTTCTCAGACTTCTGAAGCAGTCATGTTTTGGGTGGCTGTGGGTCGTTGGGAGTTTGTTTGTTTGTTTGTTTTCAGGGTGTGTTTTGGTTAAGCTGTGCCTTATTAGATCAGCCCTGGCAAAAATTAGATCAAAAACGAACACCCACACAATGAATATATCTGTTCCACTTTGAAGATTCCAGCATCTGACCAGTCACAGATAAACAAAATCTGTTTCTTTCCATAAATACAACCGAGTATCCTGAATATTCCTCAAGTATCCGAAACAACTTTTGCACGCTGTTCCTTCATGACAGCCTGTGAATGCTCATGCTGTGTGTACCCAGAAGAAATGCTCTATCCCCCTTCTCACAGGGTGAGAGAAGGGCAAAGGCTTTGCTTCATAACCTTCCCGTTCTGTTCCCTTGCATGGCTGCAGAATTAATTTCTTGATGAAGAACCTATACAAATTTGTATTTGTACAAATTAGGTTTATTTAATTGGATTGGTTTGTAGAAGGGAGAGTTAGGACTGCAGCCTTCTCCACTCAAATGGAATTTGGGGCACTGTCACAGAGCATGGAAAGTCTTTCAGCAGTGCAGGGATTGGAACATACATTTGAAATGTCTGCACGACAGTGGAGGCTGAGCTGTGACCTGTATGGGCATGTGCAGGCAGAGCCAGGTAGGGTTTCCTGAGCCATTCAGATCCCATCTAGAGCCCTAAGACATTATCATCATTCTGCAACTCTCCTTTGCCAGTGTTGAACCATAAACTTTGTCAGTAGCAAAATCACAGGCATGAGCGTAGGCTGGGCTAAAACTGGCTTTGAGTGCTACGGATACAGTGCTGCTGCCTTGTAGTAGAGACTTTTATATATTGTACATGCAAATCAGTGAAAAAATATCTCAATGAGGGGCTTAGTTTTTGGATTGAATGCTGATATCAAGGTTACTAGACTGGGATGTGCTAAAATAGTTGTTTTGCTTTCCCAGAGCAGTTAACCCTTAGTTCAGGGGTGCAGTGGTGGCTGTTAAACAGGAATGAACTCAGTGTCTCTCCCACCTGGTTCGATGTAGGAGCAGACGACTCGGTTCTGTCTGAAGATCGACTGAATGAAACTGAACTCACTGACTTGGATGGGCAGCTGGAGCCCCCTCCCAAAAACTTCTTGTCTGTAGAGGAGGACAACAACCTGCGCCACTCTCACAACGATGTCTCCCACGCTGCCCAAGAGCACGAGCTGCACGATTCCGAGTATGACAGCCATGGCGAAGATAAAATGATAGCTAGAAAACACAGTCACCACTGGCATCACAAACATTCCCATCATTCCCATGGCCACTGTCATTCTGGAAAAGACCTGAAAGATACTGGGATAGCTAATATTGCTTGGATGGTAATTATGGGAGATGGCATTCACAACTTTAGTGATGGCTTAGCAATCGGTAAGCAAAAGCACTGAGTATTTCTCAACAGTTTCTCCTTACCTTTAGTAACTCTGCTAATATTTGACTTATCAGTGATCACAG
Organism: Corvus brachyrhynchos; assembly: GCF_000691975.1. Taxonomy (NCBI): domain Eukaryota; kingdom Metazoa; phylum Chordata; class Aves; order Passeriformes; family Corvidae; genus Corvus; species Corvus brachyrhynchos. The sequence continues at coordinate 2,111,755 of NW_008235977.1, read as the reverse complement.
GTAAGGCTTCCAGTTAGCACCTGTGGTTACTGGCATTGTTCAATCTCCTGCAGAGCCGAAACTAAAAGGCTGTCAATTTTAATAGTTTCCCCTTTGTTAATATTCTGTGCTATTTCCACCAGAATTGTTGTATCAGTAGCAGTCACAGTCTCTGCCAGGGAGAGATTGGTGCAGACAAACCTTGGGATTTATGGAGCACAGTAACCCACATTTCTTGTTTCAGTCTTAGCTGCCTTAGAATTACAAATAAATGCCTTCCGGTCTTACTTGGAATGATATTTATGAACAATAATAGTAATACTATTTCTATTATTGTTAATATGAAGAATTACACAGCACTTGTAAATAAAACCACACTGTGAGTCAGGTTACAGAAATTAGAATTATTACTTAGGATAATTTAATTTTTGTTTAAGCAAAATATGGTTTTGGTTCATGGTCAGTATAGATTTATTTCTAGCCAAGTGCAGAAGAAATTGAAGTGCCAAATAGATTTTATTAGATTTATTAAATCAACCTTGAGTCACACAATGCTCTAAAGGTGATTAGAATTGTGAAGTGTATTAATTTGGATATGCAAGTCTACATGGTGGGGAGAGGACTGAAGCCCACACTTGTGATTTTTTACTAAGGTAGCTGCTTAAGAGTGTGCAGGGTTCTGAGCTAATGGCAGAAGGGACACACCCATTTTGAAGGATGGGGGATAAGCTATTTATCAGGGTCTCTAGTTAACAGTGGAATCTACTGCAGTTTCTCCACTTTCTTCAGACAATTTCTAAAGAAACTAAACTCCTTAAAAATTAACTTGTTACTTCATTTTCACATTAAATGTAAGATATTTAGACAATGGCTTCTAAGGCCTAAAACAATTACCACGCCTTCTGTTGAGAACTTCACAGTATTGAAAATCCATTTCTAAATATTCCTTTATCAACCCCAAACAGCTGAATCTGTGCTAAAATGTAGATTTTAGAAAAGCATGTTCATATTTTTAATATATCAAGCTATGAGGAATCCAGAGGAAAGTTAAGTCTCCCCTCTGTCTTCAGATTATGTCTTCTCTTTCTACTTTATGCTGCCTGTTTTGACTGCTCACTGCAGGCTCTTTTTGTGCTTTTCTCTGCTACAGTACAGAAATTTAATACCAGTTTTCTCATCTCAGAATTATTTAAGGTATGAACTTAAAGTTGATTGAATTAAATTAGCTTATGCAAAAGTACTGAAAGATATATATGGCAATGTTTTTATTGTTTTCCAGGTCTGGCTTACTAATATTGCTGATATGTCTTCTAAGAATATGTACAAAGTGCTTGAGAGGTTACGGGTTAAATACTAGTTTGGATTTCCAAGCTGGAAAGGAGAGAGCCAGACTCTTGCTCATGTGCATTCCTAGCTGCCCTCATGTACTTGAGAGTTCCTAAAAATGTAAAAGTGGTGCTATTTATTAGCTTTGTTGCCTTTATGTCTCAGTTTTGTCCAGTTGTGTTCTCTCCAGGGTTTGTCTTTCATATAAATGAGTAATAAAGGCTGCAGTAGTAATGCACATCCAGGGTACTTCCAGTATTTCCCTTATTTGTAGGGACAGGACACAGACATACTGGAAAATATTAGTGTGCATTCTAACAGAAGGGTGTCAGCTCTGCAAAGTTGATTGATTTTTCTGACCTGAAAATAGTGAAATATCGTTTTAATTTTTTTTTCTTTTCTTTTTCTAGGAGCAGCTTTTAGTGCTGGACTGACAGGGGGAATTAGTACATCTATAGCAGTATTTTGTCACGAGCTTCCCCATGAATTAGGTAACTAAGTCTAGAAACTCTGTGCTCCATCTGTACAAAATCTTTTTCTAAAAGCTGCTGTGATACCATGATAAGCACAATGCGGTGCAGAAGCTGCAGGGGTGACCAGAACTTCAGAGGGTAAGGGAGAAATAATTGTTTCAGAGTAGGTACTACTGCAGGATTACATTGGCAGTGTCTAGTTACAGCAGTTCTGCAAAGCTTTCTGAGAGTGTTTTAATAATGTTCTTAGGAGCATGCATTTTATAGTTTCACACTACTCTGTGTGGCATTGTCTTACACAAAGTTAAGTCACATAAGTAAACACAGGTTTTTGTAAGTAAAATTCTGTGTGGGAACTCTTCAGAAGAGGCTTTGTACCAATTGTAGCCAAGTTCAGCAGTGGTGCCCATTTAGGGTAAAGCCTGTAGGCACTGTTACCAGTGCCATTGATTCTTCCCCCCCCCCTCCCCCCAGTTGAAGCATTTCTTCTGGAGGTAGCTAACCATGATGAAACCTGTTGTTTTCACATTGCATGAAAATTTACTGCACCAGACTTTAAAAAGAGCAGCCAGAGAGAGGAGGAATCTTCTGTCTTGCCACTGATGTGAAATTGTGCTAGATTGAACTATGTCTGTACTCCCAGCTTGCTCACTTGAAGAGCTGCTGGCTCTGAATGATCAAAAGTGAGGTAAAACAAGTACTTCAAAACCCTTAGAGGTGATGAGGGAAAGCATTTTGTACAGGCTGCTCCTGAGCTATAAGTAAGTAGTGGGCACAGGTGGGGAATAATGGAGCAGATGTCCGTGGTTTGACACCAGTGTTGCACAATCATTGAGTGAAGCTGCTGCAGTCCATAAAGCATTGCAGCATATATTACAGTGCTTAGAACTTGACAGCATAGCATGATGAAACTAACTTTGTATAAAGGGTGAGTAGTTCACAGTACCTATTTTTGGGGGTTTTTTTAAATTTTGATAAGTTTTGATTCTAAGTTTTGATTCTAGGTGAAGCAAATAATTTCAGGCATATGAGACATAAGAATATTACGTTAATTACCCTCATGTCTGTACATCATCTTACACTTCTCACATTCAAAAGAATTCAGTTTGAATATAGTAAAACTATAAGAGCTGATTACAAGACTGAAGCCTAGATTTTTATAGAGCATCTAGCTATTTTAGCAGAGCTGTCCTGATTTCAGAATAAAACACATTAACCTGGCATGTCTTCATGTCAATAGCTGATTGAACATGGATGTGAAGTCATTCTTTGTGAGTGTAACTTTCTAGTGCTCAAATTCATTGTCACTTTTTGTGGGAACAAATGCCTCGTTATCCTCTTCCTGGATTTGCATAATGAGGTGTGGATAGCTAAGAGGAATTTTAACAGGTATTGATCGAAACTAAGCCTCTGGTTTTATGTGCCATGGAGAACTTCTGAGAAGTAAAGATGAGTGTGTGCCACACAGGTGTATTCTCTCTGTGGCAGGAGCAGATGAGACTCCTCCATTCACCCTTCACAGTTAATCACTGCTACATTTCTGACAATCAGCATGAGGAACAGGCACCTTTAAAACATATTTTAATCAAGGGATTGCTGCACATAGGTACAATTCTTCCAAGGCAGTCGGTCCCTGTGGCTCAGTGGGCCTCTGTGCCCCTGCAGCAGCGTTGTTACTTTGGTGAGGCGGTGCCTGGAGGCCGATTGTCTCCTGCTGGGAGCAGTGCTGAGGCCGAGCCCGTGTTGTGTCATGTCCCCCAGGTGACTTTGCGGTGCTGCTGAAGGCAGGGATGACAGTGAAGCAGGCCATCGTGTACAACCTGCTGTCAGCCATGATGGCCTACATCGGCATGTTCATCGGCACGGCCGTGGGGCAGTACGCCAACAACATCACCCTCTGGATCTTCGCCGTCACCGCCGGCATGTTCCTCTACGTGGCCCTGGTCGACATGGTACGGCTGGGTGGGGCTGGGGCTTGGGGGCATTCTGGGTGGGAAACCTGGGACTTCTGTGGGGGCTGCACTTCAGTCTGATGTTCAGGTTCACTCTTCACTGAGATTGAATCATCATATATCCAGTTCTGAAAGGTTTAGTCTGAACTTTTACCGTGTGCAGCTGGTAATGGAGAGGTGGTGTGGTGAGTAGCTTTTAAAAAAATTACGCGGTGGAAAAATGCTGCTGCTTCAAGAACATACAGGTGCATTATCCTTAGTGTGTGTGCACCACAGAGCCAGACCCTTCAGGAAGCAATACTGCTGTGCATTACTGCATGTTACCAGTCCATATTCAGTCCTGCATTCTCTCCTCTAAGCTGCTTCAGAGCTTTATTTAAATAAGGCAATTTTCTCCCTTCTTGTCTTTCCCAGCCCAAAGGTGATGGGATCATTTTTCACTTTTGGGGTATTTTGTAATGCTCTCCACTTCATTATGGAGACTTCAATTTGTAAATACATTGTTGTTATAAAGTCACTCTGTAATCTATTAACAGGTAAGTAAGTCCTTTTCAGGGCCTGCTAAATTGTTAAATAGAATGTCTGGGTAGACTGATCCTTTGGATGTTCTGTAGTAGCCTATAATGCCTGAAATATCACTTGGTTGTAAGCTCTGTGTCTGATACTTACTTCCCGTACTTACTTTTACTGAAGATGTCATGTATAAAGGAAGGCAGTATTTTCCTTCCTTCATTCCTTTTTCTTTCCCTTGGCCATTACAGTAGTAACCATAGTCAAAGCCCCATGGTCTGACTCAACAAGAGCAGGAAAGCTTCTGCAAGAGACACTTGAAACTGAACCAGAGTTTTGTCTTGGTGTTTGCATAATCAGCCTCCTTCTCAAAGACCTTGTTACCTGGCCCACAAGAAGAACAGAATTTGATTCCTCCCTAGCTGTGAGCAGAGGTTCACAGAGGTGCAGTTTTCTATCCATTCCTTACACCAGCCCATTGAGAATGAGCCTTTTGGTATTTTTGCATTTGACTGTCCTGAAGTTTGTCTAATTACATGGGTTTTAATGATAAGGATATTCCTCTCCAGTACTGCCTAAACTCAGGTGTTTCAAAATCTTCAGGCTTTCCATGCTCTTATATGAAATTTCATTTGGTGATATTATAAGAGTAGTCATAATATCCTCCTTCCTGACACTCCTGTTTTGGTTGGAATGGGTACATTGAATTGTCCAATTTGAATAATTTCATCTTACTGGGAAACAAATTTATCTGTTGCAGTTTTTGTTCCTTTTATCTCTAGTACTGACACTATAAGCTTTCAACTTCAAAAGGGTGTTATGTTTTTTTTAATTGACAGGACCGTTCTTTATATGGTCCCTGAAATTGGTCACATCAGTAGCCAATAAAGCAAAAAGTTTAGTAATCTTCAGACATGCTGTCAAACTAAATATCCAGCAGTGTTATAGCCCATTATAGTAATGCTAGGGTGAAGTCCTTTATTCTTAATGACTTGACAGTACTTTGTAATGTGGAGTAGTGTTTGCTGTTGAGCTGCCTGGTCTAGTGTATATGTGATAAGCATTTAAACATTTTTCACACCAATTTCGGGGGTGGCTCATGGTTTTGTTTCTTGAGGGTTTGGGGGGTTTTTTTGTTGGGTTTTTTTTTATAGTTTAATAGTGGATCAAATTAATTACCAGGTTTATGTATCTTTTAGAAATACAGTAATACAAGATGAGATGGGTAGTATATTTGGGTTTTTAGCATCTTTGGTGTCATTGTCTGTTGGGCAGTATTCAGGTTCTTGGAATAACCAAAACTATCCTAACCAATCTAATGAAGAGCAGTAGTTTTCATTTTATTCTGTATCATCATTTTCTGTACTAAATGGGTCTTGAAGGAATTCCTGTAAGAATTCCTTCCTTGGAAGAATTACAGTAAGAGACTTAAAGATCAAAAGTGCCTCAAACACTGTTATATCACTGAAGGACTTTGCCCACTGTAGCAAACTGTGCAAAGAAGCAACTGCTGGTCTGCCACCACGGAATACCACCCCGCTGAGGATAGTCCTGACTTGAGATAAGATAAAGGTGGGACTATTGTCCCAATTGTCTCAAGCCTAAGGAGAAGTAAGCAAGGCATGGGGAGAGGAATGTACCCACATGGCAAACCAGCTCAGCAGCTGTGCTGAAAATGAGCTCTGGCTGGGCCCAGCAGGGGGAGGCCACAGCCCAGCACTCCAGATGGGAGGCACCGACTCCAGGGCAGAGAGACTGAGATGGGACTAATTAGCATTGGAGGTGAGGGAACCATTTACCTGATAGAATAAGAGAACTGTGTAGGCAGTGAGCATCGAGCCTTTGTCTGCTACAATGTGTAAATGGTGAGAAGTTTTGAGTGACCTCAGGACACCCACCCCTGGGAAGCCAGGGTGAATGGGACCAGGGAGACACCGGCTGGATCCATGGGTGGTGACTATCTTCTGCTTCATCTTTCTCACTCTCTTTCTTTCTCCTCTCCCTCCTCTCTCTTTCCTATTTTGCTCTCTACCTCATATTTGCAGTTAAATAAAATCTTGACTCTTGACTTTGGCATATGGTCTCATATGCACCTTAATTTGGGCAGAAGCATCTCTCAATAATCAAATCTTAACATTTACTTCCTGCTTTCTTGAATTAATTTCCTTGTAAATATGTTACTTCTGTTCTATGTGGAGGGCTTTGTAAAACACAAAGTTTTAATTTTTACATCTTCCAAGAGCACTACTATTAGTTGCTTTTGTTAGTACTCTGCCTTTTCCTCACAGGTGAGGAATATGAGGAATGTCCAGAACTTTCATAAGTTTTTATATCTGCACATAAAATTTCTCTTGAATTGCTTGTAGCTGTCATTCCCATATTTAAAAGGGATATGTATGTGAATATGTGTAAGCATCTCACATGACACATGAATGGCTAAGTTAATCAAAGTCATGTGTTTATTTGAGCATGACTTAAGTTTTTACTCTATTAAAATTAAAGGAGCAGAACTTGAAGAATGTTGGGCTGGTCCTTAGCTTAAGGAACTTAATGTTGAATTTAATGGATGATCCAGTTAAAGTGTAAGAAAAAAAGAAGTCCAAAGGAAAGGCATTTTTAGTTTGTTTTGTAAATACATCACGTGATTCATATTTTTATTGAATGGAGTGGTTCAGTAGAATTTAAGCTGTGTCTTAGTGTATTGGTTTTATATCTGAACCCTGGAGTGTATATTCTTAACAATATCATCTTCTAAACTTATCCATGTATAAATGGAATAGAGTTAAAGTAATTTTCTAAATTGTTTTGTATCTTCTAGCTTCCAGAAATGCTTCATGGAGATGGAGACAATGAAGAGCATGGTTACTGTCCTGTGGGGCAGTTCATTCTTCAGAATCTGGGCCTGCTTCTTGGATTTGCCATCATGCTGGTGATTGCCCTCTACGAAGACAAAATTGTGCTTGACATCCAGTTCTGACCTAATGCTGGTAATCACTGTGGTTCCAGTCTGTTGCTGTCTGGCTTTGAGTCTGCACTGTGTCTCTGTGTGCATGTTGCTCAGAGGACACGTGGTGCTTGCACTGCTTGCACAAGGACAGGAGATTGCTTTCTGCCTAGAGTAGCTTCTGCTTCTGTCTAATCCCAACACAACTCCTAAACTCAAGTGAGCAACGTTTAGGAAACCCTAAATATGAGAAATAAGGGCCAAGCTCAGGGTGCTGTATAAGGGAGCTCTGCTTGCCTAAGAAAGAAAAAGTACAGGGAATGATCTTCCCATTTGGGAAAATACCATTCCGTTAGTGCACTTGGACAGAACCCAGATGTTCAGCTGAAACTCACACCTGTGCAAGGAACCCAAGGAAGCTTTTAGTGCCACATGACTGTTGAGTAGTGCATAGATGTCTCTATGTATGTATAGATCTATATAGATATACACAGATGTGCACACATACACGTGTGTGTGCACCTCTGTGTGTATATATACATATATATTAATCCTGTGCTGATTTTTCTGCATAGTGGTGACTTGAAGTACTCAGAGCAGGACATGACTGGAAACTACTGTGCTGACTTAAATTTTTAAAAAGAAACCCCAGACCTAAAGACTGTTTAAATTCTTACAAGCTGTGTTAAGCTGCCATCCATCATTCCAAAGCTCTTGTGTAAGAAGGCAGCCTGTTGCCATGTACTCTGCAAAGTGTAACTTCTGTCGAGGGTCAGTTTGATGATGTTTTTCCCAACTGAGATTTATTTGATGTTTGTTCCTTGATATTAGTAGGAAAATGCAAAATGCAGTAGAATTAGTGTTAGCTTGGGAACATCCCTGACCTTGGAGTTACTGAGCTGTTTCTGGTTCTTTCTTACAGACGCTAAACATGTATTGTGTGCCACTTGCAGCATAAACTACTGAAGAATTGTGGCTGTGAATTTGTGCAAACTCTTCTAACAAGAGAATCCATGTGGGAATTTCTCCATTTTTTTAAACGATTATTTTGGACTGTTTTCTTCTCTTCATGTTAAAACAAACCAAGGTGCAAGATGCTAGTTCCTGCAGCTGGACACAAAGGTTAAATTGTGCTCTGTGTATGTTGTACTGGTAGGGTATTTCTGATACTGTAACAGCGGATCAAGTCTGTTCCTACAATGCCTTGATATCAGATGATGTGACACCAGCCATTTCTGGCAGTAAAGAGTATGTAAGAAGATTTCTACTTCCAGTATAAAGGAGTTCATTTCTATGATATTTTTTTACAATTTTGGTATTCAAATTAGATTATTAAAAAGCAGATGTGGTAGAACCATGGTATGTGTCATTTGGAAGAATAGACTGAAAGTTTGGGCCTTAACTTGCTGGGACCAGCTGTCCTAGATCAGATTGTGCTGACAGGCATGTATTGCCAGACATGAGTTAGTTCTTGTACCCATCTCCTTAAAAAAAAAAAATAAAATTATGAGTTTGTGGGGAGTGCAAGTTGATTCTGTAGTACCAGTCCTAAGCATGGTAGTAGCTTTTTTTTAAAACGTCCAGTTCGTCTCTCTTCTGTGTATGCCAGGTAAAAGCTGTACTTTGACTATGTGCCGTAAGTTTTAAAGTTCCAGTCTGCTTGGTGCCAGTGTAGCTGCTAAAAACACTAATCCTGACGCCTTTAATGAGAGCCAGTGGGTATCTGCATTCCATTTCAAGTTCCTGTGTTTCCTGTGGCCCTTTACTTTGCAAGCTTCATTGATCAGTTTAGTTTTTACTGAGAGCAGCTCATGTGTTTTAAAAGTATCAGTTGGTTGCCAGTATTTCTTCCTAATGCAGTATCAGGAAACAGTATTAAGGGTCCATTTCAAAGAAGAGTGCAGTTTCTTCAGTGAAGAAGCCAAAAGCCCAGAGTTCAGGCATGCAGCCGTTTGATGTTCTGAACTCAAGGTTTTCTTTTTTCTTCTTTAAACGTTTACTGTAGAACCCTGATTAGCAAACACACTGTTGTTAGCTTCAGATTGCTGAATTTCTGCAGTGAAAAGCTCCTGGATGACATTTTTGCATAGTGCCCATGTTAGGTCAATGAGACAGAACTTCCTGGATACCTTCTGAGGATCTGAGTTGAAACAATCTCTGTTTCTTATGTATTGAACTGACTGACTTGAGTTTTCTTTTCTGTTAATTCTAGCATAAGGGAGTCATTATGCAGCTGAACTGATGTTTTGTCAAACCATTTTTTAAGGTTTATTTCTCTTAATTCTTTTCAAATGAAGATTTCTGTATTTCTGGTAGTATATTTACTGTTGTATTAGTTGGAATGTGGTTATAGCTTAATACACTGCCTCTGTAGGAAGATAGTTCACTTCCTTCCAAGACCATCTTCAGACAAGGGAAAAACATGGTCTTTGAAGGTAGGCACTGTATTTTTCATGGAATATAGATTGTTTACTTTTATTTTCTAGTATTTATTGCAAATGTAACAGAGCAGTGTAACAGCTGTGACTTCTCTAATGTTTCCACCAGTATTGAATTCCAGATGATTCTAATGTACACTTTTGAGTCATGTTACAGACAATCTGAATTCCATTACATTTCTACTTGGCTTCAACATTCCATTTTGCTTGAATCCAGAGTCTCATTTAACTTGTATTTGTTGGAGGGCATAAATGTTACTTGTATATTACAATGCTGTCACTGTGTGACATCCCATGTGAATTCTGATGTAAATCACATTGCACTCAATCCGCTGTGATTACGCTTAGAAAATGTTGTAGTTGCTAGATGCAGTGTGATTTTTTTTTTTAATATAATTTTTTTTCTTTCCTCTCCCCATTAACAGCTGAGTCTATGGTTTAAAATGTGATAATGGTCCAATAAGATAACTTGCTGAGCTATTGGTTTTTTGTTATGACTAAATCATTTTTTAAAAAATTTTATAAAGCTGGAAATTATCAAATGCTGTTTTGTTCATTGTCAACAGTGTTGTGTTCATTTTATGTATGTTCCTTATACATAAGGAGCCTTCAGAAAATAAAAAAATTATTCAAGGAGCAGATACTTTTGTAGGGTTTTGTAAGGTTTGATTACTTTTGTGTTCTAGTATTCTGTCTCAAATGCAACATTGTAAAAAACCTTGAGTAAGACTCACTCATCCACAGTCCTGCATTTCTGCCTTCAGAATGCTGTTTACCACTCTTTTTAGTTCAGCAGACATCACTACAAGCCCCTAAAAGAAATTCTGAAGAGGAAGGTGTCAAAATACTTTGCTTAACAGGGTTGCTTAAACAATTAAAAACCAACATAAATGCTCTGTCCAACAGACGTTACAGACTTCCAGGTCAGTCAGGTAGAGCAGTACTGAAAACAAGAATGGTGGATCAGGGGATTTCATGGACAGTTACTGTGATCTTCTGGCTGATCCTGTAGTTGTTGGATTGCTCAGGGAAAAGGTCCATAGCCTCTTAAAAGCTGCCATTACTGGGAAGTTCTCACTCCCATCCTTCAGAAACATGGTGTTCCCAGAGCACATTTGAGTTTTACTGACTGTAAACCCTCTTCACTATTGGTTCACATTCTGTGGCATTGCTGCAAGTGCCTTACTCTAAAGGAGCAGAATTCCCTCTATTACTGCAGTAAAAGTTACTAGCTTAGAATGAACAGAATCCAGTTGCCTACAGCTGTGTCTCTTTTTCTTTCTCTAGGCTTACAAACTGGACTAAAACTGGCCAAGGAGTTGAAAATTGTTAGAAGCTGGAGGAAGTAGGAGATACATAAACTGACTGTATAGTCACAAAATGCTTCCTCAGGAAGACAGTCAGAAAAAATATAAAACTGAAACAAAGCCTTAAAATGTTCTTAAGTGGAAAAGTAATTTCACTAGAATGGAGATACAACACAATAAAGTACAGTAAAAACTGGTGAGGGAATGTGAACATACTAACATGGATATACGGTAGAAGGTTAGGGTAAGATGGTGTGTGGCTTTACATACCTGTGTAAGAAGAACGTTGTCAAATAACAGTTGTGTTCCTGACTGATCCTTGGTAATACCAGCATTTTCAGTCATTCCAAAGATCTCTGGGAAGGGATTCTGTGGAAGTGTCTTTGCATATTCAATACAGCTTTGGTACTGAAAAAAGTTGGGGAAAAAATACCTCTAGATGGAAAAGATGCAGAAGCAGCCAACCAGCTCACAAGAGGCCACAACCACGACAGGCTTTCCTAGTGGGATTAATAGAGTGTGTAACTAAGATGTAAAAGGCAGTACCAGGGTGGGCTGTGCTGCACAAAGTCCTTTGGTCTTGCCCTCAAATCAAGATTGGCTTTGGTTAACTAATTTCTGAAAAATTCTGGCAGCTGATGAAAATTCTGTTCAAATGAGACACCAAGTATAAGGGGCTGCAGCCCCTCTCTGGCCCCACTGCTTGCCAGCTGTCTGAAGGTGTTCTGCTGCTGACTGACACAACTCCTGTGTGATCAATTAAGCTGATTACTGTGGCCTTTCTACCTCCAGTAGATACAATGAATTTCTGTTAGGCCTATTTTAAAATGCTTTTAACTGTACCTGGCTGGGCTCTTTGAGCGCTGACTCACACAGAGCAGTGAATTTAGATGACAGTAATAGGGTGGTGTTTACATAATGTCCCTTTCTCAGAAGTCACTGAAACAAGGCCTGATAGAAGGTGAGATTAAGCCACCAAAGCAAACAGTGACTGAGTAAACACTGAGACATACATCAGTTTCAGTACAGATACTTTTTCTTTTTTTTTTTTAATAAGCTGTTGGTAATTCTGTTGTTCTGAGATATTTACATCTCCTTCAAGAGAGGCAAAATAAACACCACTTGGCTCAAGTATATAATTGACATTTGTAATGGATTTCCGAGGACGATAACATGTTCAGAACACTTACAGAGACAGTCCCAGTCCTCAGTGCCTCTGGGACCATAACTGCATTCCCCAGTCACACAGTGAGGAGCACCAGCTGGCACCTCCTGCTGGAAACCAGGACAGTGATCTGAGCAGCAGCCTCACACTTCCCTGGGCAGCCGTACCAACATCACTGTAATTCACCTGGAAGGCAGCCAGAATTCTCACTGGAAAGTTTAAAAGCTGTTAATTACTTCTGCTAGTTCATGTTTGAACCATTTGATCTCCAGCCCTTCAAATACTTTTTAATAATCATCCCTCAAGTCACCCAGCCATTGCTGCTTTTGAAGAATAATAGCACCAAAAGTTTCTGTAGTAATGCAGCTGAAACTCCCTGAATACAAGCTTATGGAAAACTTTTCCAAAATTATCTCTTGTTTGGCATCTTTCTGAAATAAATGTATGCTGTTACAAGGCCATAGCTGTGCTCATCATTTTTTAATTTTTTTAGACAATAAAACATGTCTTAACTCTTTAGGCTAGGAGAAACTGCACTCCTCCTAGGTGCATAAAAACAAAAAATTATGAGTGATAACAGAAAATTATTTGAAGGAAGGCAAGAGTGGGTGATACACTGAGAACTGGGATAAAGCAAAACAGTCCAAAGAAATGTTTACTACATAAAAATTATTACCTTGCAGGGGAAATAAAGGTTCCATCCCTGCTAGGAACTGTATTTGCTATTTGTTCAGAACCTTTGGTCATGTAGTAGGAGGACATCCCCGTCACAACCCACCCACCGCCCCACTTGCTTCAGGAAAGAAACACCTCCACGAAGTGCTTCCACCACTTGCCTATTAACCACGTTATTGCTTGGCTCTGCCTGTTAACCACACTAATAACCAAAGTCACTCCCGGCTGACAGTGAAAGCAGCACCCTTCTTCCTCCCAGTCCCTAACTTTAACAGATTTTGGCCATGCTGGGCTGCTTAGGAAGCTGGAGCACAAAGAAGTGCCATGTATTGCTGGCAGATTCCAGAGAGACTTCAATGGAAAACACGCACGTCTGCAAACAGGGAGGGAAACTCCCTCTGCCAGAGTTCCTCAGATGGATCCCAGCTGGTTTCACTCCGCAGCAGTCCAGGGGCTGGTCGTGTCCCTGTCACTGAGTAAATCAGAGACAGCCACCAGGGGTGCCACTAGGATACTTTACACCTTGCCGGAGCTGCTCTTCGTGTCCTGCACAGTGGTGCTGTTCTTGAGCACCACTCAGACCCCAGCTTCTCCTGCTCACACACCGTGAGTCAGGGGAAACCTTCTCTTGACAAACAAAGGCCTTCAGCAG
>NW_008235977.1:2086617-2098315 GCF_000691975.1 Corvus brachyrhynchos | reverse complement strand
GCAGGAGGTCATTAAATGGTACTGAGCATCAGTTCCAAATAGTCTCTTAAACCTCAAAGCAATTTTATTTTTTAAAGCTATTTATTTATGTATACCTAATTAATATACATTACAATTGTATGTATGAGACCATGCACCTATACATTTTTTTAACACCATTGTATTATAAAATATTGCTCACACAATATTTTAGCTTTTCTTTTAATCCTTACCAAGAGAGATTTCTGGCCTTTACAGAAAGACATCAGGTAGAAATATTTAGTTTGGTTTTCAACTGAGACCATTTAGCTAAGTATACAACCTCATTTAGATGGTCTACATTAATTATAAAAAAATAATGCAAAATAATGTAAAATCGGACTGCAAACACACATCCAGTTACATGAAAACAGTGGACAGGTTTTCTCAGTCTTACCTTTTTTTTTAAATAAACACCTATTACTAATGCTATAGCAACACGTTTCAATTGATGAAGTGTGAGACAAGCAATAAAATAAAAAATAAATTTACTCCACTATTGCCAGTAATTGAAACTACTTTCCTTGTAGTGGAAGACAACTATTTAATTTCGGAGGCTTTTTCCTCCCAGATCATGTATACACATTCATCAGGGTCAGCTTTAACTGATTTACAAAGTTGCAACATTACTCACAGGCTTCTGCACTTGTTGGAAAAGTCAGGATCAGATATTGAATATCAGATATTTAATGTACTGTATAGTTTAAAATACAATTTAAATCTCTTCTTTCATGTCATGCCACCTCTTATCTATCTTCCAGTGAAAAGCTCCAACTACCCATCCATTTAATCTGGAACTATAAAATTCTGACAGTTCCAGAACACTCCTGCAAACAGTATTCTCCTGAAGGATGTAGGCAACCTGCCATAAAATGCAGAATGCCTTTGCAGCTTGGTGGCTGGAGACTTGAAATATATCTGTCATTCTCAATAGCATGGAATTCTGACAGAATAACAGGCAGGAAATGCAAGAAATACATCTCAGAATGTATTCTTACATGTATAATCTTACTTTCTAGTATTCTAACAGTACTTTTCTATGTAAGAACTCATTTGGGCTGTTGGGAAATTTTTGTTTGTTTGTTTTAAATGCCATAATAAAAGTCAAAGGAAAAAAAAAAACATATTTCAATTCTGATGTATAAATGTCACCCAGCATTCCAAGGTCCTATATTACTATGGTGTTTTGATTAAATATTACATATAATGCATATCTGAAAAAAATAGCGTTTTCAGATAAGACTGCTTACATTAAACATTTAAACTATTACGGTTTTATTCCATTTTTCCATTTGAAATTACACAAACCAATTAGTTAAATAGATCATGACATCACAAGGTTATAAAATATGCCAAAATATTTAACCTACAGTTTCTTTTAAACAACAGACAAATTATTAATTCCTGAAAACAATCCATTTGCATTAATTAGTACCTTGTGTTAAAGAGAAGCATGAGATCAATTTTAACATGTTTTGGGGCAGTTAAAAACAGGCTTTGAGTTTACTTTGGCATTTCAACTTTTATTTAAACAAAGTTCCTTGCTTCATACAAATACACTCACACATCCACACACAGACATCAACTACATTAAAAAAGATATAAAAATGCTTGACCATCAGCAAACTTAAGAAGGGCTGCCCTGGAGTCAGTACCAGGAGAAACTATAAATATCAGTACTTGGAGGGCCCAGGTTCTGAATGATAAATTCCTGCACCACTGGTATTACCTTGGGAAATAAAAAAAAAAAGGAATGAAAGTGCCCTATTTTCATGTAACACATATTACTCTAAATATCTGAATATAAATTTCAAGGGCAGTATTCCTGCATATAAAATTAGACACCAGTACAGTCCCAGAGGAATCAATGATGTAGCATTTGTAAATCTAGGCAAAAACTATGCCCTAAGAGCTGACCTTGGAAGTCCTATGCAAATGTTCTTTAATCCCATTTCCATCACCACATCTGGACAGAAGCATGAGCTGGATTATTTTCTGCACTTACTCCATCTGTATTATGGAGAAGATCTAAGTTTTCAATTCTCACAACGCAACGCCTTTCAAAGGTGCTAAGATCTTGGCTTAGAAAGCTGCTGCATGCAGCAGTTTTAAAGATACTGGTGTTTAAACTTCCTACTGAGTTTAACTGGACTCTGTACTGAAATAAGAGACAGTTTTTAAAATGACAGCTTAATGCTTTGATCCTGTAAACCCTTAGATATACATCTTTAAAGTATTATCATCCACTCTATCGCTGGGCATGCTCTATAATATTTTAAGATAGAATAGAATAATCAGAATATTATAAAATAACCATCTCTTCTTTAAAGAAATGCAACAGTATTTGTAAAGATGATCCTAAGAATTAATCTCTGAACGTGAAATTCAAGAAACACTGAAGGATTCAAACAGCAATGTTAGTTCAACCCCTTTGCTGATAATCAGGATAATATTTTTTTAAATTTTATACAGCAAAGTTACTGTATTTGTAATTAGAGTTTTAACTTGCAGGTTTTTAGATTTCAATTATAAAACCTGCAATTAGCATAGGTCCTTTCAGTTAAAAAATATATTGCATAACCAAGGACACAGAATGTGATACAAGGGAAAAAAGTTCCAGTAGCTTCATTTCTCTTGACTGTCCTGCCTATAAGCTCAGCTATGTTAGGAGGGGACTAACACTCCTTTAGGCCCTCCCCTGCTTTCCAGGTGCAATGTGTCACCAATTACCAAGGCCTTAAATGTGAGAGCAGGAGGGAGGCTCTGGCTTACACTGACTGCAGGCTTCATAGATGGAGCTACTCCTACAAGAGCTTAGTTCAGCTTCCAAGCTCTTAACTGACTTTAGGGAGATGTACGAATATGAGAACCGTTTAAAAACCTTCACCAAGTGGCCCTTCCAGGAGAACTGCAAGTGCACTCCAGGGAATGTAAGTCTGAAGATGGTTATTTTGCCTCTGCCTTACTTTTTATGTACTGTGCTTGATTGTGAAGTCATTGTTAAGTGTATCCATGTTCAAGAGGAGTCCACTAAGCCTGAAAAGTTAAATACTGCAGCTTTCCTCTGTTCCCTGCTCAGAAATACTATAGTAGGATTAACTGGTTTTTCTAGTTTAACTAGAAATCTAAATCTAAAATTCAGATTCATCTAAAATTTAGATTAACTAGTGTTTGGTCCATTAGTCTGCCTACAGATTTTAATACAGTTACTGTTCTTGTTCCCCTTATTTTTTTGTTCCTGTCATTTAAAAATTAATTTCTTGTATTATGTGCTCTTTCTAATTGCAAATATCTATTGATGATACAACAGCCTACATTAGAGTAAATGATTACGCATCCAGCAGGAGGGATGAAGTAGTGCAATGATCACTGCTTCAGATTCAGAGATGGAAATTTAAATTTAAAAATCCACCTGATTTCTACTTCGGCACACACATGACACTGCCAGCCTGAATCTCAGATGAGTCATACTGCAAGAGTTACCTGAGAAAGTGCTTGATAACTTGTACAAACTTAATTTTTGGTGTCCCGACTAGACATGATTCTAAAGTGGCAGGAAACACAAGTAGTGTGTGGGATAAGGCTCTAAACTTCTAAACTGTCCCCTGCAGATGGCAAAGGCTGGCTTCATCCACTGTCCAAGTGCAAATGAACCAGATGTGGCAAAATGTTTCTTTTGCTTGTTAGAACTGGAGGGCTGGGAACCAAATGATGACCCATGGTAAGCACAGATACAACAATGCTCTTGAAGTATCTCTCCAAACTTCTTTGGTAATTTACAATGAGTTAATGTTGTTGTCAGTTTCCACCATGACAGTTCACAAAATTGGAGGTTTATCTTGCCCAGTAACTTTGAAATAGTTTAACTAGCTTTTCTCTGAGATCCACTAAAATCTGTTTCATGTTTTCTGTATGATACTGTTTCTGACAGCACAAGTACTGAAGAAACCTGCCTGTCCAGATCTCTTCATCTCCTGAAACGTAACTTGCATAGGTTTAACATCTGTTCTTATTCTGGGTTTATCTTGCAGGGAGAAACATGCCAAACATAGCACCTGTGACTTTTTATCCCTTCCCAAGCACTTTGATGAGCTGACAATGGAGGAGTACTACATGCTGGAGATGACACGGCTCAGAACCTTCATTGTAAGTGTTAACCACATAATCTGAAATTCAAAGCTAGAATGTAAACAAGAACTTCTCTTGCCAAGATTTCCAAGCACCAGCCAGGAATGATTGTCAAAGGCTAGAACATGACTTACTCTGAAGTAATGATTTATGTGCATTATTGGCTAAGAAACCTGCACCTAAGCACTTCTCAGTGTAGTTTATTGTCTGGCTTTTGAAGGCAAACCTGTTTCCTTTAGATGTGTTTTTCCAACAGCTCATTACAGCAGAAAAAACAATATGTAGGGTGCGATAATCAATGCAGAAAACTCAACAATGAGCAGCTCTATCATTTTCAGGAGGGATGAACAACATGTGAAAAGACAAAATTTGACCAGATCATTGCTTCACATGTCCAGTTTCACATATAAACCTGCCTAATTAAACTTTAAAGCCCATTTCTAATGTTTTCTCCTCCCCACTCCTAGGGTTTCATGCCATAGTGTTGACATGTAAAAAAGCACACAACTGAGCTGCTCCGTTGATAAAGATCAGCTGATCTTTGATATGTGAACCCTAATCCTATGGATAGTAAGAATCAAGTGAACCAAGTTCCCTGATGAGGAACAGTAAAAGGTTCTGCATATTATGTGTTGGTGGGTTTGCACAAATAAGATCTTTGCCTTGCTAATAATGTTCTGTATTAAATATATACCTGGTGACTGTCAAGGTTAGGTATTTCAGGTCACTGTGCAACAGATTAAACTACAAAAAAATAGGATCCTGTAGCACAGTGGGACCAGTGATATCTTAGAAGGTGGACTAAGAGTGAGGTGATGTTACCTAACTTGAACTGTGAATGATTTAGAGCAATGTTTCAAGGTATGAAAGGGGTCTTGGCAATAATATGACTTCATTTCTAAGTATAGTACATAAAAAACTTGAAGCAGCAGCAGCTTCAAGTGGAGACACCTAGCCCCCAGGATCCTGTCACCTGTGGCTGGGAAGGCTGTGCACTAGGCTCACCAGGGTATGATTGCTACTGTGAAGCACTGATACCCAAATGCAGCCTGAGGAGGGGGATTGGAATCTGGCTGAACTGCACAATTAAGCTGCTCAGTTGAAAGGCTCAATCTCTTGCTTTGACTCAAGTGCAAGGTCGGCAGGCGCACAATAAACGCTTTTCAAGAAGAAGTCGCGGCAACAAGGCAGCGGTTCGTGGATTACTTTGGCTGCAGACCCCAGCTCCCAGCACCGCTGCCTCTCAGGGATGAGCCAGCAGCCCAGCAGCCAGGAGACTCAACTGCCAGGCAAAACGAGCCCAGGAGCCCAAGTGAAGTCTGATTCTAAAAGTGTCTCTTAAAGTGGTGCAAACATCTCTCTTTACCTGGGTGTGAATCTAAAGCTGAACAGGGGTGTGAGGAAGTGTATGTAGAGAATTGCTCTCAGCCTCTCTGGATCAGAGCAATGAGTAGGGACAGTTATGGCCTGTCTTTCACAGTGTGCTTTCTTGGTATGGCTGGGTGTGGGGAACTAAGAGTAGTCCCACCACCCTGCCTGTGTATGAAAAATGTCTAAGCACATACTTTCATTCTGGTTTTTAGCAAGCTGAATTTTTTTTTGGAATAAAGATTCACAACTGAGTACTTTGTGGTCTGTGTTAAAACCTTGTACCTAGGCAGACTCAAATCAGAGCAGTTCTGCTTCAAAACACTTTCCAGTGAACAAAATGGATCTGTGTGCCTCCAACAATTGGTTTCAGCACCTGCATTATCTACACCCCTGCTTACCACTAAGTTGTCTTTCTAGACCAGACAAAGTTGGCACAGATAATGACATCCAGCAAAAATAGGGGGGTGTACTGAATGAGGGCAGACACAAGGTGTGTAAGGCAGTCTCAAGGAAGAGCTCTGGGGATTTTGGTGTGTAACTGAAACAACAAAAGCTAAACCTTTACTATTCCATTTTTAAAAGTTTTCCATTACAATTTCAAACTCACTGGGATTCTCTTAAAATCTTATTATTTCCTATTTTACTTTATGAGAGACTGTTGTAGAATAAAAATGCATGTTTGCAGATACTTTTGACTTTTAAGATGCAGACAGACCTTTCTCAGTAAGGTGAAAGTTTTGTGCATACTTTGTCAGGTCTCAAGCGACAAATGAGCAGCAGCTTTTGGAACTCCCCTGACTTGTCTTTCCACTCTGCAGGAAACTCCTCATACTGGGCATCCTAAAAACATGTATTTCAACATTCTTTAAAGCATTTATGTATTCTCAATCTTGAGAGTAAATTAGCCCTTGACACACATCAATCCATGAAGTATTTTTTCTTAAGTTGCAGCACCGACGTTGACATGCTTAAAGCTTTTTTAAAAAAACCCTTTAAATATGTTACTCTAAGAAGCTTCTTGTATATCTTCAATCTTCTTCTCTATCTTTTAAGGACTTAGAATAATTTTACAGTTCAAGTTCTTTAGAAAGTGAAGAAGAAATGATGTGGGGGGAAACAGGAGCATCCATTTTAGCTCCCTCTTTCTGTTGGAACTCTATTCTAGTGCCAGTCTTTAATATTACAACGATAACACGTAATCAATGACGATCGCATTACAGTATTGCAAGGTAACTATGAATTAGGCTGCAGCTGAATGCAGAAAGTGATGGCAGAAAAACAAGAATGAGAAAACTACAGTCAAGCAAAGCACCAGAGAGCTTGGTTTGTAAATGGCCTGTGACCACCCCAGCTGTTACGTTGTTATTGCAGCTTTCAGAGTGGGGGCAGCAGTTGGTGTGTGGTGTGTTAACTTTGTGTTAGCCTAACAACAGAGTATTTGTGAGTACTCCCATTAGAGTTACGTAGGTGATGACAAAAAATGCTTCCACCTGACAAGTAAAAGGTACAGCAGCTCTCTGCATCAGGACAGTGACAGATAATGCCATTCCTTTTGATTGGCTGTGCAAGGGTCAGTAACTGTTCTCAGCTTTGCTGTTACTGGTTATGAGATTCTTTGGCAGTTAACAAATGCCAGTGAGTGTCAGTGAGTCTGTAATCTCATTTTATAGAACACCACTGACATGAAGGACTTTCTCTTTACTCCAGTTTGGCTGTGTAAATGCACACGTAGCTGTCCCACACCTCTTGGATCTTTACTGCTGGAAGTACACACCTTTCACTTATTTTAGCAATAGATTTTAAAAAGCTATAATCCCAGTATGCACAATGAATTTGTCCCCTCTCTCAGTCTCTTTTTCCAATGTCATCATTTCTCTGTTCATTTTCCAAATGACTATTTCCCAAAGAAGAACTAAAGCCCTCAACTTACTGAATTTTTTTTTTTTTTTTTTTTTTGGTAAACACCCAAAGAAAGCTTAATTTTCCCTATTTGCCACTTTCCTGCAGTCTGGTCAAGTGAAGGAGCTAGTGCTGCTTAGTTCCTTTAATGTCTCTCATTGTACATTTTTTGAGCATTTCCAACCAAAAATCCAGTCTTTCTGCATACTTCAGGCCATTTCTTTAATTAGAAAGGATTTCTAAAGCCTTGATATTAACAATCTTTTTTTAAAAGGGTCTGAGAAGTCCTGGATCATTTGAGTCAGTATTGGTGATAGATTTTCATCATTTAAGTAAACAGTAAGAAAAGCGGACTGGCGAAAGTGGACAGTGTTACCTGAATGTGAAAGTGGTTACGGTCAGATATGGAGTGTGAGATAGAAAGAAAACTATTTCTTGTCTGAATACTGTGAACACCTCTGCCAAAATAAGATGAAGTCCATTCAGGTGGTTTGAAATGCAGTGTAAAAATTTGCACAAACTACTTCAAATACTTTTTTCAAGGTAGAAACAAAGATGTGGAGAAGTTCTGTAGTTTTTTCCCAATTCCCTAGGCCACCACTCCCTCAGCAGAGAGCTACTCAGAGGATCATTCCTGGATTTCAGGCATGGTGATAATTCTGAAATCTAATTGTAATCAGTTGTAATTAAAAAGTGCAAAGCTTTTGACAGAAGATAAGAATGAGAGGGAGGTATGTTGTTTGATCTGTCTCCTTCTCAGTCTTGTATTTCAATCTCTTTCTGTTTACTTCCATTCAAGAAATAGATAATTTTTAATATTATTACTTTAATATTATTACTGGGTTATTATTAGCATTAAGTCCTTTCTAAGTTATAACTCCTCATCAGTTAAATGGATGTACATACAATTTATGCACAAAATACTGACACAAAAATGACTATGGGACAAAATGTAAACTTTTTTCAAGTTACAAAAGTAACGTGGTTTGCATGAGAAAAGAATGATTAAAAGAATCTCAGCACAGAGCCTGTTGTAAAAAAATTCTGACCAGTGAAGATAGCCCAAGCCAAACAGTGCTATGTGAATGATTGTCACAGAGAACTTTCTGCCAGGCTGCCTACCTCTGCCTTCACTGGGTAAAATCATCAAAAGGGGCTTACACAAAACATTCCCTGGGAATGACTGGTGTAATCCACACTGGCAGGAGGGATTCAGGTTCTGTATCTTCATATTTCTGCTGCCAGAAAGGTTCTGGATCAAAGGGTGATTATTTTATTTATTGCTTACTTTAATTTAGACACAGAGAGATACAGAGGTTTTTTTTGAGATGTAAAATAGTAAGATTTAAAGTCAAAGAGTTAGGTTTATAGAACACAGACTGCCTTGGTGGCAGAGGTACATTCAAATATGATCCCAAAATATTAAGTTCTGACTTAAAGAATTACTAGCAATATCTTTAATGTAACAGTTCTGCTAAAGTTTGTCTGCCCAGACCTTTCCCTGTCCCTAACTACACTACAGGTAAAAAAGCCCAATGTAGCTTTTGCATGTGAGGTGATTATTGCATTAAGTCTTGTAAATATTTTTATTAAAAAAGGTGTCTAAATAACATCAGGAGATCCAGACTGGAAAAAGTGATTAAAGTAATAAATTAAATAAATTCCTGACTGGATGAAAGAATGACAGAATTGCACAGTGAAGTATTAAACATGAGAAATGTCAACGCTTGTAAGGTGATACCAGACACCCAGCAGCATAAAAAAATGTTGTCAGGGAGGAGGAATAAACACATGCCAGAAATTCTTCCCAGGTTTTAGCGAAGGAATCATTTTAAAATTAAAACAGAGTTGCACATTTATTTTCAAAATTCTCACTTTAACAGATGTTCCAGCAAGATAATGTGGATTTCCCAGCTTAGTTGTAATATAAAAGCAGAATTCAGGAGACTCAATGGTGGAGTCTCCAAGGCAAATGCAGATACTCCTGCCTGCTTAAATGTCTGTTTGATAAAAGTGGCTCTAGGACAGGATCAAGTTCTTCTCCAATATTATCTGGTAGCCCTTCAAAATAACATAAGAATTAGTAGGATCTTGTTGGTGTTCATACTGCTGATTGACTGTTCTTTATCATATATATGGATAATGTGTGTTTACAGTGTGCAAACAATAAAAATATTAATTGAGCAATTGGTAGAGATAAGGAGAGTACTCAGCTGATTGAAAAATGAATCAAAGGAATGTACTTGTAATTTTTTATCTAATATAAATTTGCAAAAATGCAACTAAAATGCTATTGCTATTACTGCTGCCAGTGGCTGAGAGCAGTAGTTTAAGGGCTACCATTTTTAAAAAGGGAAATACCAACAAACTGCCACAGAAATCATTTTCGGTAAGTCTGAACTAAATTCAATTTTCACCATAAGCACATGAGATTGTCAAAATCAAGAAAGGAATAATGGAAAATAAACAATCTATCCCTTTACTTTTAGTCCAGTTAATAGCCTTAGAAAAATAGCTGGAGTTGTACCTATGTATTTCATTAATTTATTTCTCTTTGGAAGAAACAAGACTACCTGCAATCAAGATGCTACAGTGAACATAAGAATCTTTAATGATTCCAGCCTAGCAATCTGGTATTTATACTCTTGAAAAGACAAATAAAAACAACATTGCTTTTTAGAAATAATATTATTCTAATATGAAGAAAAGAAATGGTAATTCTCATAAAGCAATTAAATATTTAAATTAAACAGTATTATATTGTGCTAAGAAGTATCTTAGTATAGTATCAAGTACAACCTGGAGGGAGGGCTTCAACTACTATAGTACTCACTTGATTCAAAAAAGGGGAGAAAAAACAAATCTATTTTCCTGGAGAACATTGGATACTCGCTAGTTTCATTTTTTATCTGATTGTGCCCCCTCCAGGTCCTTCTGTGATTTACGCTTTCATTAGTCATTAACCTTCCAGGATTGCCAAACTGAATGCACTTTTCCAGTATTGTAATAAATTGAGGGTCACTGAGTTTGATTATATGCAAACTACTGGGTTTTTCCATGTTCTTTATTCATTTGTTTGTTTGATAGCTCCCTAAGGAGACATCATCAGAGGCCATCTTCTTGCATTACTGAAGGGAAAAATACAAACTTCCGAAATTGAAATAGAAGCTCTTCAAATGTTTACCTCAAGGTGCTTCTTAAGGCAATTTCTTCCCTTTTGTCATTACTGCAAAAGCACTTCTATACAAAATCATAGCAGGCACATACTCAGTCTAATCTTTGATGAATTTAAGAGGAGATAGATGATTCCTAAAGTTCTTTGTCTACAAAAACCAATTTTCCTCCTTCAAAGAACGTGCATTTCTTACTTCCTAGAAATTTTAATTACATTTACATTTATATTTAATTCAAAATAATATCACTCTGAAAGTTTGAAATTTTTAACAGCTTTACTACAGCTAGATGCATAAACTGACTAAAAAAAACTTGAAAACAAAGGGAATTTTCCACTAATGAAAATGGATATTGTAGAAGAAAAAAGAAGAATTTAAGAGAGGTAGAGAAATGTACCATGAATGGCAGCAGTCTGAGATTATACAGAGGTCTGTTATGGATCAGAAACTGTATTTGGGAGTGACTAAGCAGCAGCTGAAGGAGGATGCCTTTCTTCCCCCTTTTAGAATGGTTTAGGAAAATATCCGAAGGGGACCCTGTCCAGCCTACCCACAAGAGACGAAAGCTTTCACAGGTAAAATGCATTCAGAGATACAGGAGATAAATTTGTAACCCACCAGCACAGCATAATATTAAGAAAGTTAAAGTGTGAGCTTTGTAAAGTTATGAGGATTTTGAGTAATTTGATAAACAGAGATAAGGGAAAAATTGGTAACACCATAGGTCTGGAGAAGCAAACAGAGGACTGGAAACCTAAATATCTGTCAGATGAGGCAGTAGCATCAGCAGTGGTAGAGAGACAATCTCAATCTCACAGTGCATAACAGTGTTCACCAGTGGGTAAAAAATGTACTGGAAGAATTGCTGAGCTCCCAAATTTCCAGGTGACTCAGTCACTTCTGAGGACCCAAAGGGAGACCCAAGGGAGATGGAGCCAAGTTACATTTTAAACATCAGCTGATACCAGGTGATACAGCAATTGCAAACTGTAAACTGAACACAGGAAACCTGGGTGTTAAGCAAAGTCTAGACCAGACCATATTTATGGTATTTGTTCATAATAATTTTATTCATTCTTATTTTAAAACAGGAATTTAGCATTTGAGAA
>NW_008235977.1:2068359-2086577 GCF_000691975.1 Corvus brachyrhynchos | reverse complement strand
TCATGTATTATTTTCAGCATATTCCACATCAGACTCACTATTTGAATAATTAAGGAATAGTTCTCTAATACCAGCTAAACACACATAGTTTTCATAATCTATAAAATCCTTCTTCAGTGATGGGATTGCATAAGCAGTCACTGTGTATGTTTGCAAATTATCCTTAGATTGCTCACTAATTCTGCTTTTTAAAAAATTCATTGTTACAAAAAGCTTGAGTTGCATTTTATACTGTTCCTGTGGTCCTAATATCAAGCCATAAACTCATAACTACATGCATAATATGTACCATCAGTTTGAGGTAGATTCTATCTCACCTTTCAAAATAAAATGCTATCATTATTTAGTTTTAAAATGCTAATCATCTTTCCATTAGTTCAAAAAGAATTTTGATCAAAGCTGTAAAACAGTGAAATGGAGGATGAACTGTACAAGTGTTGAATTCATTAACATCTGTCGACTGTTTAGCCTGAGTGATTGAATTATTAATACAGTAATTACTTGAAAAAAGTTACATA
This sequence comes from Corvus brachyrhynchos, assembly GCF_000691975.1. Lineage (NCBI taxonomy): Eukaryota > Metazoa > Chordata > Aves > Passeriformes > Corvidae > Corvus > Corvus brachyrhynchos. The sequence goes on along the minus strand of NW_008235977.1, from coordinate 2,086,059 downwards.
TACAATCATAATCCCGGCATACATCCTCTAATTTCAACAAGTAGTTTTGCTTCCAGAAGTACAACAAATGCCCTATATCTGCAGTATTTCTAGTGCCAAAGTAAGTGCATTGAAGGAAAAGGGGAAATAGGGATAATATCCAAATTCTATCTTCAAGTTACAGACATTGATTTTTCTGTCTCTTATTTTTTAGCAATATTCATTAACCTGGACTCAATTTTCAAAGTAAATAGATATTAATTTTTCATCTGAATTCAGTGGCAGGTTTTGGTGTTCAAAAAAATTCAAAGTCAGGGTAATCTTGACACCCAAAATTTCTTACAGATAAAAATCATCTGCCATGTCAAAGTTTTTCTGTATTCTGAATGTCTGTTCATTTCACTAAGAGTTATAGGCACAAATCACAGAATCATAGAATGGCCTGGGTTGGAACGGACCTTAAAAATCATCCAGCTCGACCACCCTGTCATGGACAGGGACACCTTTCACTAGACCAGGTTTCTTAGAGCCCCATCCAACCTGGCCTTGGACACTTCCAGGGATGGAGCAATAACACAACATCTGCAGCAACTAAGCAGCTGCTGTTCTGGAACTAGTGTTGCTTTACAGAAAAAAATCAACCAAAGGAGTCCATGTTTTGCACAGCAAAGTACTGTACAGTAGAAGAAAAGAAGAATATTCCCCAGGAGACTGATAAACAAAACTTAAAAGCCTACAACAACACAATTTCAGTTCCACTTACTAATTTTATTAAAACATAATTTTAAACTGTATTTATAGTAGAAGAAAAATTAATGAAATTTAGATTATTAAAAAAACAGAGGGACAAAATCTCTGTACATATCACTTGCCTCTAGCTGGATGTAAAGACTGCTAGGTAAGCTACATCTCCTGATGGAGTAAGTGTATTCCAGTCAAGCTGATGTACTGCATTCCCAGCTCCAAAGCAGTCTCATGCCAGTGAGTTTTCTCACCCCCCAAGGCCACCATTCAGTTGTTTTGCTCATTGCAGTTTTTTGCTGCATAAGTCAATGTAAGACTAGAAAAGAATTGCTGATTGTATTACAAGATCATTTTAGAAACATTTTACAGTATTTAAAACATTCACAGATTTTTTCCCTATGCAGATATTTTCTTAAGTAATTTTGACAAATAGAAAGAAAACACCTTATTCTAGTGGAAATTTTTAAAGAACAAACACTGCTATCGGGACCAGCACACCAAAGTCTATTCAGTTACATTTTTATCCAAATAAAGGAAGAAAACCAGTATAAAACATCCAATTTGAAATAGTTCTGTGTGAGATACAGGAAATACTAACAGTCAAGGAAGTTATCTACAAGAGAAACAAAAACCCCTTAAAGAGATCACTGTCTCATAAAAGTAGGTACATTCTTTTCTGCCAAAAAGCTCCTTATGAATCCATAATTGGCATTTGTGTTGGCAGTTTCTAACTAAGGCATCTTTCCAGGCATGTTTATAATATAACAAAAAATTTGCTTCAACAGGAATTCAACCCATCTCTTTTAGAATGCTTCACTGTCTAGTACAGACACATTTCAGACATGGGATAGGAGGAAAATGATGCCAACTCTTGCTGCAGTTGCCATCCTCTCTCTCTTCTGGTAACCTTAGCAGCCAGTTTACACCACAGTAACAAACTGCTTGTGTATTTTAGCCCTCCCCTCTACTTCCAAACCACACCAGAGTGCAGGAGAAACACACAAAGAGCTGACTTCAGCTACAGACAAGATTTAAGACTCCATTTCAAATTCTGATTTTATTTTTCTAAAATAAGCACAAGATGATATACCACAACTATTAAAAAAAGACCCAAAATCATCTTCTAAACTTTGCCTATTTTTGCACTTAGCTGTCAGCAACAGGATTTAGCCAAAACAGTCCCAAAACTGCATTAGCACAGAAGGCAGAAATAAACTTGAAAACTTTTAATATACTAACTAACTTGCAAGTTGAGATGAATCTGAACTCTTAGTAAAGCATTGAAAATTTATCTCCTCACAAGAAAGCAGATATGAGTGAGGAGGTAGGAGGGGGATATCAGCTGGTAAATTAAAAACATCTACATTTTCTATTACTTTAAAGCATTTATTTCCAATCCTTTACACACTTTTAACTTTAAGACCATTACACCAAAGTAGAAAGATTGTTATCTGAAAGTACAGCTTGCTCCATATATTGGCAGTTAAAAGTGAAATACCATTTGATAAAGAGAACAAATTTTAAATAACTTCTCTGGCTATCAGCAGAACAATAGTTCATCTTTTGCATCATACATCTGAGTTCCCAAGTCAGTTTTCTCTTGTTTCTTGGATTCTAGTGTCTGCTGCAGTACAGCAGATTTATCTTGAATCTCCCTCAGGTTTGTTTCTTTCTTTCACCATCCATAAAAAAATTTTTAACTTTCCTTGAGCTCAAATTCAACTTTAGCTTTTTGGGTGCAATGTTTGTATGACTGTAAATAAAGACAAAAAATAAATTAAACATCTGAAAGATACACCCTTCACTCCAGGGTCTTTTTAATAAATAAATAAATAAAAAGAACATGAAGATGAAGGGAAACCTCAGCAATTCAGTAGCTCATGCAATATTCTGTTTTATATGTTCTTATCTGAAGACAATTGGTTTTTACTTAATCCCCTGTTTCTGTCCTGATACTAATTTATACCGTTTCTACATTTTTTACTGTAATAACACAGAGTGATTAAAAGCAAAGAAGGTTTATACTTCCAAAATGTGTCCCATTTGATCACAATTTAGAATTCATGATGGATTTGTGCCAGTAGAAACACACAAACAATAACATGTCTTAAGTAACTCTTAACACACACATCTAGCCATACATAGACAAAATAAAAGAAAATACTAACAGCTTTTCACAACCAAGGATCTGTTTTCGAGTTTTGAAGATTTCACTCTTTTATACAGATATTTTTCTGAGGAGAATACTGGATGTAACATGTAACTGAAAAGATGTTCTTCATCTTGCCAAAAACAAGCATGAAAATAAGCTAAAATGTCCCTAGGACCAGCTGAAGCAGAATTTGACAAGTATTAGCCTCATAATTAATGAATCCCCTCTCATATTGGTGTAAGCTGCAGCTGTCCTTTAAATCCCACCTTTCAAAATTATTTTCTAACAGTTGGTATTTGCAATGTTAGTAGTTGTTCCCAAATTGCGAAGTCCCCCAAGCATGCAGTCATCAATCTTTAAGCTGAGTAACAAAATACCCTCTCACATGAAGGTATGCCAAATAAAAAGCCTGCCATGACTCAGCTTTCAAGGGGCACATTGACCTTAGTGCCCAGAGCAGATTTACTGCTAAATTCTTGGCTCCAGATGTTTCAAATTAGAAACAGCACCAAAAATAAACACACTTTTTCAATGCATTGAATGCAACGCAGACCAAAAAATATCCTTTGGGCTTGATGTGACTACCAGAAACCTCCAAGAACATTTCAAGAATGCCCCAGTTCTGTGCAACACTCTAAAAGGATGTCAGCTTTGTTGATGTCTGAAGAGAACGTTGCTTCCACGCCTTCGTAGGAAAATTCACAGCTGAAAATCAGAGTCTACACCTTCTTACATGAACTGATCTTTATTATTGTTTTCTTGCATAAGTATCTGATGAGTAATTTCACCTCTCTTTTGGTGTGAAATTAAACTGATAGACTGACCCCTTTAGTCAAATTTATTTTATTTTTTTTTAATACATATTTATATGTCATAAAACTCCATGGTTATGACCCATTAAAAAAAAGGCAAAAAAACAGTTTTTGTTGGCCCAATGCTGTTAGAAACAACTGCTTGGCTGCTCAGACACTCGTTTCAATGCAACCCAAATAAAGAAAAAAAATTACCAACTGATAGACAATAAAGAATCAAAAACACAAAAAGACTGGTTTTTAAACTAATCATTAACTAAAATAAGATCCTACTAACAGTATTGCAGAGTAAAACTGTCTTGTCTAGCTGTTGAGAAAGCGAATGGACTTTCTAAATGGTAAACAAAAGCAATCATGACTAATAGTTGAAATTATGGTCAGTGCATGACTCCTACTTTTTTTTCTTTTTTCTTTTATTTTATATTTCACATAAAATGTCTCTTGTATGACAGGAGATCTCCTGGTGAATGTAAAACATTGTATCCTACCACTATCCAGTAAAAGCATTTCTATTTTTCCAATAAGTATTGTCAATATTGTTTTATTTGTGCATTTTAAGTCAATAAAAATCTCTAACCAAAAATTTTTATCCCTATAGCATTCTTTATCCTGCAGAATCACAAAACCAAAATACAGTCTTTGAGGGAACAAGTTCTAACCCTAACATTCCCTGCAAATTCAGCAAATGCACTGAGACTCAGCACAGATGAAGGAAGTGATTTTAATTAAAAACTGTTTACGTCTGGCTACTGGCCATTCTAGTTAGCAATCCATAAAATGATTGTTCCAGGTATCCTCTTATCAGCAGAAATTCTCACTGTAATGTAACAATTCCCCATGTGAGCAAGCAAGCAAGCAGAAATTGAAAAACTGTGATCAGAAATTACCTTCTAATAGGATTGAGAGGTATCACTCACCTCCCAGTAGCACCTAAGCTGACTTAACCATTCAAAGTCACTCTCATCTTTGCCTTTTTTGCTTACTAGAGATGCAAGAACATCCCCAGCATGAACATCAAGCTCAACAAGTGTTCTAGAGTCACCTGATTCTGCTTAGACAGCTTTCCTCACACCAAGGTGACAATATCCTCAGTCTGTCTATTATCCTGCCTGCAAAAAATTTTAAAATTTCAGAGGTTGAACGTCTGGTCTAAGTCATGATTATGTTTTCTTGTGTTTGTTGTTTTTTACTATGTTACCTTTATGTCTGTGTATTAAATAGTTCCTTCTCACTATGATACCAGTACAATGTCCTTTGTTCACCAGTAGCTCAATAGGGCTTTGGGATGCTTTTTTGCTTTTACAAACCCAAATATAAAACATCAATGGCACAAATCTGCAAAGAAAACCACATACACTACTTAATTTCTGCCACACAGGAAATAGTCCTTGGCCTTTTACCATTTCCATTTTATTTGTTCCAATACTACCTAAGCATATATAATTAGGAAAAACATCTGAAAATTTTACTTAAAAGACCATTTTAAGTTAGATCAAAAAAAAGTTTATCCTCAGCAATAATTCTTGTGTACTATCACCTGCAAGATGCTTCCCACTGTATTTATTGAAGATTAGTTTAAAGATGCAAAGCTTAACTTACAGTCTCTGTAACATATAAACTAATAAGGATAAACAAGAATTCTCTTTTCAACTGCTAATTCACCTACAGTACATGAAAAGTTATTATTTATACCTTCCCAGCAATAGCAAACAGTAAGGAATTTGAGTAAAGCAACCAAGTACAACCTTAATACAATAGTTTTCCATTATTAAAAAATAAACAAACCCAACACCTTTAAGAGTTTTTTTCCTCACAAGATCTCTTGTGCTGCTCTTTGCACTGTAGGGATGTTTCTCTGTGACTGAACTAGCATATTGTTTTTCATTTTTGTTCTTGGTTTTGCGTGACTTTGCACTGCATTCACTGCATGCTGTCAAGTCTGTGTATTGGGGCCCAAACCCCAGTTCCTCTCCTTACAGCAAAGGTTATATTACTTAGCAAGATCAAGATTTAATTCCACTCAGTATAAGAAGGACTTATACTGAATTTTTTGCTGTTTAATCCTGAATGAGATTGCAGAGTAGAAATCCCAGCAAGAGCTAAAACATAGCAAAAACCTTCTGAATTGTTTAGTTAGGACTACCCCTAAAAAGGTAAAATAGTATGTAGGTTACATCTGATATTCAGTTTTCTACTGGGGAAAATCAGGTATGTTCATTTCACCATGAATGACTGTATGGGACTTCTGATTCTTCTGAAAAATACAGAGTATGGAAGGGTTACTAGATTAGAGAAGAGAACTGAATTAAATTACTGTTATTAAAAGTTAGTCTTTATTCACCTATCATAAAATCTAAGAAGCAGATACCTAATACCATAACTGTCAGTGAGAAAAAAGAAAGTCGAGTGCTCAGAGAAACAATTTGACAATACCATCTGCATGCCCTGAGAGTCACAAATACTTCTATTAAATATTTCCATACCAAGTAGGGTCTTTGGCCTTTAAGAAAACCTCAAGAAGTTCCTAATTAGATAAAAAAAGAGAATCTGGTGAAAACCAGATGCTTTTTCTCTAAGTATCCATTAAGCCCCTTGAGAATTATTTCCAGAAATTCATTGCACCTTCCTCAGTTTTTCCAGCATCTTGTCTGTTGTTACTATTGTCAGCACATGTCTGTCCTGGAAAAGCAATTATTCCAGATAAAAATATTGTCGTCTTTTCAAGTGAATCACCACACATCACTGCAGGAAGTCTTAATTAAAATTAAGCTCTATATCAAATTCTGCTTTATTCAAACCATTGTCAACTATTATTTCTGAAAATAATTTCAAAAAAGGGTCAATTGATCAAAGAGCCTAACTCCCATCATTCTGTTGGAGCAACATCAATTTACACTGGCTGTTCAACTGCATGATGTAATTAAGCAACACGAACAATTAAAATATTTTGACGGATTTTTTTTAAAGTGTACTTCTATGACACCAACAAAGTCACACATTTTAACCAGCAATCAAGTATCAGAATTCAATCAGAATAATCCTTCCCTCCATATAAAATATATAAATATATACACTAGATGTAAGTATTAATATGGCAAAATTGTACACAGGCAATACTGACACTTCACTACTAACACTAACTAGTAATGTGATCTAAAAAAAGGTATTCTCTGCTCCTGAGACATTTCCTAACTAAATACATGTTCAAAGAATTTTGTTCTCAAAATAAATTTGGTTGTTTTAAGAATACAAGGAATTTAATTTTTATTTCTTTTTACAACAGCAACTGAGTAACACCTGTCAAGACACACTGTTGAATAAACACTGGGTTTCTTATATTTGTACACTGTACAGATGACAAAATATACATTAAGACATGGAGTGCTTTCCAAATTCTTTCTAGTGCTTTCCAAATTAATCTCTCAAATTAAATTAATGTAAATTACTAGAAAAGCTACTGCAAAAAAATGAAAGTTATCTCAGTTAATACAAATGCAAAAAAGGTTTTGAGAAGACCTTTAAAGAAATATAGTTGTCTGAACATCAGATTCTGGCCTTTAATGTGCCTTATGACCTATTTATAGCCTTATCATCATTAAAGTTTTTAATCTTGCTCACCAAGTGTGGGGTTGGGGAGCAAAGACACACTGAAATGTAGGAAATTATGCAGATTTACAATGAAAAAATCAAACCCAAACAAATGCTTCTACTCAGTTTCAGTATGGGCTTGCATTTAAAGCATGACTGCATTTATTCTAGTTCAGTTCCATGCCAGGACATTGTGAACTGACCCAAACCCCTCACGCTGCAATACAAAATGTTCTATCAGGGCAAAGTCCTGGCAAGGAAATGGGGAGCGATTGATACCAATTCCCTGCTCCACTTCCCAAAGCCTGGGAACAACAGGTTCTGCCACAGCATCTCCTCTCCCACCTAAACCAGACTGCATTCCCCAGAACCTGAGTAACCAGAAATGCCAGCCAACCCCGAGGTCCCTCTGCTGTGCCGTGTCTGCCCCTGAAAGCGCACAGCCAGGAACACATATCCAGGATAAAAACAAAACACACAACTATATCCATCATAAGAAACTCCAAAGAGATTTGTAGGGAGAATTGCAGCCTGATCAATCTACTGAGGGCTCACAAGAACTGCTGACAGTGACAATAATGATGGACATCAGAGAACAAAGATGTGCCCAAACTATTTCCAGCAGGAGCAATTTTTTTCAGAGCTCATCACAAATGGAGACTCCCCCTGCCAGGGAAGGCCCTGACGGAGCAGGCAGAACAACCTCACCGAGCAGCAGCTGGGGTCCTCACGTTGCCAGGACACCTAAGGAGAGAGGCTGCACTGCTGTGCAAACCCAGGGGTGCAAAAGGTGTCTGAGAAACAAACTCCTCACAGGGAGCCAAGGCAGATTTGACCCACAGCTCCTTCTCAGCTTCAGTATGGAGAATTTAATAATAAATTCCAAGTTCGGCTTCAGCCCAAAAGCTCAGAGTGTTTTGATTCACATTTGCAATGTGCCTTCAGCTTTGGTTCAATCCCCGGCTCATGTTACACAAATACTTCCAATCTAGTGACAAAACCAGACCTGTGTGCTTATCTGAGTGATCTTGATAGGGTGCAGCTCCCTAATGCAATAATCACAGTGTTCCTTTGTGCAGGAAATACATTCACCTTGTGCCTCCTGCCTCTCACTTCACACCAAACCACAACAAACGGCATAGACTTCATCTGTACACAGAAAATCCAGCTGTCAGCACGCCAGCACAGTTCATAATTGGGTTTATAAAACAGTTTTTAATGAACAATTGTATAACTATACATTGTCAAGACAAAGTGGGTTTTGTTCCCTTTCTTAGTATTATTTATCAACAGTAAATGGAGTAATTGCAACTGGTAAAGCAAATCAAAGCTGTGTTGCCAGTTTTACAAATGAGATTCTTCCTGGTTTTTTTCCTTCATGAGAAAAAGCTAGGGAAAAAATAATTTATGCTTCAACATAGTTTCCTATTTACAACTAAGGCATGAAATAAAAAAGGGAATGGCATGATTCCCAGTCATTCAAAACATCAGTGTAACTTATTTTGTCAGCGACACTGCCAATGTCAATTGTGGAGGAAAAAAGTATCAAGAAAAACATACAAATCAAGTGTACAAAAATAGTCCGAGTACCCTGTTAAAAGACCATCAAGGATCTGGTTTCTAAATATAACTTTTAATATATCACAGATTGCAGCCTGAGATTTATTTTACATTTGATTTTTTTCCTTGCCTTTTATTTTTTCCTTTTGCTTTCTTCCCTGGGAAGATAGAAAAGCTTCTGTACCCAAGATTTTCTTAAAATTTATGGGAAATGGAAATTAAACCACTAAGTAATTTAAACCTCATCAATACACTTTGCTTAAATTAGATATTTATAATGAGGGAATAATGTATGATTATTCAAATTTGCAATGAAAAACTAAGCCAATAAAGCAATTTTATTATACAATGTCATATAAATGCAAAAAATAAGCATGAACAGACTCGAATTAGCTTTATGCTTTAAGAAATACCGCTCATACAGTCTGGGGAAGAGCATCCTTTTAAGCTATGAAACTCAGACACTGCGTTTGTGGAAGGAGAGTGCCACCTTCTGGAAACTGATGCCCACTCATTTAGCCAAAATCAACCTGACATTGTTGAACTTCAGTTGTGGCATTTACACTCTCCTGCACAAAAGATTATAATTTTTTTCTGCCAGTGATAGCACGTAGAACATTAAAAAAAAAAAAATTGTATTTGAGTAGCACTGAATATCTGAATTAGATGATTTTATCAAAACGGATCACTCAGCACACAATATTCTGACATACCCAGCAAACTTCTCCATTTCTCGCCTTTTCTTTTTTACCAGATTTCTTCTCCAAAATGAATACTATTGATTTCAGAGTTCTATGGGATACATTCCTGATTTTCTTCTAAATAAGAAGAAACAAAAACAATGGGAGGGGGAGATGTAAAGCCGGAGGAGAGTATGAGAAATAGAGAAAAAAGAAAGGAAAAAGACTAAAAATAAATTTTAAATAAATAAATAAATAAACCCCAAGCAAAACACTTTATTTTTCCGTGATAAAGCTGAACTTCCAGGAAATAATGAAGCAAATGCTATTTTTTTACACTACACACTTTATGTATTCCTGTGGTGATCTGTTAACCCATTGCTTTTCCTATCCCACATTGTTCCCTCTCTGTTCCTTGCCCTTAGCCTTGGGCACTCCCTCAGGCTCTCCCTGTTGGGTTCCTGTACCCCAACCCCGTCCAGGGACCGCCTGAGCCCCTGAGAAAAGCTCCCCGCGCCCGGACCACGAGGTCTCTCTGCCTCTGAGGGTCGCCGGGACAAGATGCGATTAAAGTCTTTTCAAACCCTCATGGGAGGCCCCTCTCGCCTCCTTCACCATCACTGGTTGTGACGCTGACAGCTGGCCGGAGCAGGACTGCGGGGTGGTCTGAAATGGACTAGGGGATGCGACCAGGTCGCATTGCCCTAAGCAGCCCCGCTGAGCTCTCAGGAAGCTACAGCCTGCTAAGCTAAATCTAGCGATTACAACATATTCCTACATTAAGAACAAAACTGAAATTGGAGTAGAGCTGAGACCAAAAGTTTCTAGACTGAGTGAAGATTTCAGCATTTGTCCTAATGACACCCTGGATCTCTGAGAGTTCTGCAAAAGCGTGAGATGGATGAAAACAAAGCTGCTGATTTTTGCTTCCAAACAGCAACCCTATATCCCTACCCTGGGAAAAAATGAACCTCATAAATCTTCTCATCTGTTGAGTAGTTTAGTAAGCCCACTTACAAATGCATTAAAAATGCAACATCCTACTAGAAATCCCTTGACATTAGCAAACTTCTTCAGCATGAAGGCAGGGGTTTTTTTAATCATTATTAGAATTGTGTAACAGGATTACCAGAATCACAAGGTAGCTGGTATTTCCCTGAGGATCAGAATCTGCAGAGCATGCATGAGAAGAGTTCGGGAGAGCTGCACTTGCCCAGTTTGGTGAAGTGGAAAATAACAGAATTTAACTGTAGCCAGCAACAGGTGCAAATATTTCTTGGGAGATTCAGCTTGGACAGCAGGAAAAAAATTATTCCCTAGGAGCCCTGAAGCCTCTGGAGGTAATCTGCAAGAAATCTCTGTTCATGGAGATTTCTGAAATTTGAATACACAAAGCTATGATAGAGTGTTGTCAAAAGTTTCTGCTTTTAGAAAGGAGTCAGATTAACTGCACTCCAGAAGCCCCTCCCCACCCATGCTTCTCTGATTCTATCTGAAACAGTAATTTTTTAAAGAACCTAAGTGAGGAAGCTAAGATGAAACAGAAAATGGATTACTGTATTATCAGAAGCAATTTTTTTGGTACATACTACATATTCACTCTATAAGACAGCAGTATGTACCTCAAAAACTGATTTCATCAAGTCTTTCCATATCTTAGTCAAGTATTGAATTATGTGCTTTCCTTCAGGCATCTGAGCCATAACGTCAGAACTGAAAATTGGCTCCAAATAAAGCCAAGTAGCCTGAATCTTCATCCAGGATCTCCTGTGTCAACAACAGCTTTCCTCTGCATTCCCTATAAAGGGACATTAGCTCAGATGCTTTAACTGGTGCTTTCAGTAAAGCATTTTCAGTAGACTGCTAAGACCTTTTGGGCAATTTGCATATTCAGCAGCAGGTACAACAGGTGTAAACCCTAAGATTTCAGCAGATTTCACCTCGCGTGATTTCCTGCAATAACAAAGGCCACATTAACTTCAGCAACTGGATCATTTGCAAGGTTGGTGGCAGGATTTCCTGAACGAGCTCAACCCAATAAACAAACAGTACCAGTGAATAAATGCAGGACATGTTTTAGCATGTAATAGTATTTGTGAACTAATGCCCTTTAACAGAACATGGAATCTGGCTTCCGACAAACACCCAAGCCCAGAGCACTGCTTCTGTTTGCTAGGATAGGCTGAGATCACAGCAGAAAGACAGGAGAGCAACCTAAACTACTGAACCAAAACTAAGTAGGCCTTGTCCTGCATACAGGACAACAAAAAGAAATGTGGTTTTAATTAAAAGATTTCAAGTAGTAAATAGTCCAATAGTTAAGTCATATTTTATTTCTGACTTCAAATTCCAAGTGTGGATGTGGAACACATTTGTTTGATAGATTAAGGAGTTCAGTATTACTGCCCACCACTAGGCATATACATTTTTATAATTCAATAGTTATTCAGTCTTTCCTTTAGAATGCAAAAAATTCAAGATCCTTTAATCTATCGTTTGTTCTAAGTATTCTCAATTTTTTGTATCATTTAAAAATTATTTACCACCACCATTTGACACTTCTCACTATCTCACCAGTATCACACAGATGTGATGATATCAGTTCTCTCTATTCCCAATTCAAAAAATTTGCAAAAAATGTATAAAAATAAAATGCTATTTATAACCCTGTAACAAGTACAGAATATAGAACAAATACAGAATATACAAGTATATTCTTCTTTCCCACATAGGAAACAGGAAACATTCCTGAGATGGAATATTACCGAAAGTGCATGCTGTTAAAACATATATTGTATATTTATGCAATAAACTCATTTGTTGTACAAATATACAATTCATTCAACTTCACTGGAACCATAGCAGTGATTTTCTCAACAGTACACTCATACATGGGCTACACCAAGTCCTGTTAACTTAAATAGTGAAAACTTACTTAACTTCTTTCTTTATTCACTGCGACAGATTCTAAACAACAGACCATTGTACCCAATATGTACCATTGTACCCAACATGTACCATTTCCTCTAAACAAAGTCCCTCACTCATCTTTTAGCTTCTGGTACCTCATCTCTGGTGACCTTGCTTCTACCAAGGGGCAGAGAAAAATGCAGTTTCCAAGAGGAAGGTTAGGCAGGTCAGTTAATTCGCTTACACCAAAATGAAGACAAGGAATTTGGAATTCTCTCTGGCAGCAATCCAGAACTCTCCATGCTTTATTAGGTTATTAAGAGAGCAACCATTGTGTAATTGCCTGGTTCTCGAAGACTGAAGCAACAGTGTTATTGTGTCTTGTGTTATTGAAGTAATACCTTGTATTATTGTCAATCATCAAAACACTCTGAAAACTGAAATTATGGAATTACCATGGCGAACTTACTCTTTTTAAATAGGCAAACCCAACTATTTTGCATGAACAAGGAAGGACCTCTTACACTATGGTACAGTAGCAATTAGAGAATAAATACTTATTGGAATGCATATGTAGGCATATGGACATATGTATTCACATTTATTGAATACGTACTGAGATCTGAAAGAGCATTTCTGCAGGTCAGTAGGAGGTATCCATATTAGCTAGATATTTATAGCCAAGCTTTCTAGGAAAGACTTCTGGGTTTTCACAATATGGCTCTGTTTGGTGGATTTAAGAAGTAAGTATTTTATTGAGAAAAGAAATTGAAATCTTTGCTCAAAGATGGAAGTACAGAATTTTTAACACACAATGCTTAATGTTAGAATTTAATTGTCTGCTTTAGGAAAAAAATCAAATTTTTCACCACAACCCTGAAATTTGTCTTGTCTTCAGTTTCTTCATCTTCTTTACATAAGCCCTAACATTTTTAATTGTTGAAGAGCTAAACAATTTAGTAGCTTTATATCTTAAGTGGAAAGTTTAGACAATATTCTCTTAGTCTTCAACCTTTCCATCTCTACTTCAGTTATGTTTTATCTGGTAAAACAAAGGTATTGTAATAATGAATCTGCTATCTTAAGCACCAGAGTGTGTTAAAAAAGTTTAGGAACGTATCCAATGCATTAGCACTCCCCACATCGTTAATTAAGAGAAAAAATCAGCTTTAAGGGATTAAATAGCGTGTAGCTGACAAGGGACAAAAGCTTCATCCCTTTAAAACATGATTAATTTGCTGCTTAAGGAGGATAAACAAAAGCATTTGAAGTCTCTACGCTTTAGATTAAGCAAAAGAGATTTCTTCTTTGGTTATATTAGTTGGTGATGTTCTATTAGAGAAAAATCACCTTTTTCTCTTTTCATAATGTTTAATGAAAGGAGATTCTCTCATAGTCTGAATTTTGAAAATGTGGTCTTCTGAATATCATCTACAGATGACAAAATATGGGTTCCTGTTTCTCTATAGGCAAGAACTCCCTTTAATCCCATCCAGAATTCCTTTCCATGAAAGCTTTCTCAATTGAATGTTCTTTGTTGGCTGTTTCACCAACAGGCTCAAACTTGTCTAGGAATGGTTCAAAACACAAGTTAATGTATGACAAAATATTGAAGTCTTCAGAAGAAGACAGAGGTAAACCCACAACTTTGCACATCCTTTCCAGTATCTTTCTTGCAAACTAGGATTGTGAATCACCTGGATTGGAGGAAGGTGGCATCTCAATTCTTCTACTTTGAATTTAACTTGCCTTGTTACTGCTAATGCATTTGGAGAACTGTGGAAGGCTCTGACAAGTTTATACAGCCCATGCCAGTAGTCTTCTGCATCACCCCTACTTCATCTGGGTTCACTTCTCTGTCCAGTCTTTTTGTTTTCTGTTGAATCCCACAGTCATATCATTGAGATGACATATCAACTCGAGATCATATAGGAACAAATTACCATGCTCAGTAAACTTGCAGTTCAAATCTCAAATCATGTTAAAATATTTTACAGCTGAGTTAGGAATAATTTTGCCACATCTCACTAACTGCATTACTAAGCAAATTACTGATACTGATAACACAAATAGTAAGATGCGTAATTTATATTCTTGACTAGGTTAGACTATAATCTGTACCTTAGCAGCAGCAAGATGAATTTTTTTATTTAATGCTTGTGTCCTCTTCAAATACTCTGTGAATATCTCCAAATGTGCTAAATTCTTCAACCAGCTACAAGAGAATCATAGAATGGTTTGGGTTGGAAGGGACCTTAAAAACCATCAGGTTCCATAGCCTCTGCCATGGGCAGGGACACCTTCCACTAGACCAGGTTGTTCCAAGCCCCATCCAAGCTGTCCCTGAACACTTCCAGGGATGGGGCATCCACAGCTTCTCTGGGCAGCCTGTTGCCAGGCTGTGCCTCACCCTGTCACAGTGAAGAATTTCTGCCCTTTAAACAGCAGTTTCTATGCTTCAGAATATATTCATTGCTATGGACCTAGAGAATATTTGGCTGTTTTAGAAAACACCAAACAAAGACTGATACACCTTTTCAGCAATGAGATGGAAGAACTACTAGAAGGGATTTCATGCCAGTATAATATTACACACTACCCATGACGAAATGGAATTCGTTTATTCTCCAACACAAAATTCCAGCATAACATGTATGCATCTTAAAGGCACCATATTCTCAGAGAGCAAATATTTTACTTTTTGCTTGAAAAAATTGCTGCAATTATACCTGATACTAAACTTCACTGTAGCAAAAGTTCAAGTCACTCAGACCCAAATTCAGCCGACCACTCAGGCATGCACCTGTATTCCACAGGTTTAATACCAGGCACATGCATCAGAACTTTGCTGAACAGCAAGTGACTAAAGACAAGTTACATTTCAAGGGTGAATGTAAGGGCTTTGCTGAACTGAAACATGAATACATCAAAGAAACAGCAGGAGGCTGATTACAGAAGTGATATTTGTGAAGTGAGGAGATGGGATTTTACAGTTCCCAAACTGCAAACTCTACATCTGCTAAATTTTAAATGATCCTTTAACTAAGGCTGTAAAGGCAAAATTACTTCATACAACTTGCCAACGAGTGCTTTTTAAAATTTTCTTGTGAAGAAGTTAATGCCTGTTCAAGGTTTCTACACCTCAGGTTTCAAGTCTTTCATTAGTTTAGGGTATTGGGAATGGGTATTTAGTCTTCCACAGCTAATTCAATTGCTTGAATTTAATTCAGGAGAACCAAGTGATAGTCACACTTCGACTACACTGTCTGTTCAGAAGCCTGCAGAACATGCAATTTAATTCTACTGCCATGTTGCCCACACTACAGAAATTACTTGTTATCTGCTTACACTGGCTAGATGGGCATAGAAATAAACCCCAAACCATCATATACAAACACACTGCTTTCTGAAAATCAGTTTTAAAATATCCAGGTAATGCCCGTATCACTAACTAAGTACTTTTATTACTTTCTAAATACCTACATTACTAACCAGCCACATTGCTTGCTCCATACTCCCCTACATGAGCAACCTCCAAACTTTCTTGATCACACATCCCTAATCAGCAAGAAATTTTTGAGCACACCCCGCCCCAATATATGTATATTTATTTACAGATTTTACACACAAGCTACTGTACTAATGTATTATATACACAATAAAACATACACAAAAGTTAGACATTAAAACAAGAATAAATTAAGATGAAAATAACAATATTGTAAATAATTTTTAAATTTAAATAACTTTTATATAAATCCTTTTTTCTTCCACTAATAGCATTATTATTAATACTATTTTAAGTGAGAACAGTTGTGTGAATATGCTTCATCTATTTTAAATGAGAACAGTTGTGTGAATATGCTTCATCAGTCTTGGTTCAATGCTTTGAGATTCAAAGGTCTAAGTTCAGTGTTTTAATGACTGTCATAGCTGAAAAATAAAGCTTGATGACAGATTCAAATGGAAGAATTGCATCATTAGCTGGTCTTAATAAATCATGATCTCATCCACCAGTTATGCAAAGATTTTTATTTAAATTCATATAGTTTATTTTCACCTTCCCTGATGTCACTTTATTGCTCTTGCAAACTGACTGGAAGGTCTTGCATTTTTGAATTTTTAAATCACAGAAAAAAATTTTAAACAGATTGCACAGGGCCTCACCCAGCTGAGATTTGAAGTTCTCTAAGGCCACTGCCTCTCCAGGCCAACTTCTCCCTTGCTTTATCATTCATTGCAAAGAATGTCATTCCCCCCGTGCCTGGTCGGAATTCCCCTCCCTGCAAACAGAGGAAGCTGCCCCTCCTGCTGCTGCTGCACAGCACCAAGAGGAATCTGGCAGCATTTTCTCTGTAGACTGTTAACTACATCCCTCCACCACATTCTTTTCCCCAACACACACAGTTCTGCCATGACTTTTCACACACCGAATGCTCCAGCCCTGTAACCAGCCCGTGGTGATCTGATGGACTCGGGTTTATCAGCAGCTTTATAGCTCACTTGGGTAAAATCACCTGAATCAATCGGGTGACTCTGAACTTCGAACATGCTCTTTGTTCTCCATGTCTTACATAATGAAACTGAAATATAAAGCTCAAGTGGCCTTGATTTGGGTAAGCACTACCTAGCAACAACCAAAACATCAGTGTGTTATCAATGTTATTGTCATACTGAGTCCAAAACACAGCACTGTGCCAGCTACCGAGAAGAAAAGGAATTTTATTCCAGCTGAAACCAAGACAATGACATAATACTTCGTATTTTGCACCAAGCTGAAGACTTGGTACGCAAATTAATTGCTGTGGTTTCTAAAGGGGTGCCTGTAGGAGAGAGTCACTCCCTCTGGAAACACTACAGGAACGGCAGCCCAAACCAAAAGCATCTGTTTAAATTTGCACTGCTAAACTAATTAACGGAGACCTGAGCAGCTTTAAGGAGGACCGTGTTGTTTGTAAAACTCTGTTTTGTAGAGTTCGCAGCACAGACGCCGCGGTTTGATTGTTGGGTGCCAATGCCCTGCGCCTCAGCGGCACCGGGCGCTGCGGCCTCTGCGCCCCGCCAGGCCCCGCTCGCACCGAGCGAGGGCTGGGCTGGCAGGGATAAAACCCGGCACGGCAAAAAGTTAACTCATAAACGTAAGTTAAAAAAAAAAAAAAAATTAAAAACCCCAAAAAAACTAAAACAAAACAACACAAACAACAAAACAAAACAACCCGCACCTTTTAGCTCAGAAAGGCCGCTCCGGCAGCCCGGTGCTCCCCGACGCTGTGGG
>NW_008235977.1:2058773-2068281 GCF_000691975.1 Corvus brachyrhynchos | reverse complement strand
GGGGCACAGAGCCCGCGCTGGACTCGCCTCAGCCGAGAACACCTCACACCTGAGGCGACGGAATTAAACTTCCACAAAGTCTCCGCAGCTGTGCCAGGCTGGAGCTCAGCTGTGCTGTTACTGCTCCGCGATTGTCTGCCAGTAGAAAAAGCTCCTGCCCCTGCTGTGCCTGCCAGTTTGAAATAAGGATGGTGAACATGGCTTTGAGCAGCATGTGCCATTCGCTGCTGCCTAGGCAGGCGTCCTCCTTACCTTTATAAATTAACTGATGTGTACCAGTAAGTGAATGCAGGTGCTCGTCTTTAGGCAAAGCAGGGGGGCAGGTGCATCAGCTAAGCATGCAAAGGAACTCAGCTGTGTTGGCAAAATGGTTCCTAGTAAGATAGAAGGTTGGGCTGGGGTGGCTAATCCACAACAGCAACCAAAGGTTTTCCAAATGCCACACCATGCATCAGCCCACCTTGTGCACAATGACTTAGGATTTAAACAACCTGCCCCCACACCCCTAGAAAATTAGAGAATACAAGAAAATATAAACAAAAATCTCATTCAGTTTAATTGGTAGTCCATGGGTGTTTCCTCCGCTGAGTCCAATACTTAGACCAATCTAAATCAACTACTGGCACAGCTGGTATGACTTCTAACACTTTGCTGGGGCCAGGTTTGGCTTTCTATGGGATCTGAAACAGCTGTTGCCATGTTGGGCAGTTTGTGAATTTTAAATGAGAGGTTTCTATATGTTTTCACAGCAACCTATAAAAGGTAGCACAACATTTTACAGAGCTAACCTGCTAGAAAATAAATGAGCTCCATTTCAGGCCTGTAACCAATCTTGTGAACTGCACACAGAGCATTAGGAGTCCAGATAGCAAGTTTTAAACATAAAAGCCCCTTTGTTAAAATACCAGAGGCAAAGAACCACTAGGGTATTTCTGCTTTGTCCAGCTGTAGAAGGCACAACATCACTCAGAATTCCCAGTACATTTTCTAAATCCAAGCCAGTACAAAAGCCTGGTTTTGATCTTGGAATGAGAAATACCCTCATACTCAATCTAGCACAGGGAGATTCAAACAAACTCTACTCTGTACTGGCTATAATACAGAACAGTCCAGTTGGAAACCATGCAAAGGGAACTCCCTGCTATTTCAACTATCGGAACTACACCTACAGCAAGCAGTGGCACAGTCAGCATGCACTGCCATCCACTGCTGGGCATGGGAGTCCTTTTGCTAGAATGTGACATTTTGGGGTTTATTGTCTGATTAGGAAACTGGAAATAGCACAGCTGCTTATAGTCTTCAGAGGAAGAAAGACACAGACTGCTAATATGAGAAACATTATAAAGAAAACCGTTATATATATAGTATTTTTCATTATCAGGAGAACTTTCTTCTTACAGACATGAATAATAACACCTACATTGCTGTTTAGTCACTACATGGGCTACCAGATAAGAACTTTTATGTCATAATTCCTGTACCTACTTTTAATTATTAAAAAGTTTCCTTATACTCTCATAGCACGCTACTCACTGGTAGATGACTTGGCAATTCAGCCTTGTAATATTACCTTTAAATTTGGTAGACTTTCTACACTCTGATTCATTATGCATCTTGCTCATTTCTGCAATGCTGAGTGGACCAAGCAGTATTTTCAAGCCTGTCAGCTGCCAGGTTCTAATGTCCAGGATGAGTGGCTTCTGAAACAAACACACAGTAATTGCACACTCGTGTTATGCCCCAATTTTACAAAATATTTTTTCAAGTTCAACTTGCCTTACTTGGCAAGAGTACAAGCACAGGTGTCCTGGTAAGAAGAGGGTCAGTTATTATCCTATAATGGTTTGAGTTGGAAGGGACCTTAGAGGTCATCCAGTTCCAACCCTCTGCCATGGGCAGGGACACCTTCCCCTAGACCAGGTTGCTCAGAGCCCTGTCCAACCTGGCCTTGAACACTTCCAGGGATGGGACATTCCACAGCTTTTTTGAGGAACCTGTTCCAGTGCCTCATGACCCTCACTGCCAAGAATTTCTTCCTATTATCTAATCTAAGTCTTCTGCTCTCAGTTTAAAGCCACTGTGATGCATTTCTCAAAGATGTCTCCTTCCTTAGGACTTCTGAAAAGGCAGAAATTTCAAGCTGTCTGAAACCACCATTAAACAAAAGAGTTTGTTTTCTTGATGTGTTAAAGAAATAGGCATCATTCCTGATAAAAACTCTCACTGCAAGAAATGTAAATATTCAGATACTTTGTGAACTTAATGCTGCAACACCAAAGCAACCACATGAATACACTGCTTGTTCCACTGAAAAGAAAGCCCATTTGTGCATTTCAAACAATGCAAAAGCTTTGTCAATGAAATGTGCCTTTGGAAGAAACACACTATCCAGGCCACCAGGAGTTAACCTCCTCTTTTGAGTGCAATTCCCTTTCTAAAGGACACTTGTTTTGGGGTTTGTTGTTTTTTATTTCAGCTATCTACTTGACAATGAAACAAATGAAACCATTAGTGCCCTAGGAGGTTAATATGTATAACAAAGATTCCATTTAAGTTGTCTCACATGGCCATTCGGAGAGGGCAGTAGAATTTAACTTAAAAAGTATCACCTCAGTAAGAAGAGCGAGATACAACCAGATCATTACCAATAGGAACATCAATATTTTCTGCATCAAGCCAGACATAGAGAACAGTTCCAGGAAGTTAGCTGCTAAGTTCGTGATTCACTGGTAGTAGTCAGCATAGACTCAGCAAGGGGAAGTCAGACTTGAGCAACCCTCTGCAGTGAAATGACTGCCAGGAGCTGAGGGGAGAGCAGCAGACACTGCCTACCGAGCCCTCAGCAAGGCCTCTAACACTCTCCCAGGAGATCCTGGTTAAGGATGATGGGCCCAGCATGCCCTCAGCAAGGCTGCAGGTGACACAAAACTGGGAGTGGCTGATACACCTGTGGGTCCTGCTGCCGTCCACAGGGACCTCTGCAGGCTGGAGAAACGGGCTGTGGAGGAACAGTGCCATACACTGATATATCCTGGAGCCATCCAGCTGGAAAACCCCTTTGCAGAGAAGGCCCTGGGGTCCTGGAGCTGAACAGGAGCCAGCAGTGTGCCACACATCAGGCCGATGGCACGGGCTGCAGCAGGGTGACAGAGGTGATCCTTCCCTTTACTACCCACAGGAGCAGTGCCCAGCTCTGGGCATCCCATGCCCAGTGTGAGACACACAGAGCTGGGAGTCCAACTAAAGGCCACAAAGGGATTCAGGGAATGGAGCACCTCTCTTATGAGCAAAGGATGAGGCAGCAGGGACTGTTTGGCCAGGAGAAAAGAAAGCTCAGGGAGGCTCTTATCATCTGAAGTGGGGCTGCAAAGAAGATGGAGCCAGGCTCTTGTCACTGATGCCCAGTGACAGGACAAGAGGGAGTGGGTACAAAGTGGAACACGTGAGGTTCCATCTGAACACAGGAACATACTTTTACTGGGAGGCTGACTGAGAACTGCAGCAGGTTGTGCAGGGAGACAGCGTCCTTCCTTGGAGATCCAAAGCCATCTGGACATCATTCTGGACAGCAAGGCCTAGATGGGATGGCTGGAGCAGGGGGGTTGGGCAACATGACTTCCAGAGGTCCCTCCTAACCTCAATTAGTCTCTGATTCTGTGAACAAACAAACACACAAGTTTTGAAAAAATGGCAATGTTTATTTATTTTTTTAATAAACACTGCATAGAAGTACGACTTCAGTCATCTGAAAATATTACTCAGCACTCATTCACACTTGGAAATTCCCAGTAATATGGCAGGAAGCAAGACAGACTAACAGTTGCCTACAAGGTATGTATTTACATTCAACTGGACTTAATTTGCGCAGTATTTTCAAATAAATCAAATGCACTTATCCAAACAAAGTCTGATTCAAAGTATATTTTAAGTTTATATAAAATACAAATAAAGTCTTCAAAACTTAAATTCTTTGGTTAAAACGAATTTTCAATTATTTAAAGATAAGTTAGTTCTAAGGTAGTAAGAAAGGTAAACATCAGATACTGTGATAAAAATCTTAAGGAATGACAACTTTGTCATAAAGTGCTAGCATATGCTATCAGCTTTATTTTCCAGACGCCAAAAAATAGTTGTAATTTCAATTCAGTCATATTTTGGCAGAATTCTGAATGATAGCAGCTTTTTTAACATTCTTTTTTACCTGTATCTTCACAACTTTTTGGCATTTTCTTCTTACATGAACTTTAACTTCTACATATGTATGTAGTAATTTGTGGTTTTAACTTACCCAGTTCAAACTGGACTCCATACTGGTGGGAAAAAATCAAAAGGTCAGGTAAGACTCCAACTGGGACAAGCCAGGGACTTTGAAAAGTAAGGGTGTGAAGAACCTGAACACAATCCAAGAGCTGCCTCCTGCAAAGTAATTCTGTAATTATATATACAATCAGTACCACTGAAAAAAGCTCCATGAGAATTAATACACAGAGGAGATTCAGTGTGGTTCACTCACACCCAGGCATCAGAGCTTTGTATCTGCCGAACAAACCTGTTCCTTCATTTCGCATGAAATTAAGTCTTGGAAAACTTCTACTTCTTCTGACAAACAGAAGCTGAAAAGTTTTACATGCATTACACCTCAGTCTTTTTGCCACTTGTCAGCATGATTGTCCCCCCACAAACCAAGACAAAAGTCCTGAATTCCCCCATGCATTATGGTGACACCTTATATTGAAATCTGTTTGGGAAAAACCTGCTCTTTCCTTGTGTGAAGGAAGATAAAGCACAACCTTCTACCACTCACCAGGTTCACCTCTCAATCATATGTTATTCCAAAATGCCAATCTGCCCAACTATTGACAAATCCACAGGCACACTTGAAAAGGATTATCATGTTGTGGTATTTTATTATACAAAACAAATCCAATTCAAAGACAATTAAATTTAAGCTCTGAGGAGTGGAAAATCCCAAAATATTTTAAAGTGACATTTACTTTCAAAATATCTCTAAGAGTTTTAATAAATTCACTGCCCAAAAAGATTCCCAGCCTCTGTTATGATTCAGGGGCTTATTTTATGAGTATTAGTTTCAGGCTGTTAAGGCACAACTGGCATTTGCTCTAAGACAAAACTTGACACAGGCATTATTACCTCAGACCCAGAAACAGGAAGTGGAAGATACAGAACTTTAAAAAATACCACTAAACAAACCATTTTTAAAGGCTTAAAACAATTATTAGGTAGTTTGTCTTTAAATACTAACACACTGCAGCCCATTTCTCAGAGCAGGCATGAAGCTGAGTAATGGGCAACAATAATTGACAGCAAGATGCACTTCTACTTTAGAGGGGCATAGAGAAAAGTTGTTAATTGCAGCTTCACTGGCAAAAATGGTTATTTTCAGTTTACTCAGTTTTACTACTTTTAACTAGAGGCTTTCTGTTTCAGAGCTTGTTTGTGTGGGGTTTTTTTGGGGGGTGGTTGTTTTGGGGGTTTTTGGTTTCTTTTGGTTTTAAGATAAGGAGAAAGGCAATACAGGTAGATTATACTATTTCAGAGGTTTGGTGAAAGCAAACCACCAAGTTCAAACATTCACATCAGCATAGGAACCTCATCTTCAAATGTAATTTAGTGGTAAGAAGCCAAGGACCACAAGCACAAGAACTGACAATCTACCTGTTTTCTATACCAAGTGTTGCAGAGATCCAACACAGCATAACCCCACAGAATATGCATTATAATGCCCAAATAGACCAGATCTCTAAGGCAAAACTACTAGTGATCATAGAGGGAGAACAGTTTTGCAAATGTCCCCAACAGATGTACTGTAGTCCCAAAACATACCAACTTTAGCCTCTATTTAAAGTGGTGAGAATGGTAGCAAGGAAGTCCAGTAAAGCAGCAAGATTCCGTTTACCTGCTTCCCTTCCCAATTTCTTACTAAGGCTAGTCCTAAAAGCATGCATGTGTTCAACCACTGTTTGGCAAAGGCTGTGCTTAAGCAAACTCATTTGCAGGTTTCAGTTTGTTCACTCTAGCATCATCTTTTGACTAGAACTTGAAAAGTGCAAAAATAGTTAATTATATCTTCTTAAAAAAAATAATTCATTTTATTGGCGCAACAACTCCAGTTCCTCAGGAGTTAAATCCACTGCCAGCAATGGATAGGAAAGGAGGCACCAGCATAAAAGAATCAAAGTGCATTTCCAGTATGCCAATGCTGCACGAATTGGCAAGCCAGAACCTTATTTTCATCACTGGAACAGATTATGCTGAATTCACTTCATGAAAAGTCTCTATTACAGATTAACACACAAAGTCTGTCATGAAGTCTTGGGGATGCTGCAATGAATCATCAAAGCGGAAGCGTTTGGAGACCATACTGCTGTCCTCTGGAATGTTCTCCTTGTCCTCCTTGTCACTGCAGGTACTAGTGCAGCTGGATTTTGCACTGCGCTCTTCTGAGCACTTTGTTGCGTGTCCAGGCAGCTGAGGGGAGCAGCAAGTTTCTTCAGGGCTGCACAGGAGCATGAACTCCCCTTGCTGCAACCACGAATGGGAGAGACAATCTGCTGCTGTGGGCCTGTCCCTTCGGAAAGGAAAGGGGAAAGGTGCTTAAGTTAATTTCACCAATACTAAAAAAACTAAAATAGCTCTGATGCTAAAAATCCTAAGCAAAATTGACACTGAAGAGTCAATATCGTTGTGTTTTCACCCCTACCTCAGCTGCTACAAAACACAGTTAAGTAATGGCTACACGCATCTAAATTTAGTTGACGGTTTGCCCTAAAGCTGGTAAGCTTTCATCAGAACAAGGAACACAGTCCCTTGGAATGTTTCCAACATGGTACACATACATGCGCATGTGCTTTTGTTTTTAAAGTCATATGTTTTATACAGACCATAAATAGTGAGGCTCTTGAATATTCAGTCATTAGGTTTTCAAGGACAGCCAGGTAACATGATGTCATCAACTCTGACATGTTCTAGTGTTTCACTCTTGCAATTCATCTGGCATAAACCCTTTCAAAATGTAGATCTTATCAAACAGACCAGACTTCGAAGTTCCTCTGGATAACCTAGTACAGTGTTACTGCAAGTTTTGTGTTCTGCATTGTTAACTTCCACAGAACTTACTGGAAAACTGGCTCCAAGGCAATAGAGCCCACTACTTGTGCCTAACCCTACCAGAAAATGGGAATATTTTTCAGTCAGAGAAGTGTAACTCTACAGAGTTGACTCTCCGAGAACAGACTTTTCCTCTTAAAATTCAAGGAGGTAAGTCAAGAGTTGGAATAATAGGGGGGGAAAAAAAAAAAAAGGGCAGCTTATTGAGGATGTAATGAGGACTCCTGAGATACCCACAAGAAAGTGAGCAGTAATTGTGACAGAATGTCAAATATCCCACAGGCCCACACTAAGAGTTATCAAAGCAGGCTCTTCATCATCGATTCCCTTTTTCTAGGTGCTCCACAAACATGAAAGATAAGCGTCCCTCATGATAGTGGGGTTTTGTGAACTACTCCAGATCCTGACAAACTGTGTATGTGAGATGTTAAAACAGGAAGGACTCGTCTTCAGACATTGCCTTATATTTTATTTCCTCAGAGCAGTCACGTTCCAGGAATCATCTCCCATAGTCTCCTCCTATCGAAGAGCTCTCTCAGCCAAGCAGGGTCACTCCTGTCTGCTGGAGGCTCTCGGAAGATGACAAGGACTCCTGTCTCACCACAGGTGACAATATCTAGCACTGCAATTGATAATACCTGACCAGGTCACTTCTCAAAGTTCAGCTATTTTGCAAGGTCTTGATTAGAGTCTGAACTCCCAAAGAATGCAGAGTTATGGGAGTGTGTCTTACAGAGAAAAAAGTCTTCACTTTGGATTGAGAACATTAAGACTGAACAAGGCAAAACACCGCCAAGTATAAATATATAATAAGAGGTGTATTTAAGTAGAAAGATAAAGCTAAGTCAGGAAACAAGAAAGCACTGCAAAGACATTGCATTTTGTCTCTCCAAACTGTACAATAGTTACAGAAAATAATGTGACCTTTCTAGATTATATTTAATAAAATACGTTAACAATCTGTCCTCTGAACGAAAATATAAAGAAACTAAAAAAAAAAAAACAAAAAAAAAAACAAAAAAAACACCTCAAAGAACAAGCCTGACTAATAACATTATTTGTAATGTCTGACAATAATAGCCAGACAGTGAATTGAAGATCCTTCTCACACATTATGGAGAAGTATAAACCAGCACTTTTAAATATCAGTTGAAAATACCAATGCACTGTGAAATATCCAACTGACCTTATCAGTGGTATTAAGTACATAAATTAACATTCACTTTTTCTAGGTGCTCCACAAATTTAGGATTCTTGCCTGGAGGAGTCTGCTACTTACTCTGGATTTTTTATGAGAAGTTTTTGAATGAAGTCTTTTGCAGGCTGTGAAACTGATGAAAATGTTTCTTCTGAATAATCCACGTTAACTTGAGATATATTAAGGTAAGTTTCTTGAACATCAGCTCCCACAAATGGAGATTCTTGTGTCAGCAGCATGTATGAGATGACACCGATGTTCCTGAGGTAACAACACAATCTATAAACCGACTAGAGAATCTAAACAATACACCCCACCTATTCACTGTGCTGCAGATCAAACTTCCTGATACATCCCACACTCAGAAGCATCATGTGATTCGAGCATGACTGCACATACACACACGAGGAAAGCTAAGTGTATATATCTCAATGAAAGGATTTTTGAAAACTGTTTATTTTCAGTATATCCTTTTCTTCCAATTAATAGGAAAAGGAAATACCACTTTTATACAGCCCACTCTTGGGATACATGGCAATTCTGCATGATAGAGCTGCAAAAAAGACAGATTTTTCTAATCTGCATGTAAATAAAACCCATCTTTCATTGTAGTTCTGGATGACAGAGCAAAGACTGAGATTCAGTCAACCTCTGTGTACATTTGACATCTGAGTTGTGTTACAATCTCCTCTTGCTGAGATGTTTCTCCCAAGAATGTGAGTACCACAGATCATATTATAAATCTTAAGATGCTTTCTTGATGTATAATAAAAACATTTTTGTGATCTAATAGATCAGAATTTAGTACTCCTTACAGTGTGGAAACATGCAGCTGTTGGGTTTCTCATTCTGAAAACAGTAGGGGGTTTTTTATGTCTTCCCACAAAAGCAGGCAAATAATACATGATTAAAAAACTTTCATGAACAGATTTAGTTATTATTGAGTTGAAAATTTCAAATGAGCAATTAGCAACTTTTAACAGTGAATTTTAATTAAGATGCTGAAGATTTTATGTTTTAAAGGAAACATTTCAAAGCTAGTCTTTAACATAGCTCATAAAATTAAAAAGCCACAAATGAAGTTGTGGGTCAGTTTAAAGTACTTGTCTCTTTTTTTAAGATTCATTCTGCAGGTACATCTCTAAAAATAAGAAGTAGGAAGTTTACGTTATTTAACAATAT
>NW_008235977.1:2053852-2058725 GCF_000691975.1 Corvus brachyrhynchos | reverse complement strand
TTCCCCAGCCACTGTTACTATCCCCTTAGAACAAACACCTGTGCTCCACAGGCTCAGAAGCCACCTGCATTCCCTACTAAGTGTGCAACAGACCCATATATTCCTGTAAGCCCTGAGTTATATCCTGAGGGCTCCTTCCCCTCCCATCTCTCCCTCCCTCTTTCAGCCAGCCCACCAACAGAAGGTGGTATTCTTGGAAGCCAGATGAAACTGGATCAGGCCCTTAGACTGTTAAGTGGTCCCACCAAACCTCAGTAAAATGAATTAGATAAAACATACCACATGTCTGTAGCTGTGGTAATAGGATCGTAGTTTAAGATTTCTGGAGCTAAAGAGATGGGGAGAAGAAAAATGCTTTAATAAATACATTATTTAAATGGCCTTGAATCATACACTACATTTCTGGCATTCTTTTGCCAACCATTATTATGAGACTAAACATGTAGTTTCAATAATTAGGTTTATTATTTTCAAGCCAGAAGGGCGGCAAAAAGTTATTTCCGTTTGCCTAGACACGGATGTTTACTCGGTTCACACCAAAATGGCACTACATAGCCTAAGGTTTATCCAAGTTTCAAGACGTGTTCAAATCAGATGCATGCATGTTAAGTTTTTCTCCTAAGAGGTTTTGAAGTATACAGCTTTTTAAGGGGAATGCATAAAGCCTTCAGCATGTTAACACTGCAAAACAAGATGACCAAGCCAATTTTAGGATCACTGGCTGTTAGCATAGGCTAGGTAGCAAGTTATTCATTGCAGAATGAAGTGCTCTTAGAATTGAGTGTTGGCAAATCCTGAAGGACACTTGTCCCTCAGAGAGGGCCAAGTGTTAATAGCAATCTTTCCCTTTCCAAGGAATATTTTAATCTCATAAATCATCATATTAAATAACGTTGCTAATTCAAAGAACATTTCTTTGTGCATGCTAATGTTGCATTCCAATTCTAATCAGAAGAATTTAACAGCCTACATCACAGGAAATACTACAGCATGAAATTGTAGGGTGCACTTATTGATATAATTCGGGAATTTTTGGTGCAAATATTTGTTGACTACTCAAAAAAAAGAGCAGCTCAAAACATGTTGCCTTGTCCTACGGTGTTCTTTATCAGCTTGTAAGTTGGTAAGTGTGTTACGTGAACTGCTCCTGTTTTCTCAAAACCCCACGAGAGGTTGCGAAGCAGCCCTTCCATACCAAGATACTCCGTTGTTCCCATGATCTGCCGCAGTTCACTGCAATTCTCAAGCTTCCGGGACATCCCGAAATCTACAATTTTTACATCACCAAGAGGATTGACACTGCTCAGCAAAATATTTTGAGGCTAGAACAGAAAATAGTGCATTCCTAATTAATAAAATACAATCTAAAAAAAAAGCCCATGTGCTAAATGACACTTCAGGTTCTATTACGCAATACTTACTGCTAAATGTTATCTAAAAATACTTAATCTCTACCCTTTTTATCTAATTTTAATACCATTTAATCTCCTTATTCTCATCTTTTTTATGTATTTAACAAATTACTTTGATGAACATAATAAATCGAAAATAAAGAGCTAAAACAAAGTCTGCTGCAGCCTCACCTTTAAATCAAGATGAACAATATTGTTTTCGTGCAAGCAGCAAAGTCCTTCAAGTATTTGCCTTATAAGCCTTACAATATCCCTTTCACCAATTCTGTCATCCAGATCTGGGACACACAAGTCAAATATTTCTCCTCCAGCAGCACTGAAACACATCCAAGAACACCTGTGTATTAAGTTTAAATTTTGAAGCTTAAGTGAGGAAAAATGTTATCAGTAATCTCTAACATATATCTGTAATACCAGAGAGGCTGGGAATAATTTCTTTCTTTAACCACTTATGCTATAAACCACTCCATATTAACACTTAGATGAGGGAAAAAAAAAATCTGATGATGCTTTTTCTTTCCTTATAGCCTGAAACAGCAGTCGAGGCAGCAAAAAGCACTTTGACTGGTAACCTCATAATGCTCTGGTCCCCTCAAGCAAGAAGATGCCTTCCAGAAGTTGAGTTCTATCATCAGTCCTGAATCAAAGAAGCCTCTCTTTTCAAGTCAAATCTAAAATTTCTTCCATGAAACCAATTCATAAATAATTCAGTGCAGTGTAAAGCAGCATGGAAATATCTGTGCTCATGTGGTTTATGAGCTATTCCTACACTTGGCTGCAGTGTCAGCGTCTTCTTTCAGGCTGGGTTTGTGATCATTGAGATCATCAGCCTACTCTGAGTGCCTGAAGTCTCTCTCAAGGATGAAGGGCTACCTCAGAACTACAGATCACTAAGCCTAAACTTCACTGCTGACAAAATGAAAGTCTATTAAGAAGTCAGATAAGAGACAAAAGGAATGAACACAGCCACAAACCTGCTGAGGTTAGCTGAGGCGTCAGTAATGCCTCCCCTAGCTAACTTTATGACAACATGTACATGAGGAGAAGGGCAGTGGATGCCATAAATTTCAACTTTCACAAGGTTTTCAGCACTGGCTCCAACAGTATTCTTGTACTCAAGTTACATTATGGTCTGAATGGGCACCCAGATGGGTAAAGAGCTGAAAGCTCTGCAGAAAAGGATTTGCAGAAAAGCCTTAGAACAACAAATAATATGTTAGGGGTCACCTAGTTCCAGGGAAAAAAAGCTTTTAAAGATAGAATCTAGCTATATTCTTTGGAAAATTTGAAGGGATTTATCATGGTGTATGGAAACCACCATTAACAGCACTTCAAACACTTTGTACATGAAGCTTAGAAATAATTAATTTCACAGGCTGCATTTTTGTTCTTTACATTCCAAACAAAAATTTACACATACAGCAAATGTGATAGATAATGCAAATTCAATTCCCAAATTAAACTTATTTTTCTGAGCTAAGGAGAAGCTTCAGGGACGTCTGTAAAAAATGTGGCAATTTTTAAAGGAATGGCTCCAAACGCCAGTTTTAAAACAACAAAAGCACTAAATTTAGGGGCTCAAAACACACAAAGAAACAGCAATTCTTCAGTCACCAAAAAATGTCAAGTGCTAATTGAAGTTCACAGGGCATGGATGCGCTCAGCCTCTTTGAAATCTGTGTTCTTGGTATCAGCGACATTTTTTTTGTGATTTAAGTTGCATCAAAGCATTCAGGACCTTCTATGGCATTCCAAGAACTTTATTTCTGGTGAGCTTGCCTTAAACATCCTTAAAGGAAAAAATATAGAGTATATTATAATGAAAGATTAGCATAATGTATACAGGGTACTGTTGCAGTTCTTCTGGGCACTCAGCAACTCATGCAAAAAATCAGTATATCAAAAGACTTTTATCTACAAACATGGAACATGTGATCCAGGCATACTTACTATTCCAACACTAAGATGATTTCATTTGCTGTTTCATAGACTTCATGGAGATTAACTATGTGAGGATTGGATTTCATTAATTCAAGGACAGCAATTTCATGCAGAATCTCTGCTTTGCAGTCTTGACCTCTTCTTCTTTTCTTTAAAAATTTAGCTGCATACTCTTGGCCTGTGGATTTAGCTACACATTTTCTAACCACAGCACATCTTCCTCTATGAAATAAAAGGGAAAACATTGAGATGCAGGAAATAAAAAGTGCATAAATTACCATTAGAAATAGAAATACGAAGACATAGCAAATAATTGGAAACAAATCAAAAAAAAGTATTGGGAAGTGCCATGTTTGGCCAGCTCTTACAGTATTTCCTTAACATTCACTTGCAGGCACTGTAGAAGGATACTAAGCTGATGAAGCTTTAGTGAGACCCAGTAAAATTCCCTTCGTGCAGCCTAGCTAAACATTAAATCAGAGTATCAGGTTACAGGGACATTCTCACTGGCAGATTACAGAATTAATTCGGTTGGAAAGGACTTCTGGAGGTCTCTAAAAACCTCCTGCTTAAAGCAGGGCTGGCCACGAGGTCTTACCAGGCTGCCCAGAGCTCTGTTCAGGTTGGCAACATATTGAAAAACCCTCAACCTCATTACAACACCTAGAGGACAATAACAGACAAAGCAAACCTCTGTGAAATGCAGAGAATGAACAGGGAAAATAAAGCATATTTATATGCATGGGTGTGGCAGGAGATTTTCAGTGAAAAAAATTTTGGTCATAAAGAGAATTTCCTTCCACAAATCATGTGGTACTGCTACAAAAATCCCAGGTATCTGCAAAATGTTTCAAAACATCTTAATAGAGAAGTACCCACTACTTAGCATTCTCTTCCTCAATTACAGTTGGACAAAGCACACTGCTTTATTTGCTAGCCAGCTGTTTAGGTATGGAAACAAAAATCTATTTTGGCAAAGAAATGTTTTTAGAAGAAAACCACATACTGTAGTTAAAACACCAAGCTGATGTTTTAAAAAATTAGGAGGAAAAAATGCAGTTTAAGCCATGTTGTAAACTCCTGAAAAATACAATTTTATAACCACCGATACTGCATTCCCAAAAATGCCTGGTTGCATACATGCAAAGTCTTTTCAGATGATACAAGAAACATTATTTACAAAAAAACCAACCTGAAAGGCCGCAATAAACTGTGTGCAAAGTTCTAAAAACAGTATAAAGCTGTGTACAAAGCACGACCTACATTTATGTCTTCAAAAAAAACCTGTCCACCTCTATTTTTGTTACCACTTAGCATACTAAGAACCAATGTAATGAAGCAGCTCAGTACGACCTATCTGAGGTGTGTTCTTTTAACTAAATTAGCTGCTTTAGTAGAAAATACAACACTGCCTTGCAGCCTTTATCAGTTTTCTGGTGCAAAAATCCCAGTGCTTAAAAGGATCATTTCTTAAAAAAAAAAAAAAAAAAAAAAAAAAAAAGAACTTTTTAAAAAAAATC
>NW_008235977.1:2049157-2053793 GCF_000691975.1 Corvus brachyrhynchos | reverse complement strand
AAAAGAAACCTTTTTAAAAAAAAAAAAAAAAAAAATAAAAAGTACTTCTTGAAAAAAATCGAGACTTTGGTATTTAATCAAGAAAAGGGATGAGCATCTCATGAAAAGAAATCATTTTCATTAGCAAATAACTGTACAAACATGCCTAAATTATAAAATATTTAAAGATGACTTTTAATCATACTGCTATAACTCAAAAATAAATTCGACAAAACAGGTCCTCTCTCATCATTTATTTCAACATCAATTAGTTGTAGATTTTCTCTGTCCCTTTTCTAAAGAACTAAATTTTAGAGGTGAGAGTTATTTAGTCTGATACATGCACTCTTCACTTTAGCAACTATTAGTAAGCCTGAAACAGCCACGCTCTTTCCCAATTGTTGAACCAGCTTATTATTGCAGAGCATTGGAGGTTACTGAGCTCAATTTCATAATACACCCCAGCTGAAAACACTCCCTCCTCCAGCTTACATTCTCTTTTTAGCGTCACATCAAACCTGTCAGCCACGAAAGGGTCTCTAAAACTAACAAAGGGGAACCAGTTTAGTTTCATGAGAACAGCAAGATCTTCCCTGGTAGTTTTGGCACATCTTCCGTCTGGTTGCTGTGGGTTTAACAACTTTGAAGGTCAGTGATATCTCCAGATTTGAGATGCATGAATTTCCACTTGTTTATTAGTAATGTGCCAGTTAAGGCAAAAATTAAGACAAAAAAGTCTTTTAGAGCAGTGGAAATTGCTCCAGAAACACAAAAAAAAGTCAGCTCAGAAGGGCTGCACTGACGCAAGCGGAGCAGTTCCCACTCCTTGCCTGCAAAGCAACTGCGTAACCATCCCCCTTCACAGCCCAGCTTTACAAGAAAAACTGATTTCAGGATGTTTTCATATCTCAGCTTAGAAACCACAGAAATTTAGCTACTTCAAAAGAAGCCAAGCCACGCACACACCAGGGACAGAACTACTTAACCCACTAAACAGAACCTAACCTGCCAGCTTCGTGAGTCAGTGTCTTAAATACCAAAGGACCCAACAGATAAGGGTGTGGGAGGAAGAAATGGGGCTTGGGAAGCTTAAGCAGAGAACAAGAGAACTATTTACTAGACAATCTCAACAGGAAAAAGAGAATTGCAAGTGAAAATTAAAGCATGTTGAATCTTTTAGAGAGGTTACAAAGAAAAGATGGATTTTACATCACTTAAAAAGCACTTATACACTTAAAAACATGAAAAAAGATACACATAGTTAGGCCAGAAGAAATAATAACTATGTTTGTAAAACAGAGTCCTCTGCTTCTGGTTTTTTTGCATTTTGGCACATATTTTGTTATGCCTGGTTTTGCATGCACAGAAAGTACAAAAGACTGTTCTGGAATTCACACAAAACCTACACTTGTGTTTGCTTTAGACATCATCTCACAAGTATGTAGAGTCTGAAAATCCAGCATTGTAACAATACCTGAGTTCTAGAGGGTGCTGCATATAAACTGCTTCTGTAGAGTTTAGAATTCAAAAGCAGAGCTGACAAAAGTTAAGAAAAGAAGAAAGTTATGGGCTGCAATGTGCACTTCTATAAAAGTGTACCAGATAAAGCACGTGCTAGAAAAACAGAAAAAACCCAAGAGAACAATGAAGGCTAAAGAGCTCACAAACCACATGCAGAAGAGCATCACTGCTGACAAAACAAGCTGCAGGTGCAAAGGATCCTTGTGCAGCACAGCAAGGCACAGCTGTGAGACTGACCAGGGACACTTCTGTTCAGGGAGCTTGGAAACATGATCACAGCATTATGTTTGCATGGCTTTACACCCAATTCACGGAGTATTTTCAAGGTATGAATTAACCCAGTGGTTTCAAAACACACATTCACTTGTACGTCTGAAACAGTGTCACAAATACCGAGGCTTTGGGTGCTTTGTTGCTCTATTTCGTATTTTACTGTTGCAAACAAGAGCAAGGGAAGCAGGCTGAAAAACTGTTCTGAAACAGCAGGTTGCTTGAAACTTAGTCTAACTGCTTGAGGCTGGGAAGGGAAGGGAAGAGAAGAGGTCTTTGTTTTCTGGACTTCAGAAGACTCACCCAAACACCTGGGACAACCAACTCGAAATCCTCATTCTTTGTCTTACAGTATTACCCTATGTCATCCCTTGTTTAGGCCATGCACCTGGAATCTGATGTGTGACTAGGCAGGAAAAGGAAGATAATCCCAAATCTACATGCCTATGAAAACACACCAGATCTCTCTGATGTGGAAAAGGCTGGCAACTTATGCCTCACTGTCCCTTTTCCACGTCCCTAAAGAACCCATCGTGATGCAAAGGGGGCAGAGAAGGAGAAGGCCATACTCCATTCTCCATCTACTACCATAAAAGTTTGCCTCATTGTACAGAGAATTTTCTTGCAGCAGAAATTCCTCTTGCTAAAATAAAATAAATAGGAATAATCTTACCTTCCAAGCTCTTTTGATTCAAGCATATAAAAATTGTGGAAGTTATCTGTCTTGATTGGTGTGTGCAGAGATGTGGCCAATAAGCCAGAAAGGCTTTTATTCTCCAGCTTTCTCCTCGACATTGTCAAGAGCAGGTCTCTCTCTAATGCCAGTCACCTGCTGAAAAACAATTAAGAGTTTTGGAAATTCCATAGTTACAGCACAGGAGAGTATACAAATATTAAAAGTTTAGGGCTATAAAACTCAAATAGCCAGAATTTTGTTCAGTAGCAGCCTGAAAACACCACATTTAATCACTGTAAAAATAAATCCTGAAAGGAATACTAATCAAGACATGCTAATTTAATAATGTAAACACTTGAGATAAGCTGGGTTTTTTTTTTTCCCTGGAGCATATCCATAAGATACTAGGGATAAGCTTAAGTTCTAATAAAAATGCTAATAACTACTTAACTATTAATGAGATGTAACTTTTTAAAATCTTTCGGAAACTCTTCTTTGGATTCTGGGTAAGTTCCATAGTTCCTTTAAGTTTACACTTTTAACAGATATTCATTCCTGGGGGAATTTACCAAAACTCCTTCCTGTTTCTTAACTGCAACATAGCAGGAATAGGTAACAACAGGACAAAGTGGGGGTTTTTTCCCAGTGGGAATTTGTTATTAGGCTCAGTCATAGTGATTTTTTAAGTTTCTTTTTTAAGGTTGAGTTAATTTTCAGGGAGAAGCATGAATGGACAAAGTCCTCTTTGCAAGTTCAGATCACTTAGAATCAAATGATGTAGTAATCCGGATTAAATTACCTTAATAAACCAGTAGAACAGCACATTATGAAGATACACCCACCCACATCATTTCTGCTACGGTGAAAAAAAAAAACCCAACAAAACCAAACCCAATAAAAATACTGGGATTTGATATTCACATTTATAGGCCTGAAGCATCTCTTCAGGTGAAGTGCAAAAGCAAGGCAGAAAAAGGCTACTGAAGGATAACAGAAGTCGTAATTGATGGCTTTTTTAAGTTAAAGAGCAGATTTACCTTTACTAGTGAAGGAGAAAAAAAAACCATAAGGCAAATTCAGAGACAGTTAGCAAACTCGTAAAAATACTCTTGCAGTTTAAATGACAGAAATGCATTGTCAGACACTTCTGGGGGAGCACTCAAACAAGTTATGACCCAAATGTAATCCAGTACCCATCCAAGATTGTTCACATTCCCATGTGGGATGGAACATGGATATTCATATTAGAACTATCTTGGATTCAAATTATTGTACATACTTTAGCAGGAAAAAGACCCTAACTACACAGTTTAAAAATATCTTCAAAATATTATTTGATATGCAGGAAATAGCTTCTTTAAGAAATTGTGAAAAGGTCACAATACAATCTAATACACAAGCCTTTGACTCAGTCTGTAACAAGCAAGCATTCCTTCTTCCCCAATTATATGACAGTTTACCATTTAAGAGGATGATTTTGATGTCTGAAAGTTTACGTGACTCTCCTTAGGGCTGTGCTCACTCGATAACTTTAACTGCTAAACTCTATCTTCTTACTGCTGTACTTCAGTACAAAAACATTTGTGTTTGATAACTGGTCTCATTGATTAAGAGCTTACCATTATCAAGTTTATTACCATTACCGAACTTATTATGTAAGCTTTTATATGATCATTCATACAGAACAATTATTATTAAGGAGAACTTCTGCCTCACGTTGCCTTGACTTTGTTTCTCTGTTAAGACACCACATCCTCTTTAAGCTCAGTATCACCAAGAATAGAGAAAAACACATATCCGTAGCAGACAGAAACCCACAGAAAGGCACATAATCTACTCAGGAGAATGAGATTCAACTAGCTATGGGCAAAAAAAGGCACGAATTTTAATACATGAACTATTTCCAAAATTTAAAAGTGGTAGCTGTGTTGTCAACACATTGCACAAAAAGGCCTGAGAAACAGACACTAAAAGTGTGGCTCTCACACTCTCTCTACAAGATTCTCATTAAGGAGAAAGCTTCCCGCTAAACTAGGGAAGTTTAGCCGGGCAAAAATCAGTTCGTTTAACCTTTTCTAAAGACGTCGAGTCTCTGCTCCGGGCCGGGAAGATGTGTGGCAGCGAAGGACCACGGAGGGCGGCAGCGGCCGGGCGGGACCCGGCCCGCTCCCCGCGAGACAGCCCCGACTT
>NW_008235977.1:1985019-2048389 GCF_000691975.1 Corvus brachyrhynchos | reverse complement strand
GCGGGGCCAGGGGGGAACGGCCGAGGCAGCGGGGCAGCGGCAGATGCGCGGGCAGGTCCCGGTGCAGGACGCCATCCCGAGCATCCCCCCGGGATGGGGAGCCGAGGACAGAGGCGCTGTGCGGGCCCCGCCGCCGCTGGGCGAGTGATGCAGCCGCGAAGGCTCAGCGACCACAGCACCGGCCCAGTCCAGTTAAAAACAGAGCGCTAAACCAGTTCTCACTGGCAGCTGCCGGGAACAGAGCGCTTTCAGTACCGCTGTAGAAGTACACGTCTCGCACGGAGCACGTTTGACAATCTCTGTCACGCATGCAAGTGGAAACAGGGTCTTCAGAGCCTCGTGAGAAGCCCACAACAACAACAAAAAAGTTAAAAGACTTTAACCTGCGGTTTCAAAGACTCTTTCAGAGGACTCAAAATAGCCTAAAGCATGGTTCAGAAAAAAGTTGAAGTTAAGAGTTCTAAAATAGTTGCAATTTGTTTGTCAATTTGATTTCCTCTGAAGCAATCCAACGAGCTAGAAATTTGCAAACATCCGTTTTAGAATAGAATTGTCATGAAGGCAGTAACAGTAATGTAGCATAAGAGTTTAAGAGTTCTGTATTTAATTTCAGCAGTGCACCATTAGAGTTACTGGGTTAATTCTGTTTATGCCACGGCACTGCCAGTGAAATGGGTAATTGCTGTGTTTATTACAGTGCCTAAGTCATGCTGTCACAGCAATGCACAGCACTAAGATGAAAGTAGTATAAATGAAGATAAGACAGACAGCTTGAGAAAGCAGAAAGTATTCTTGAAGAGTCCAGACTATGTCACACCATGTAGCTGGCACACTGAGGTACCTGCTAAAAACATCTATAACTCCTGCTTTGCTTGGGCTTCTGTCTGGATTTTTAGCACTTTGAGCTGTGGATATTTTTGACAAAAGCAGTCCAAAATCTTCACTCTCTCCCACAGAGTTCCACCATCCCTGCAGAGTTTCAGATCATACCCTTTCTTCGGTATAACATGATTTCAAATACATCTGTCAAATAAAAATACAACATGTGGACAGGTTTGGTTTTGTTGAGAAGTGCTCTTTGTGCAGTATGAAAAGCAGGCAGCATTCCAAACATACTGAATGAGCCACAGAGTAAAATTAAATGATGCCCACAATTAAGATGTCTTAGGTTATTATAGCACGTGGTGCCGAGAAGTAAATGACAGCGCTTATGTTTGTCTACTTAGCTGCTTTTGTGTTTTTACTGATCCTCTTCAGGATTTATTCTACTCTCCCTTTAAGTTTTGAAAACCAACTAAATACCAAAAATGCTTCATGACATGCATGTTATTGTAGTCTTGGTTATCTGTTTATATAATGCCATAGAAACATGAATGGCACTTAGAGAAGGGTATAATTGACAGGACTCCACCCTGAGGACTTTGGAATTTTACTTAGATACACCACAACTGAGGACAAACAGAGGGTGGAGAAGGGGGAATGGGCAGGCTGAAGGTCACAACAGTACAGGATCATGAACTATTATTATTCCTAATGTATACACGTGGTCTTTGGGATAATTAAAAAATAACAATTAAAGGTGTTAGCTTCATAACTCCCATTCTTAGGTACTTCTTCTCTTGCTTACCTTGATTATCCATTACAAAGCTGGCTCTTTTCAGCCTTTAGAGGCTTTCACGGGAAGAACTGTTTCCCCTTGATCCATAGGCATTTGGCACAGCTGTGATGTACAGCCCACGGTGATCCACAGGTGTTTTAGGGGAGCCAGCCCTGTGGAAAAAGCTCAGCTCCCTCAACAAATGCTGATTTCAGCTCAGGTCTGTCACAGGGTTAATGTTTGGAGTGAAGAGATGGCAACCTACCCTTCTCAGCAGGGAACTGTGTCACTGTGGTGGGGACAAGGACACGACATTAAGAGCTGCACAGCTGGAAGCTCAGCATGTCTGAGCCTTCTCCAACTCATTTTTATTTAATATGGGTCATTAAAAAAAATCTGATTCCCCCCCATGCTAAAATCTCTGCATCACCTCCTCACACAAGGCAATCCTCA
Organism: Corvus brachyrhynchos; assembly: GCF_000691975.1. Classification (NCBI taxonomy): domain Eukaryota; kingdom Metazoa; phylum Chordata; class Aves; order Passeriformes; family Corvidae; genus Corvus; species Corvus brachyrhynchos. The sequence continues at coordinate 2,046,339 of NW_008235977.1, read as the reverse complement.
ATGCAATGGGAAATCTCTGGATGTCACCCAGGCACTGCTTCCCACAGCTGCCTCAGTGTCACCCAGCACAAGCTCCAGGCCAACTCCAGAGCTTACACTGAGGGAAAGTGACTAATTGCGCACTACGTGGCATCAGTTACCGGTGACCGGACCAAAATCTCTTATGAGTCTGACATCAAGAATGACAACAGAGAGCAGATTCTGAGAGGGCTCAGTCCCAAAGCCTCACCTCCTCCCACAGCAGCTCTCCTTCAGTGACTCAGGTTAGCTTGCACCACATCTCTAGCAGCAGCAAGAGAATGCAAAATCACCTTCAAGAAAACGTTTTTTAAAAATGGAAATATCACATCGCTATCAGATTCTACAAAGAGGTTGTGTAACGCACAGGAGAAGTGACAAATTGCCATTTAACCATTCTCCTTGGGCTGTCTCATCATGGGGAGAACCCTTGCCTAAGAGCTGATTAAAGACCAGTTTCTCGTACTGGAACCAGTATTATCTCTTAGAAAAGTAGAAGGAAATTTTTGATGGGGGCCAGTGATTTTTATTAAAGACAAAAGAATGCATTTCCCCCTGAAGATATTTCCCTGTGAAAAAGAGAGCGTTCCTGTGTTACAGCCACTGCTGTGAAGTATTTTGCTGCCACCTCTGGTACTCCATTCAAAAGCAGAGGCTCTTCCATGAAGCCTGGGCCTCTCCATCGTGTTGGCTGTGATATCTTGTGCTTTGTTTGTTTGTCATAGGTGGGGTTTTTTTCACATGTAGTTCTTATTCAAATTATGTTGCATATGGCTGCAGAATCTTTACTTTCTCCACTTCCAAAATGATGATTTGCAATATGCCAGACTCCATAGGCCACCAGAAATCACTTATCAAAGGTAATGTCAGAAAGAGTATCTTGTGGTTTCTCTAAAGGTTTTTAAATGCTGCAAAACACAGAATGATCTAAAGGTAGTCACTTAAAAAAGGATGTTACGGTATATTCAGAGGCACAATAAAAGAGATGATTAACCAAGGGGATTTTGTAAGAAGATTTATTTTAATTAAGTGATTTCATGATGAAACATGGTCTTAAACAAAATAGAGATCAGTATGAAAATAAAATTATACACAGAAAATTCTTTTCCCCAAATGTTTTTGAGTAACAGGAAATACAACACAACAGTCCTGTATTCAAATTATGTAAATCTGTGAGCAGTCAAACATTATAGTACATTCCTTGAAGCCAGGCACAATGACACACATTGTGTGCCCCTGTAACACACTCAACACATTTTCTATCTGTTCTCTCTGCCTCAAAGAAAAAAATTGTGAAATGTAATGCAATGTAAATGGGGAAAAGGAGGGAAACCATCTAAATGCTTGAAGCACGTATTCCCCATTTAGTGTTCTGTGAAACAAATGTACCAAATTCAGATGAAACTGAAACTGGTTTGTAGAAAGATAGAAAAACTTGGAATTGTATTTGATATAGAGTCTTGTGAACACTTAACTGAAAAGTATGGAAAGGATTAAAAAATACACTGTGTTCTACTTAAAGATTAGAAATAAATATGCACTCCATATTCTCAGTGCCTGAAATTCTTTAAAAACAAAGAACTTGGTATAAAATTATATCAAGTAATTGTCAAAAATGAGGAAGATGCACCTATAATCCTGTTAGATTCTGGATGCCTGCATCCTCACTACAAAAACTTGTAAAACTCTACACACTTTCAAACATGCTGAATAACCCAAACTGTAACCTAGCAAGGGCAGGAACATCGACTGACTTGGGGGTAGCAGTATTCCACACCATATCCCTCGCTGCCTTCTTTTCCTCTAAAGATCTCCGTTTCCATACTGTACCAGCCCTTACAAGTACAAATGTTCAGTCAATTATTCAAAAAGCAGCCTTGCTGATCAGGATTCGTGGATGCCCTCAAGGCTATGTCATTCCAAGGAAAAACGGAGTACAAAGAAAAAGCATCCTCCTAATGTGATTTATGTAGTTAATATTATTACAATTCTCCTCCTCCCTGCAATGCTGATAATAAACAGCAGTCTCCTGAGTGTTGCAGACTCATTGCAGAAAAATGTCCTGCTGTATGGAACTATTGAACCAGTATGGTTCAACATGGGAGTTGTCTTCTCATTTAGGACTTGAAGTTTTATATAAAACTCCTACCATCTCAGTTACCACGTTGAAGAAGAAAACTCACAAGGAATTCTTCTGTTGATTCTCTTATTGACTCATTCAATAGTCTTGTCTTTTAGGTAAAAAAACAAGTCAGCTTCTAGGTACAGAAACCCATCCTGAAACCCTCCTACCCTCTTACACAGTATTTTTTCGGAAAATGTATTAGAGTGTCAGTGGAATCAAGACTTGCAGCAGCTTGGCTAAAGCTACCTAGGTCATTGAGAATATTCTAATTACCTTAAGTAAGCTTTGGAAATGCCACATCAATCCTTGTCTTTGTGGAAATGCATTGTTCTTACACAACCATAACACAAACACCAAGTATCTTAAAAAAGAAATTTAAAAAAATCTGCATTTTGACTCCTCTAAACATTAGGGATTTGGCCCATCACATTGAAAAGGAGGGTCACCACTGGTTGTGATGATTTAAGCTCTTATCAGAAGTCGTATCTCTTGCCGAATGCAGACAGAAATAAACAGTCATTACTAGTACAAACAAAAGAGGGCTTCCAGACTCCATCCTTATTTTACTTAGAAGCCTTCGTTTTCCTGAAAATAGCCCAAATAAAAAAAGCCAACCCATGCCCAATAAAACAAAACAAAAAAGCTAAATCACATGGAAGTTAATTTTCTGATTGTATACTTAGATTTTCAAAAGCTAATAATTAGTTAAAGCATGTCTTGCAGTTGCAATAACACCGATGTATTTCAGGATGAACAGTCATTTTTTCCTAGGTGCATTATCATAGCCTCATTTTCAAGCAGGAATTAATCCTGTTTTGTATCCCAGGGGTCATCACAGCTCACTGTCCTGCTCCCTATCCTCGAAGTGCAGTCCTTTTCCTGTGCCTACTCTCAGCCTTGTCTGCACTCCAGCACTCCTCCATGGCTGTATCTTGTGTGCTCTGTGGAACTGCCCTGTCTTATCATTACAGCACCTACAATTACATTCCATCTTAGAATTATTTATGAGGCTTCAGAGATTTATTTTCTTATTCATACAGTAATCTACTTTAAAATTAGTGAGCTCCAACGTCTGACTGCAGTCAGCATGGCAATCAAATATGATGTCTCAGCAAAATCATCTTTTATTGACCTTTTACTGCTGGATGGGCATTTCTAACTATGAAAAATATAATCCTCATTTCAAATGAAAGATGTTGAATAGTCAATGGAGTGTGTCACGAGCTGCTTGTGTTGCAATTAGTAGGCATCACAGATAGAATGAGCTTTTGGGAAGAATCCAGCTCAAAGACTGTATGAGAAAGCCTCCAGCTGTGGAAGGCACAGTCCTCACTAAGGTAACAGATCTCCTGCTTGCTGCGATTTCTGGATCAGCATCACCTGCTTCACTGCAAAGGCTCTGCACCCACTTGGCCAACAGCCTGGAGCAGCCCATGGGGACTACAAATATAAAACACTGCAAGCAAAATCCCCTGCCTCATTAATTTTGCCCTTAGATACCTCATCAACTATTTTCAAAAAGCTTTTACAACTGTTTTGCTTAAACTGTTCAGTCTTGATATCAGAGTAACAGTGACCCTATTGACTCTGGATTGAGGGAGCTGCTTCTGAAACCCAAACCCACAGTCTTACTGTGGTACTACAGCTAGTCAGTGTAGGTGGTCAGCAATTGTCTCTGGGTGATTGTAGGATTATATCCAATCTAAAGGGAGAGGATGGATGGCCTTTGGAAGGCAGCCCAGAATAAGGCAGACCAGAGCCCTATGGAGTTCCGTAGGTCTATAGATTTAAAAGCTAATTACATTGATGTCAGCACAAAAGTATGTTAAATTAGTTGAACAATACACCTCCTGAGTGCTCAGCAAAAGGCTCTAAGTAGGCAAGGCTTTTCCTAATACAGGCTGAGTGAGAAGTTTCTGAAAGTTCTGAAAACAAGAAACAACTGAAACCCAAAAGATAAAGTTTCATTATTGAGAAGTTTTGTAACGGGTGGAGGTAATGAAAGCAGTATAGCTGGGCTCCCTTTCATATTCATCATAGCTTTGAGATATCTGTCGGAATACCTCTCTAGTTAAAATTTTATTATAATTATTCTGCAGTGTAATCTGAAAGGAAACAAGTTCAAATTTTGAATTATCGATTTAGAAAGGGCTAATCAATGAGTGTAGCAATTATTTCACATAGTACCCAGGAGGTATTTTTAAATGCATTTTGAATACATACAGATACTTCAATGGATTGTAACCATTCCAGGAGTCCTTGAGTATCATCCTTTTACCTACAATCAGGAGGAACCTTTCTAAACAGTGGATAGCAGGTCAGTCATACAAAACAGAATTATCAAATAATCATTACTTTACCTTAAAATACCTACAGCATAATATGGCTCTGAGCAAAGCCTATGAAGTAAAGCCCTAAAGGAAGTTTCAACCTGAACAATACCTTTCTTTCACTAAAATTATTTTTAAAAATACTAAAAATGTTTAAATGAAAAACTTTTCATAGCAACGAACATCCTAAATAGTAGTAGCCTAGTGCCAGAACTAGTCAGTCTAAAACTGAACAGAAGCACTATGAAGTTTATGGTCTATCTGGAAGACATGCAAAATAGAAACCATCTTTCATTGTGAAAATTCTGTGTTTGGAGGGCCAGCATTGTAATTTTGCATACTGTTAACAAAAGTGGGTTATACTGGCTTTACATTTAAGTTCTTCTTTTCCTCTGCTATCTACCTAATGTATATTTAGTTTTCCAGCAAACAAGTAATTTCAAATTCAACCTCCCAATTTCTTTTTTATTGTAAAATATTTAGGCAGAAGGTTAGACTAGTCCAACAGCACTGTGGTTGCCCTAACAAAGTTGTAAATAATTTTTTACCTAAACTGATGAGCCAGTCGACCCATAGCATTTCTGCATTTCTGTTTTATTGCACGTAATTGAGCCAAAACACAAACAGTTTAAGAAGCCAGCTTTGAGTAATTCTTCTGAAATTTTGCTTGGAGTTCAATTGCTTGCCCAGAGAGAAAAGGATGAGAAGGGGAAGCAACAGTAGATGAAAGCTGCATCTGCAATCTTATGACTGGAGACCAACCTTCTGCTCAATTCCCATTAGTGCTAACAGGAATAAATTAACCCTCCACATAAAAACAGTGGCAGGAAAAACAACACTATTAGTATAATTTAATGCAGATTAGTTTCATTCACTGAAAAGAAGTAACTTGCTTCATGCTACAGGAAATGAACTTACACTGGCCATTCGAACACAGCTGCTGCAGATTCCCCTGGTGTGAGCAGGGATTCCCTCAGTCCAGAGACAGTGCTTCAGATACCTCCATAAAACTCTGCAGCTACCACTGCAGAAACTCAGTAAACATCTGCAATAACTATTGCTGAGATTACATTTAACAACCAGATGATACCATTGCAAATGTTGCAGAAGGAATTTTTTTTTGTTGTTTAACTTTTTTAAAGGATTCAAAATACATAAGAAACCACAAACCTCTTCTCTTTCCTATAATTTTAAACTGAGCAAACTACCAGTCCAGTGCTCTGCCAGTCCAACTCCTGCCAGAAGCTTTGTGTGATGTCATGCCAGGATGCTGCTGCCTAGATTTTCAGTTTCCCCGAAGATTACAGATATTCCCCACCCCCTGTGTGACCCAGGGTTAACTGCTGCCATGTGGAGCTCATGTGGTGCCCAAGAGCAGGCCTGTGAATGCAGGAGAGTTCACCCCACATACTCTCTAAGCCATATTAACATTTTTTATGGTAGGGTCAGTACAAGGATAATGAAAATGATATTCAAAAGCAAAAGGAGGCAAATATTTGATGAATACCGAGGAAAAACAGCAGACTGGGAGGGAGTGGGGAGAAAGGTCTGGATTGAAAGGCTTTCCTGTCCTGCCTTGCCAGGTGCTGCTGGTGGTGTGACAGAGGTGGCGGATGGCTGTCCCCTGCTGCTGTGGGCAAAGGCACTGCTCCCCTCACAGCTGCTGGCCTGCAGACTCTCAATGGGTGACTGCTTGCTACAGCAGGTGCCACACTGCACAGCTTCACTGATTCCAAGCTTTTCTGGAGTGTTCTGGCTATAACCTGACTGCCAGCAGTGCCAGGTGAGCAAAGCACACCTCTGCTGGGCTGGGCTGCTGGGACCTGGGAAGAGGCAGCCTGGCCCTGGGGTGCAGGGAACAGAGGCCACTCTACTGCCAGCCTGCCCATGCTGCACTGACCTGGGAGCTGCTTTTTGGCCGGTGATGTGTGGCTCCACTTCCCAGCAGAGCAGAAAACATGCGCACCTCACTTAAATTCCTGCAGGGACGTCCCCTACCAGCCTCTGTGTGATGGAGATGCTGCAGGTTAAGTTAGTACGAGCTCTCACTGGCTGAAGGGATTCTTTTGTCTACTTTTTTTCTTCCTAAATGCAAAGCTCCTTAGCACCATCCAGAAAAGCTCTGAGGAGATACAGAGGTTTGGAAAGGCTTCCCAGCCTTTCTCTGTGTGGACCCTCACCCCTGCTACACTGTGTCATAAGCAGTAGCATCGTGGTCGCCTGGTGCAGTCAGCTGCAGGACATGAAATCTGCCTTTCACTTGGGACACATTTAATGGGAATGGCTTCCAAAACCAAAGGGAGCACATTCCAAGCAGTTGCCAGGAGATGTGGGTATTTGACTAAGATAAAACTTCCTTTCCTATACTCCCTCCTTGCTAATCCCTTCAGAGCAGCAGCATCACTTACACCATCACAAAGAGCCAAGTGCTCGAGGCAGCACAGGGAGCTGTACCCAGCTGACACCTCAGCCTTCACACAGCACTTTTCTAGAGTCCCCCAGGGGATGTTGGCAGCAGAGGAGGAAGCAGCAGCTTCTTCTTAGTCTCTCTTGGGTTTAATGCTACAAAGATTCTGTATTTTTTTTTTTTAATCTATTTTCTAACTGACAGCTGCCCCACTGGTGACCCTGTCACATCTTTACAGAATACCAAATCATCATGGCTAATTTCAATTATTTTTACATGCATAAATACAGAACAAATGGGTGCAGTAGATATATTTAAATAAAAATTGACAAGATGCATTTATTGTTTTAGTTTTGTACAAAAGCATAACTTAAAAGGCAAACTAGTATAAACTTACTTTGTGCCAAATATTTAAACTTTTCATTCCAAAGAGTATCTGGTTCAAAACTTGTAGATACAGTTTCCACCTGGGAAATCTCTTTTTTAAGACCACAGATAACACAGTATTGTAAAATGAAAATTCTGTAGTCCTTCAACCAATCAGAAGTTGCATTCTGCTCCGAGTGCCAGAGTTTTAGCTACTCAGTGGATGGATCATATGAAACATGAGCCATGCTGGAGTGACCTGCTGAAAAGTCAGTTTGCCTACTGCTCATTCGTGTTCTGAAAAAAAATGTGCATTAGGACCCGTGACATGCAATCTTAGCAAAGACTGATAAATATATGTGTAGAACAGGGTGGTGTGTTTGGATTTTTCTTTGCTACTTCATACCAGCCAGAAGTAGCCTAAGAAAACCTAAGTTACTTAAGAGAGTCCCAGATGTCATGCAGAAGCTCAATTATTCTTGAAATAAAATAATGCTTTCCCTCTGATTTTGCTTTTCCTTTGCACATGTGACATTTCCTCAGTAAGTCTGAAGGGTTTTCTCAGTCACCACCACAGCTGCAGCTGCCTTGTGCCTTGGAGGGTGGCCTGGCAGCCTCTGCTGACGACTTCTCCAGGGATGTTTGCCTCCGCTGGAAAAAACCTCCCACAAGAACAAGCAGGACGCCTCCCTCCGATGCCCCTTCAAGAGCCTCCAGAGTGAGAACGTTGCTTCAAAAGCTCCCACAGAACAGGGCTTGCTGTGCTGCGGTGCTACCAAAAGGGCTAGCACAGAGTTAGATTCCTGTTCCTGTCATCCAGTATCCCAGTGCAACTTCTGGAATTTTAAAATGTGGTGGATGCAGTGCGTGACAGCAGCTGTGCAAGAATGGGGCGCAGCTGCACAAGTGTTCCACAAGACCATCTGGAGGAAAGGTACCAAAAATAGATGCGAGCAAGCCTTGTGTATTTCGGCAAAATTAAGCATAAAGAAATTGGTGTCCATGCAGTGTTTGATATGCCATAAAAACTGCTTCAAATAACATTTGATAAGAAAACCATTTATCAGTGAAAATACAAGCTTGGACACTACGAACAGTTTACATCTTGTAGGTGTTCACTGATACAGGACAGTGGCATTATGACCAGTGGCTCACCTTAAAGAAGTTATTCATGGTTTTCCAAATGAGCTAGAGTTTTATGGTGCTGTACAAATAAAAAGTTGTGGGGAGCATATGAAATATCTGTATTAAACTCCACTGCCTTAATCCAATGCATGAAAAATGACCCGGATGCATTTAAAATAAATGCATATTACAATATCACATATAGTATTATAAAATTATTACTTATGTGCACAGTCCTGATATCTATAGACAATGCACTGTGAAGAAAGCCTGGTTCCTATGCATTTTTATAGATATTTGATAGTGATGCAATTTGCTATCAGTCAGATCATAATGTCCCTTCAACTTTGGTACATTCAGTGCAAAATATTTTCGGGAGTTTTTTTACTCTTATAAAAATAAAAGGCATTTTTTTCCCTGGAGAGTGCTTAAAGAATAAACACTAGCAGAATGTCTGTTCAAGCATGGAAAGTGACAAAACAGAAGTAACACTTTTGTTTGCTTGTTTCCCATTTACACTCTAAGAAACATAATATACTGAACCTATAAAAAATAAACAGAAGTCACTGTGTTAGGGTTTTTTCCTGATATGCTGTGATAAATTGCTAGTTTCTTCTTAAAATAGTTTCCATGCAGTATAAAGCATAAAATCAAGTCTTATTAAGTTATTAAGTTCATTGTAACAGCTCATATTTTGTCACACACACCACTGGCAAATGTATTTCCACAAACCTCCTCAATGCACAAGCCGTTGTTGTTACATCCTTTGTTGCTGACTTTCCTTCCAACTCACTTCTGCCCCAGGAACTTGAGCTCTATGTTGCTCCCCATGCAGGCACTCGTAGTCTTAGGTAAAGCAAGTGTTGAATATGCTGTTATAATATATGGCATAAAGTAATGTACCTTCATGAATTTAAAAAAAAGAATTTAAAAAGGTTTGGTTGTATGTTTTTTTGACAATTTACTGGGTAGGTAAGGGGCTGAATGATTTCACATTTTGACTTGAATTTTCTATTCAACAACTTTGATGAAATCCCATTCTTGGGTACATGTCAGTTTTGCAGTAGCCAGATGGATCACAACATGGCATCATGTTTCTGGTTTGCTCAGAACACAAACTTAAGAAGTTTAGCCTTCCCAAAAACCCATGGATCGCAAGACTTGGCTTTCCCTGCACACCAGGCACAGTCTAGTTTCACTGTCGAGAATTCTGCCACTACCACAATGCATTTTAATTGCTTCACAAGCTCCTTCGTGGAACCTCATTATTTGAATTGCACCATGAAACAATTTTCCTCTAGGAAATCCAATACAAAAGTTCATTCATTCCTCGAGAAGACAGATCCACAAAAGTCCAATGAGCTGGGCACTGTGGTTTGTGTATCACTCAAGTCCAAAAGTACTTGTCTCTTCTACTGCTGTCAACAGTTTTTCATATAACATAGAGAATGATGGGTAAGGGGGGAGGTCCAGACGATTGAAACAAGTGTGAGCCCTGAGGGGAAAAAGAGAGAGGAGGTGAAGAAGTGCATTATTTGAAAAGTTCAAAAGAGAACACAGAGACTGGTATGTGCTTGAATAGAGATGGGCAGATAGTATTCTTTTAGAAGACTTTGTTCTGTCAAATGATGTTTTCCAATTGAACAGGTAGTGAGGTTTAATCTACTTTCTCCTCATTAAAATAAGCCAGTAAGAAGCACTTATGAAGGTCTTTAGAAACACACTGACAGTCCAAAAGGCATGGGATAAATTTTATCCATCAAATGTGCATGAGAAAAAAAAAAAAAGGTTTGGCATGGTACAATTCAAACAGTCTGGTCTGAAATCTTGGCTTTAAATGTATCTTCTGAGATGTAGTCTTTCTTTTCTGTACAGATGATACTTGAATACTGTATTTGTAATGATAAACAAGGTATTTCCATACATCTCCAGATACACAGGAAACAATCCCACAGTAGTAAAGGCCAGACAAATTAGATGTTCTTCCTTCTACTATTTCCTTGGCATATGGATGGTGTTCTTGGGATGTTACTGCTTGTGCTGATACTCTCAATGGACATATCTGCCCTGCTGCTACAGGCCAGCAGCTTTTGGAATTACACAAAACCATGCATGAACCTCTAGCAACCACCCTGCTTTCTTAAGAGGGCAACCATGCAATTTATTTCTCAGTTTTTGAAGTCCATCTACCTCAAGTTTGTTGACACACTTGGAACTGTTTCTCAAAACCTCTTCCAGGGAATGAAAAGGCAGATAGCAAGGTTTCTCTTCATAGTAGAATCATGGATATCATTGCCTGACCTCAGGGCATGCTAAGGATGGTACTTTCTAAAACACTGTGGTGGACGAGCCTGCTCTAATGAAATAGATAAGGTAACTATTAATGTGATGGGTTCTTGAGGATGAGATGATGCAAAGAGAGACCAGAAGAGGCATTTTAGACTGATTTTTGTATTTTGGCAGGTTTCTGTTTAAAAATACTTCATTCTTTTGCAATAAAATGCATCATACAGTTACTTATTTAAATACAATCCAGCTGAAAACCAAACTCCTCCTGCAGTGCCCTGCCCTTCATCACTACGATCTGTATTAAGTGTAAATATGTGACATGTTAATGGAAGGACTGAACAAGCTCCCTCCTCGCAGTAAATGCAACTCCTCATTTAACCTAACCAGTCCCAGAAATCCAAGTGTTTGCCACAGACCTGTACAGACTTCCTCGGAGCCAGAAAGTGCTGCCTTCTATGTGAGCAGATTAATTAATTGCCACTTTAAGTGGCTCTCAGCTCCCAGCTATGGGAATGGAACATGGAGTGAAGTGGGTTAATCTCTCTTGTCAAAAACCCTAAGAGTCCATTACAAACCCTCACTGAAGCTGAAACACTCAGTTACAGCCTTGTAGTGTCATAAAAATATCAGGCTGAAGATGTGTGTACACAGCACACAAGGTCACACTATTATTATAAACATGGTCCAAACACCAAATATGCAATCACTTAAAAAAACCTAGCACCCTCCCCAAACACAGTACCCTTAGAAGGACACTGCTGCTACATGCTGTGTAGCACAGATGGCATTTCCCCACCCTGTATTCCAGGAGCCTGGTAAAATTTCTGCACCCAGCCATCTCTCCAAGGCTCCTGGAGGAAAGCTTTCTTTAAACTCCTCCTTTGCCTTCCCAAAAACCTTATAAAATAATATCTGTGATATAGATTAAATTATTCCATTTCCTGCAGAGTACTTAAAAAAAAATTGAAAATATTTTCTTTTGAAGAAAAAGACCAATTTAAGCCCAGCAGCAAATGGAACTCAGTAATCCCTTGGATTCACTGTAGAGCACTGAAGACTCTTAGGCGATTAAGAGCCTAACCACAAGCTTCTGCTGCATGGGGCTGACAGCCACTCATTAGAACTCTGGATCATGCTGTGTGGGCTGTAAAACCACAAATTATAAAAGACACAGTATATAATTAGCAAGGGATTCATTACAAACTGGTTTAATAGTAAGCCAGCATGTTGTTTACATTTATTAAAAGAACTGAGTTTTATCTTATTTTGAGGGCAATTTTGAAAATGGAATCACTTACTGCAGAAAACCAAGTAATTAAAAAAGACAAAAACAAGAGCTTTGTCTTTGCAAGCAATGTATGCTTTTCTAACCCCAGCAAACAACTTCCTAAGTCCTTGAGAAGAAAGCATTTTTTCCTTCTGGGTAGTATTTTCCCATTCCAACATTTCAAACCACATGGGCACTGACTGTTGATCTTCCTGGGCTCGTATCTTATGACAAAATGAAAAACCATCTTCATTTCTGAAGTCTAGATTGTCAGATTCCCAATTACTCTCCCTTTCATTTTGATTACCTTAGTAAAAGAGGGTGACTTAGGCTTAAAATTCAGTAGTCAGACATAAATATCGTTTTCAAGTGAATCATCACATGCATGAATAAATAATGTACAGCAATAAATCTGGAATCAATTTCTCAGCATGGGAATGAATTGAAAGAGTAACAGTCCCTCCTGTAGCTTAGTCTAATCTGCAATACAGTGCAAAAGAAGGAAGTGGAAGTGGCATTGGGGTAGCTAGACCCATAATAATCAATCTTTTCAGGGCATTTTACATGCTACCTAGTTAGTGTGAAAGACAGCAATACAAGCTGGGCAAGCTGGCATGTGCCTCACAGAAATCTCACTATTTGGATTCAGCAGAACTGATTACACAGCAGTCAGAACAGTGGGAACTAGGCAAACATCTAGTGAAAACTTTCATGTTTACATTCACAGCTGCTTAGGCCACAGTCACATACCTAAGTGACTATCCTAGCTGCCCTTTGTGTCTCAGATCAGGAAGAAGAGATGGGGATGGGTACTCTTACATATTTTCAGCACTGCAGTAGTGTTTTTAGAAACAGAGGAAGAAACAAAGTCCACTGACTTTTTAAAGCCTCACATTTGCCACCCTCACACTGAGCAAACTATCAAATTTCACAGGCACTCCTGCTAAGAGGGCAATTTGCAAAGTACAACACTGCTGGGAGTGAGTGATGGTGCCTTAACATAAATGCTTTAGTTATCTGAGAATCAGTTAAGTCACAGAGTCCTAGGGCAGCATTCCCAGCAGATCCAGCGATGTGTTTGCACATGCTGGGCTTGTTTGGAAACCTCTTTAAAGTTGCTACTTGGGGTCGTAGTTACCGATGTGTTACCTCCAAGCCAGCAGTACCCAGTGTTTGCACAGGGAGTCTCTGAGGCTGGAGAGACCCAGGCTGAAGCTGCACTGCACCCAAGAACTACACATGTAAAAATGCCACCAGTACTTTTGGCTTGGGGCTTAACCCATTTAAGCACTAACATGGAAGATGTTTCATTTTTTATGAGGTCAAGGTTCCCCATGTGTGAATACCAGGAACTGCTTGCTCACGATGACTGTAGATGTTTGTCACACACAGTTGTTTTTAATTTAATTCTCACATTTGTATGGTAAAAATTATCCAGAGAGACAAAAATCAAATGTTTCCTAACCAAGGGAAACATAAGTGAAATTTCAACGAATGCTACAATCTCTTAAATGTGAGGAGCTGGCATTTCCCCTACACTTGATGAACAGCCTATGATAGCAAGATTCTCAGCATGTTTCCCCATATTGCACTTTAGGAAGCAGTTTTATTCTAAAGTTTATTACAACCAAGGCTCTGCATAGCCTTTCCAGAGGAAATTCTGAACATCCTGTTCTGGCAGGTCCTGACCGTTTCCATGCTGCAAGCTGCTTGCAAGCACCAGGAATTTCAGCTTCAGAGAATATATGGAAAAACTCACACAATCTCTTTTCTTACTTAAACTCACAAAAAAAAAGAAAAATCTTGAATTTTGAACTCAGAAATTATTTTTTAAAAAGTCACAACCTTTTCTTTGTAAACACAATCAAAGCTAGTCCATGGGCCAATCATAATCAAACTGTAAAGTAGACTTACTGGACTACAAGATACTACTAGGCCCGCAAAAGATGTCGCATTTGATTTGAAATAGCAATTTTCAGGATTTGGATTTCTTTAATCCTCAGTTGCCTGGCTCTCATTTGTGCTGTAAACAGGGAAGATAGCTCTGTTTAAAGGCCACTTGCTGTGCCTGTGGATTTCACAGCACCACTTCTGTGTCCATGACCTCCATGCAGTTCTGATGACAGGAGCCAACCCAAGAGCTGTCTCTGCTTCTGACCTTGTGCTGGAGGAAAAACCTACAGTTTGTTGGTCAGAGAGACTCACTGTGTCTCTGACAGCCACCCTGTGTGTAACATGAGACTCTGAATGCAAGTTATTCCTGAGGCATCTTGTTTATGAGGAGTGGGCTAAGATTAGGGTTGCGTTTCCTCCCTGGATCAGCCCAGCCCAAAGCTGCCTCCAGAGGCTGTACATGGTGTACTAAAGCTGAGGTCTGATTAAGTAGAGTTAGGCTGCCCACGCTCTACACACTAATCTGTGTCTAACCACTCTTAACCCATTCTAGAGGCTGCAGAATTACAGAGCTGGGTGAAAGAAAATCTCCCAGCTATCAGTCTGATCACAGCAGAGACAAGACAAGAACCTGTCATTTTTTGTCAATGAAGAAACCAAGCTGAAGGTGTTTTTTCCATTATTCACATGTTATTAGTCTAGTCCTGGCATTGTCACCATGGTCCTTTGAAGAGAACTCTTCTTTCTCCTCTAAAAATTGGAAAGTTTAGAAAAACCTTTTTTTTTTAATCTTGTCATCCTACTCCTCTAAACCTGCCCTACCCAATATAAATTGCAAGGGCTTGTACAACTCAACTCCTGCTTTCATATCTTAGACTCTCATGCTGTTCCTTTACCCTCTTCAGCTATTTCAATTGATCCTACTTGTTCTCTTTGAAATCCTCACCTTCTCTTGCCCCTCTTGCTGCTCCTCAAGTGAAATGACTCCCTCCCGCCTATTCTGCACTCACAACTTGCCTCTTCAGTATTTGTTAACACTTGACATCAGACCAAGCATAAAAATTGTATCACTAAACTATACTATAAAGCCTGTGTCTGATGCAAAAAATATGATAGTAGCTTTCAGTCAGACACAGTCACAAGTGCTATTTCATTTTAATTCATATTAATTTTTGCTCCTAACTTGTGAACTGCATGTTCAGTAAATAAATACTTGCACATTCAATCAAATGCAACAAAAAAAGTCAGAAGTAGCTGTCATTCTAATATAATTTTCCATGAGAAAAACACTATAATATGGATGTCAGCCTCAGTTACACCGCCTTGTCCATCTTAAGAGACCAAACCTGAGTTCAAACCAAAATGGATGCATTAGACACTGCAACAACGGGGAAGGAAATTTTCATGTAAGGGAAGGTGTATTTGCATATTCAGTTAAAGCCTGTTAATGTTTGTCAAACAGCTTATCTGTTACCCCAGTGAGTGACACTGTGAGGCACCCTGGCATTAGTGCCCACAGAGCTGTACCTTGGAAGGGCAGTGATCTTCCCCCACTTCTCCACACAGAAGCGCCTGGGCCCATTGCTCCCGCGGAGAGAGGCAAAGCCTTCGTAGGGAATGCTGGACGTGCCTGTAACAAACTGCCAGCACAGACACACATCAGCACAGGGCCTGCACACACGGGGTGGCTGAGACACTCTGACACCAGCACATCCACCACAGCCCAAGCCCTTATGGAAAAGCATTTGCAAAGCAAGGAAATTCGTGAGGCACAAGCAATAAATGCTGCTTTACGTGGAGACTAAGGGCAAACAGACCATTTCCTGGCAGGGCTCTAGAAGAGGCAACTTAGCAGATTAATTTCCTCCAAAGGTTTTCTGCTGCATAAATACTGTAGAATAACACACTATCAGTATCCAATTACTCAGACTTAAGCCTAAGTGAGTTTTTTGCTGCCGTTTCCTGCATTAAAAGGAATTAATACAAAAGTAGTAATGTCTGGTGGGTTCGTGTTATGCTTTTCTGGCTATGTGGATTTCCATAGCTTTATAAACCAGATTTAACTACTGTAAGAAAAGGACTAAATTCTGAAGGTAAAGTAGAATGTCCACTAACATTTGCTGAAATATTGTCTGGTGAGCAGTTTTATTTACAACCTGTCAGGAACAGATCAAACATAGCTTTTGACAGATCAGAGACTACTTAATTTGCAATGACGTGGATTTTATAAAAACTTGTGACTAACAGATGTGATAGGAACATGCAAGCAGACATTTCTGTCTCTCCATCAAATGAGATGACCCACACTGCCTTTTACAGGCCTTTTTAAAATACTTAAACAGATTCAGAAAAGACAATTCTTCATAATTCAGTGATCAGAATTGACAAATTCTGAATTGTTAAAAACAGTGGATTTCATATTAGATCAAGAACACGGTATGGTTTGCAGTGGAGGTTTGTCTGTTTCTTTACAGATAGGATGGATGTAACCTGAACTTAAAAAATTTAACTCAATAACCCACGTGTATACATATTCTTCTGTTAAGATATTTTGTCGTTCAGCAGCAGGGTGACTGGAACCTGCAGGTTTAGTGAAAATGGACTTGGACTGACTTCAAGGTTTCCAGCATTATTTTCTAATTCAAGGCCTTGAACTTCCATATTAAGCTTTCTCCTTCCTAAGCTGTATAAATACCATTAACATTTCTACATAATGATATAACCAATTACACAGTCTTCCTTTTCTGTCTTTGGGAGTCTTAATGTACTTTTAATCAAACAATATTAAAAGATTATTGACATCAACCATTGTATCTTACATGTATTTTTTAACTTAGAAGTCTATAAAAATAGCTGTGAGCTTCAGTCACTTGAAATGATTACATTTAGCCTCTGACGCAGGTTGCTCCCACTAGCAAACATCACCATAATTTCTGGGTATCATAAACCAGGATGGAACTAGTGTAGCATCAAATTTTAATGATATATGCTATTTTTACACAGATCAGCTGATTTCTTACCTGTAAAAGTCTTAGTCGCTGTTCATTGTTGAACCTTTCCACAGCAGCCCAGAACCACCGAATTACGATGTGATTGTCATGATAACCTGGTAAAGCAACAAGAGCTTTATACTTTTATGTGCTATGAAAGTAGGGGAGAGACTAGTTAGTAAGCTTTGCCTAGTTTGGCCCTAGTCACAATAGTGCCATATTCTTTATCCAATTGCAGCAAAAGGCAGGAGGTGAGAGAAAAATACTCGCAAAATGCTTAAAAATCCTAAAGGCAGAGAATGAATACACTACGACAAGAAGTGAGATCCCTTATGCAAGCATTTCTTCCATTAATCAGTCACTACCAGCTGAAAATATTCCCATGCTGTGCTATTTATCTATCCAAAGCTACAGATGACGCTGCAACCATCACTCTCACAGTATCTCACAGTTCCCAAATCTTCTGTTGTTCTCAAATTATCTCAACTACCAGCCTGCAGTTACTGGGATTGCTTCTAATTTCCTGAGGACTTTGAGTGCGTAAAAAAAAGAGGAGTATCTGACTAAGAATGGTTCCCATTTCCATTTTTCTCCCAAGTCTGGGTGATACCAGTGTGCTGCTGAGCACGGTACTTTCTGTGGAGAAGAGTGTTCTGTTGTGCTGTCTGGGCAAGAACAGCCATGGAAGGGCTGCATGGGGATGCAATGAAGCAAACTAAAATGGACAAATTACCTTCTCCTAACACTAACTTAACCAGAGAAGTTCCGAAGTTACTATAAATGTATCTCATGGGATGGTTCTTTACTGTCTTGCAAACTGGGTAGTTCCAGAGCCCCCGACACGCTCACTGAACAAGTCAAAATTGAAGTTACCTCCTCTGTACTCTGTATTATTTCTCCAATCACTCAAGTCAATTTCTGCTGTTCCAGCTATAACCAGTTCCAGTTCTCTGGCATCAAATACAGACACCAGTCTTGCATCAACCACCTGTGAAAGGAAATAAAATGCATAGCAGCATTTCTTCCTGTACTGATTTGTGCCTCCCCATAAAGTCTGCTACTAAGGTATTTACCAGGTATCATTTCTGTCACAAATATAATTCAGGCTTTTTCTTTTTAAACAAACAAGTCTCAGAGACCCAATGCAGAAACAGAGCAAGGATTCAGTGTTAATCATACAGTGATCGAGAGTATTGTCCAGTACAAAGAAAATACATAACCATAGTCTTTACATAAATCACAAAAAAAAAACCATTTACCCCCTCCCCCTTCTTCCAGTATCTGCAAAGGCACTTCTGATTATATTTGGGACCCCATACTTAGGAAATGTATACAAGGAGAAAAATATTTTGGAAGGAGAAAGAAAGTAAATTTAATTTTGGAGCTTTTACCTCATAGAAACCACGAACTAGACTTTCTGTTTGTTGTACAACTCCTCTCTCAATTCTCCATTTCACCATCCTTTCTATGTATTCTTTCTTGTTTTTTTCAGTGACTGGGATATTGGCACCTCCTGGTTTTAGCTCCCGTTCTGTGATCTTAGGAAAAAAAAAGACCAAGTGACAACACAGTTATTATAAAGGCAACAGCAGGAATTGTAGTAATTTAAATTTTTAACTTGAAGTAATTCCTCAGAATCACTAACCAAGCCTGACTTTAGCAAAATGGAATATGTAAAGTAAGAGAACATACAAAAATAATCTTTTAATAATATTTTAAATTCCATTTAGCCTGAGGAACCTTCATAATTAGTAGTAAGAATAAGTTGAGAAGAAGAAACAATCTTTACAGTGACTAAAGTAGTGAAGTTTTCAGAATAATACCTTAACAAAGGTGTTGTAATACCTTTGAATGGCAACTTGGCTGCAATTAAATTCAAGTAAACTACCTCCAGCAAAGCAATCCTAAAGTCTGGTATTTCAGATACTCTCCAGAAAATCTCCTTGACCAGAAAAACGCGTTTGAGCAGGTACAAATAATTCCTCCCTAGATTTCAACATTGGTTTCCCCAGCCGGAATTTTTTAAATACAAGTTCAAAGCAGCATGCAGGGACACTCATTCTTCTGTCCAAATAAATGTTTATCTAACAGTAGAATGCACCAAGGAAATTAAGAAACTTGCACACCTGCCCAAAAACTTCTTCATTTACAGTAAATGTGAGATCTAGGATATCGTGTATATCATTGTCTTTCATCCACTGCAAACTCTGGTGAAACTCCTCGTCCAGATATTCCAGGTCACTCAGGTCACAGAGTCTAACAGAAGAAAGAAGAAGAAAACACACAAATACAGATGATGGCTGCAGCCTGTGCTCAGTAACTAAATTCAGCTAGGACAGTCCTGAAAAACAGACTGTGAATGGGAGCCAAGAGAAACATCAGTAAAGACAACTCATTAATAAAGACTTCAAATCTCTGTTTATTTGCCTGGTAACTGCAGGCACTGTGTAACACAAAGTAATTCTGTAAATATACAAAAGTCCAGAATTTAATTTGAAGACACGAAGCTTATGGTGAGTCTGCCCCCTGTTTCCTGTGAAGCATATTTAGGAATTATGAACATACATACATTACAGAGATAAAAAACTCAAATAATAAAAGCAATTGTAAGATTTTTTAACAAGCAACCAGTGTCCTTTTTGTTTACGTGGCTACACTGCCTCATCTCTCATCATCTTAGACATCAAGCTTACCACAGAAAAACCTTTTTACCTTTTGCCATACTTTCCCTTATCTTATCCTTGTTTTACAAATCCAGCTTGTAAGCCAACTGTCCCTTGCTGTCTTTAACAGTTACTATTCCAAGCTTTGGACATGTCATCTGTTAGTAATATTTAATACCGTGGTGGCAATTTCTGCCCTTCTTCTTAACTCCTTAAATCCTTTCCTGTGAAACAGGACAGTGGGGCTATTCATTAAGCAAGGTGCGGGGTTACCTGCCTGCTTCATTCCTGGTCAGCATAAAGCCAGAAGTAAGCCCTGCACTTGCAGCTGGATGCTCAAGAAGTTTTAAGTGACATCCTGCAGGAACAGCCCCTGTAACATCAAAGCTGATGGATTGGGCATCATGTCCCATCTGCAGAGACAGTCTGGATGGCTCATCAGTTCTGAGTAAAGCAAAAGTTCAGGGCTGGGATGGGGAAGTTGCGTGACTTAGGCTGTGTACAAAGGTGGCTGCCCCTCATATTTAATTTTACTGTTTAGAGAATCACCAAGTTAAACAACTTAATTTGGCAGCCACACAAAGTCCACCTGGGGTAAATCCTCATTCTTACTAAAATGATGCTGCTAGCATTTAGGTATTTTTAAAATATATGTGCAGTAGGAATGGATGAATTACTCCCCACTACTCGAACATGCAATGTTTTATAGGAAAAAAAATGCTTCCAGACTTCTCAAAACCAGCTTTCAAATAAAAAGTAAAGCACCTTAAGCTCATTATGTCTTAGGTTCCAGACACGCTGAGCAAGCACAGCTCTCATTGTTTCAGCCAGAACAGAAGCAGTAGTTCTGGAAACCAAGTCTGAAGTATATCAAAGTACAGCTCCTCAAAATGGAGATTGCCAACAATCAGTCTACCTCTGAGAATGGATGGTGCAGTCTAAGTTATGAAGTGATTCATATCTTATCCTGTGAGTCACTACGTGACAAATGAATAAGAACTCTATTAATATTTGGAACAAGCCCACAGCATTTCATTGTACATCTTCAAATCTAAGATTTTGTGGAAGAAAGCTGGTTACAGGGCTAAAACAAAACATGAGGTTCTCATACTGATCAGAAACAACATTCTGAGGTAGTGGAAACAAGGAAATTTTTCAAAAAATTCATGAATTGAAATCAATTTATTAAGTTGGAAATAGTGGCCTGTCTCCTTTGTCAATCAAACATCATAAATAATCCATACACAAAATGGCACCATTGATGGGGAAGGCACCAAACAAAAGAGGAGATAGAACAATGCTACTCACATTCGGAGGAGGGCTTTATAAAAGGGTCTTGTAAAAAAGGCATCCAGCAAATACTGATGTATCAGAGCAAGACCAAGAATTCGACCACTAAACCTGAACCTGGAAGAGAAAGAGTTACAGTTGTGATACTGAAACTTTGTGGTTGGTACACAGCTCTGTCATCAAAACTTGCATGATTTCCAAACAGCATTATTAAATCAGACAGCTATGTCTAAATTGTGGTATTTTTTGTTTATTTCTTGGGTTTCTTTAACATTCTCAGTCAGGCACAGGAAAAAAAAAAATTTAAAAAAGCAATTCTGCAGGGTGTGGAAAATCCCTCAGATACCTAAGTTACAACTGCTCAAAAATGTAAAATCCGTATTAACCCAATGAGCCCCTGCTAGAGCAGCCACTTTATAAAGGCATTATCTCCCAAAATGAGAGCCACTGTCTATTTTCATTTCACACCCCTACAGGATTAACTTGTTTTCATGTTATAGAGAGGCCAAAGATTCTTCTACTTTCCCAGCCTGACAGTTCATGCTGCCTGTCTTTCCTGCTTACAGTGGCTCCTTGCTCCCTCTTCTGACTGTGGTTAAGGAGTTCTATGTATATTTTCACAAACAGTGCCTGAAAATTTTATTATGTATTGCAGTGCTCTCCAGCCCTATGTCAACAGGATCTAAATCTCCTTGTCTCACCTCTCTCTTTCTTCCCCTATTATCTTCATTTTGTTGGATATGTAAGGAGGAAGTTTGCCAGGGTTGAGACCAAATGACAGCAACCTTGAAACAGGAGGGTCTTTGCTAATATTCCCGTGAGAATCAAGATCCATTGTGAAAACTCTTCCACAATTCTAGAACTAGATTAAAGTCTAGTGTTTGTTTTCAAAGAAAATGTTTCTTGAACTTTCTGTTTATGTATCCTTTACAACATTTTTGTTCTTGGAAAAATTAGGGCTTTATTATACCTGCTTGTACAATGTTTGCAAGATGGGGATGTGACATGCAGGGCCTTCCCCTTTCCATGCATAAACTGCTTGTCACAGCTGCATTTTCTGAATTCCCCCTGGGGCTGTACAAAACCAGCATTCCCTGAAAGAGATCAGGGTCATGCCTCCTTCATTCCCAAGGTCTCTGGTCCAGCACTGCCGAAGCCAGGCATGAAAACAAAATGCTGGCAGAAGCTGCATAGCACATAAAGGTTTTCTCTCACCTCTCTGCCAGGCTCTTCTGCCTTTCCTATAGAGCCTATGCCATTTACTGTTGAAGTATTGGAGTTCAACAGGCAGGTTGCTTCAATTAACTGAACTGCCAATAAGTTAATTTTCTGTTCATTTGTAAAATTAGTAATGAAATTCCCCTCTGATACTCATTCTTCATAACTGGCTTTCAGAAAATAACTCAGTACATATCTGTTCTAAAGAGATGAGCAGTTGTCATTCCACTATTAATGTAATCCAACTACTTACACAGCAGAATTCTCTGTTAATAGTCACAGCACAGCTTTACAGATTTATGGTGATGCCATAGCTTAAATCAACTGAGGGTGATTTAACCTGGCTTATAATTGTGAAAATGAGATTATGCAAAAATCCTCGATAACTATTTTAGAAGCATGGGTCTATGTACAGACTGTTTCAAAGCTGAATGATCAGCAGTCTTCCCCCTACCCCCAATTAAGACATCACCACAGATTTCCTTCCAATAGGTATGTCAGGGTTTTTCCACTGAGGAGATCTCTGTACTCTTTAGGAAGACTCAAACAAATTAAATACAGTAATACATGCCTGAAATCTCCCTTAATCTCCTTAGCTGACAAAAAGTCAGTGTGTTACTATTTTTTCTTGTTTTTTTCCTAATACACAAGAAGTTAATATTGCTTTCATGAAATGACTGCTAATGTACAAGAAATGCAGGGAGTTGTGCTGTGAGACAATCCCATGGTACACGTTCCAAATCATAATTTTGCTGACCTTATGAGAAATAAGATCATTTAAAAACCACAAGAGAAACCAAAATCAGGGAAGTCTAAAGAAATGCAATTATTTTGCTGCTGGTTAAAAAGACTAGATACCATGTTACATGTCTGAGCACATTTGAGCAGCTGTTCTACAAGTGGGAATAACAGAAAATGTATCTGAAAAACAAAAAGAAAGTAACTCTTACCACTCATGGTGATTGTCTACAAAAGCAGACATGGGACTTATTTGTACTGTGTAGGTATCATTGGCTGAATATTCAAACAAACCATAATATGGATTGAAGAGCTCCCTGGACACCAGGAAAAAAAACTCTCTTGATGGTCCACTGTAGTCCAACCTTTAAAGAGAAACCTGACATTACTATGAAGTAAGAAACACTTTTTTGAATCTACATTCCTTACACTATATTTCGATTAAAATTTCGTAAGATTTTAACCAGAACCCTTAACCATGCAGGTTGCCTAATGCCAAAGTATGTAGAACTCTCAAGGGACTATTCTAAAATGGAACAGCTTGGAGGACTGGAATGAAGTCCTCCATGTGGGCTGCTCTCAGAAAAAAGCTTTGGCTCCAGCTGTAATGGCCTCTTTGCCACAGGAATATAACCAAATAATTGGGGGTGGCCAGGGTGGGGAGGAGGAAAATCATGAAAAGAGCCAACATCAGACTTATCTGCATCTGACAAATTAACAATGAAAATAGACAATGGTCATATTTTGTCTTTGCAGACTTTCAACCACAGGACAATTTGAAGGATAATATTTCTGTTTTCCCTAGCAATATAATCTGAGACTACTTCAGTGATTTATGTTTCTTGGTCTAAATTTTCTTGTCTGTCTTCCAAACTTGAGTGCACTTAAATGTCTTTTGGAGAGTGCACTTCCTTTGTTGGTTTTTTTTTTGTTGTTGTTGTTTTCTTTTTCCCCCCCCTATTTCAAGATTCCAGTACTAATGAATCTAAATAACCCCTTCTTCCTGAACCATAAACAAACTCATTGCTGACAATGCACTGAGACTGAATTGTGACATTATTCTGCAGGTCACCAGTGAAATGAGTTAAGTATGATGTTAATGCTCTGTTAGAGTTGGAGAAAAGTAGGGGTTTTCCAGTGGGGAACAGAGAATATTATAACCCTAACAAAGAGACAGAAAGATACATCTTTTATAGAGAAAAGATTTAATATTTGACTCAAGCACTAAGACGATGCACAGACAGAAGTACCACAGAGAAGGTCAGCTTTCCCATAGAACTTCTGCTGGGAATGTTTTGGCTCATAAACTTTTACAGAAGACAACCATAATGAGAGTTGTTTTTGAGGATGAAGCTCTCAGGAAGGTAAAGGCTGAGTGCCATTATCAAGCTGACGACAAACCCTCTTTCCCCAGCTGAATAAAAAACATTTTCCCTTCAGTCACTTGGAAGCATTTCACTTCTATTAAGCTTCAGCAGTGAAGTACTGAAACAGATCCTTACCCTGGCAAGAAGTGATAGATTCCATCAACAAATTACAAAAAAAAAAAAATCAAAAATGGTTTGATACCATGGACAACTGTTGGATCTTAATCTTGGCACAAATATCAAGTAAAGGGTCATCTGGAAGGTTCTTGCAAACTTCTGGGATAATCAGACACACTATGAAATCCTAAGATAGAAAGGAAACTGTGTGCTTGACTATCAGCCATTTCATACAGCTCCCTTTGTACGCAGTTACTGTGAGTCATGTTAAATAAATCAATCATGAGAGTCCTGCACTGCCAGTCAGATTTATCCTACAATTAAAGGCTTGGCACAAGGGCGAGAAAACTTCATACAAGAGGTATGCAACCACACAACAGCTGCAACTGTGGGGCATTTGGATATTCAGGAGAGTAATATGTTGTTGGCAACATGACTCATGTCTCCTAGGAAGCACCATTAATACTTCAGATTTACCATTCTTAAATGCAAAGCAGCTTCTCCTAGTAGTTCACAGAACTTAGGAAAAACAAGGAACTGTATTCTTTCCATCTAAATTTTGGTAATGTATCACCACATGAATTATGAGTGTATAAAAACCATTAGATGAGCATCACAACTGATGAGTGGAGAAACTGAAGGTTTGAGGAAGATAAACATTATGAGACTTATGATAGAAATCACTTGAACAGCAATAACCATGTCTGAGTTGCCCCACTTACACTAATAAATCGATAATTACTAAAATGTTCTATTATGTAAGGATTTCCTTACCCATTACTTGATGACTTACATCTCTTTACCGAGAGGAAAAAAAAATGCAAAAGCAAACCCCCACTTAAAATCTTAAAAAAGGAGGAGCAAATAGGAAACAATTAACTTTCAGTGTTCCTCCTCTCCTCCACCCTGACCTGTCTTTCTTCACCTGGCCAAATGAGTAGTTTGATGTGATAAATATCCTTGCACCATCTCTGATGAAACAATACTGTTTGCACACATCCTTTCTTCATTAAAAACACAAATTTGTAAATAAAGGATTGACGTCATTTTAATTTGACTTTGCTCTTAATTCTTTTGCATTAAGGCTAGAGTCTTGTGTAAAGCTGGATATAATGGGGACAGGATGTGTCACCCCCATTTCCAGGTCACTCTGCATGTTGCTGAGTGGTGAAATGCAAAAGTCTGACGTCGGATGAAAGGAGATGGTGTATCTGAATCCATCTCTATCTCATGTATGATTTAAAAAATTTCCCTTTCATTTTTAAATCTGAGTTGGGGCCGTGGCTGTGAAAGTAAAGGCTGGTAGAGGCTGTGTAAAACAGGCCTCACTCCTGCATCCCCACCCTCCTCTGTCAATGCAGTATAATCTCATTGTGCACCAGCCTTGCCATTCCAGTTCTGAGTTTTTCCTCAGACAGCGTGGTGATATTATTTATATGAACAAGTCCACACTTGGCTCTCAGCTGACAACATTCTCTATTTTAAGACTTCACTGTGTCCTTATTAACACTAAGTGCTTCAGAGTGAACTTTAAACAAACAACAGGATTTAGGGGTTTTCAAAGACATATTAATTTTATCTAATCTTGTAAGAGATGTTTCTATTACAACTTTGCATTTTACAGACTCACACATTGCATGGCAATAGCACACACTACGGCATTCCAAGAGCTGTGCTGCAGTTTTCTGAATATCATGGAAGAAAAGTTTGAATGTATTTACAAACACATTCATGAATCTTATCAACAACAGGCAAGTAAGCTTTAAGACCTGACAGAGGGGCTACAAATCAAGACACAAAAGCAGCAAATAGTGCTTTGTTTCAGTTTCACTTGCAAAGGAAATCTAACCACATCTTGCTTCGCAAAGCACATCTCACAACCTGTAACACATTAGACTTTCATTAGACACAGACTGAGTGTTCTCTGAATGTGACTTTGAAGTGTCAGGAATATTTGGGGTTTTTTTGACAACTGGCAACAGCCCAGTTGCTTTTATTTGTGATGCAGGCCCTGGCCTGGAGACACAGTATGCACGTCCTGTAGCACTGAGGGCTTTCTGTTTCCAGTGTCTCAGACAGGAGCTAAATCAAGGACTGAGCCCATAGCCTACTCTGGAAGCACTCTCCCTCCAACAAATAGCAGCTGTCTTTTAATAAGCCCTGGAGACACAAAAGCACTGAGAGAAAAGAAACATGAATAACACAAGAAAGTTGTTTGGTTTTTAATTTGCTTTCCCAGCAACATTCTGAAACACACACCAACTATTGGGAAAATTCACATAAGCACTCACTACTTCTGCAAAGGCAGGGTATGTTACATTGCAAAATGCTCAAGAAGCCATCTTGAACAGCTGTATGTTCTAGGCTTGTGTATGTGGCATTTCCTGACTGCAGTCCTTCCTCTTTGCACTCTAGACAACAAGTTTGGTGAAACAGGAGCTGCAAGACACAGTTCTCAGACCACAAAGACTTCCCTGTTCTACTCACCCTTCTTCCCCAACGAACGTGACATAGAGTTTATTTCTCTGCAGGTCTTTTCTTGAGTAGCCCATGATCTGGTTAAAGGCATCTTCTAGCAAGTGATCTCTCCTGATGATTAATCTGAAGGGCAAAATTATTTTGAAACAGCAATTTGTGAACATGAACCACAGTTGGAAACATCTATTTACACTGCAGGATAGTAACAGGGTGACTTCAGAGATACATGTTTCTGCTGGATAATTTTATCCAGATCAGGAAGCTCCTGTTAATCTTTCTCCTTCAACGCTCTACTTTAGATTTCAATAAAATGTCCCTTGTACAAAGAAGAGTAGTTTTGTTTTGTCTAC
Source organism: Corvus brachyrhynchos (assembly GCF_000691975.1). Lineage (NCBI taxonomy): Eukaryota > Metazoa > Chordata > Aves > Passeriformes > Corvidae > Corvus > Corvus brachyrhynchos. Next base: position 2,019,308 of record NW_008235977.1, on the reverse strand, counting down.
CTTGGTTCTTCTTTAAAGTCTTAAGGGGAAAGGTCCTGAAGCTGGCATTTTCATTAAGTCTGAAATCCTTTTGTAAAGCTGGGCCCTTAAGTGAGTTTTACTGTGAGCAAGAATCTAATCTTTTCTCTAAAAATCAATCTCTTAACATGGAAAAAGGTAAAACCATGGAAAATCACAGTATGGTAAACCCAGAAACACACATCCCAACACTATCCTTGAGTGTGTGATGGTACAAAACATCTAGAAGTTATGACAATTTGTAAAAAAACCCCACTGAAGCATCATATGTGAAAACACAATGTACCTTCTGAAAGAAAAATTGTGAAAGTGAGGAAGTGTCATAAAGATCTAAAATAAGAGTTGAAAGAATCCTCCTTACTTAAACATGTTATCCTCTGCCAAAAAAAGTGTGTTTAATTAGTTTCCTGAAACTTCACTTGCTTTATATTCAAATACTGCCTTCTGTGTGAGCCTGTCAGACGGAAGCTGCTGCTGCAGGAAGGCAGCTGAACCCACCTCCAGCCTCCTGCAAAGCCCCTGCTGGCCCTGCAGAGCTCAGTGTCTGCACTGTGCCATCCTGCCGAGGACATGCAAGGGGAGAGCCCAGGAACTGAGCAGGTACCTGGGCAACAAGAGGACCCAGGCAGCAGTGGAGCTGTGCTGGGCCCTGCTTTGAACAGCTCAGCACTGTGTGCCTGGGAAAGCAACCCAGAGAAAACTTCCATTCACATGGAAAGCTGTTCCGCTTAAAAATCTACAGTGTGACGGCAAACAGGTCAGGGAAGAAAGGACCAGAAAAAAAAGGGTGTAAGAAATGGAACAGATCTTACAGGGAGCGAATGCTCCTCACCAGTTACTTGCCCAAGCATCCAGGACAAAGCTTTCACAGATAAGGCTCTAACTGTTTATGTTTTCATTATGTTCTAGGCAGACACTGCTCAACCTTTGCCTCTTTAGACTTGTCTAAACAATATCATTTTAATCCCATTTCAGTTTTGCAAAACTTGTAACAAGTTCACATGAATGAAGTCTGAGCTTTGCACAAATTTCTGCAAAATAGGGGAAGTGACTGGCTGAAGGAAATAAAAAAAAACCACCAAAAAAAAAAAAAAAACCAAATAGAAAACCTCCTTCTTATAATAGAGGAAATTATTAAATCATGTTCTAGTGCCTCATGGCTATGAGTTAGATAACTAGCACAAGACTTGGTAATTTACAAAATTTTGGAAGTATCTTGTGTTATATTAATCCTTAATATAACAGCACGTAATCACATTATTAGCAAATAAGTGAAGGAGGGAAGACCTCACTTCAAGCACTCTAGCATTCAGAGTGCTAAAATAAAAATATTAGCAGTTTTTTAAGGCAATCTTTAGAATTTAATAACATTTAATGTATGAATCCTCTTTACTAAAGAGGACTGTGGTATCCATAGAGGCAATGATGTACAAAAGATAAGCCTATCTAATTCTTTTTAGTGGAAAAAGATACGAGAAAATATAATTTTGTATCACTGGAGTTACTCTAATGGAAGAATTCAGATGCCTCCTGTTCTGCAGGCCTCTTCCCAAAGCTCTTTTTGGCACCGTATCGTTAATATTGTCTGTACAAAAACATAGATGGAGGAAACACAGAGGTGCTCAGAACTTGCTGTATCCTCTGCTATGAATCACATGCTGGCATTAGGTCTTTTATTACAGGTTTTATATTCCCAGAAATGCCTGGGTGACCGTAACATCTGCATTCCTTCTAAGGGGAAGAAGCTTGTAGATGTGCAAGGCAAGACAAGCTGCCTGAAAAGCAATCCAATTCCATGAGGTGCTTCAACATACTTCAATTTCCCTGGGCCTTGTCCATATCCTTTAGTCTCCAACTTCCTGTAGAAGTTCCTCAGCTTGGCTTCAAAATCTCTTTTGTACGGAGCTGGAGCTCGGGCATTGGCACGCTGAGTACCTGCAGGGAGCAATAAGCAGAGAATGAGCAGCAGTGACATGAACTGATGAATGTCCCATCTGCTACTGGAAAGACTCCTTAATAGCAAGGTATGCATGGTATGTGTTTGGTTTAATCACCTTTAGAAAGAGTAAAAGCTGCATATCTTCAAATCTGCTTTGCATCCAAGATTTTTTGGTTGCTTACTTCCAATAGTATCATCTTTAAAAAGTTAATCTTAAAGGAGCAAATCCAGGTCAATGCAAAAGATGGATTAAAAAAACAGCACAAGCAACTAGAAAGACTTTACTTTTTGTTTGTCAAGTACACTTTATGTCTAACCTTTATAATAGTTCATATGATAAATGTTCTATTCTCTTCTGGTTTTAATATTATCACGGAAAACAACAACTCAGGAATGAAGCATAAACAGACTGGATTCTGCATTGCCCCTGTTGACTACATCAAGAGGAAGAAGGAAAACATTTGGAAATTCCTTAGTAGAAGTTTCTCCTCGGAGAAGTCACAAGGAAGAAAAATATAGGAAGAATGGAAAGACTATCAAACATAAGTATGTGAAACTTCTAACCTGTGGCTGCAAGAAACATACACGATGGTCACCTAAGAGAATTTAACTTTGAAAAACTGTTTTTGAGGGTCAATTTCTTAAAAGCAAGGAGAGGTGAGACCTGTACACCAAAAAAAAAAAAGGAATAGCCTACAACTGCATGTACAAGTCCAGTATATACAAACTAGGTGTTTAGTCTGATCTATTCTGAAAATGACCATCATTAGAACTTCCACTGCCTCCCTGGATAAATTACTTCCACCGATTTGATTGCAAGGCAAGGTGCCAAGGAGGCAGTCAAACTCCCTCCCTGTGTGGCTGTGTAGACATCCCCCACAAAAAATTCAGAGGACATTTAAAATTTTTCATGCCCAAACTTACACATAAGTTGCCAACTACTCTGCAACTAGTGGTCACCTAAGAGGACATTTAAAATTTTTCATGCCCAAACTTATACATAAGTTGCCAACTACTTCTCTGCAACTAGTGGTCACCTCTAATGCACTGAAAGCGCAAATGAACAGTTCAGCAGCACTTTTATGCAGAGTTCTGTCTGTTAACTCAGTTCCCTATGCGAGTTACTTTTGGCTCCCTGCACGAAACAAAGCCAATACAGAAACATTGACTGCTGCTGTGGGGGTAGGCGAGGGAACGTAAGGTTTTCAGTAATAAAGGAGAGGAGGTGCATCCGTTCTGCCTGCGAGCAGAGAGAGGGGAAGGAGAGGGGGTGGAGCCACAAAGCCTGTGGGTCTGACGGAAAAGCCAACAGCACATCCTGCGGAAGTGGGGGCTGGAAGGAGCTGCGGAGTGTATCTCTGCGGAGATCAGAGAGAGAACGAGTGAGCTCACTAATAACACTGAATGCCACTTAACAGGTCTTTAAAAGACCTGTCTGACCAGAAAGACACTTGGCACTTGTTCTGGGCTTGAAGTGTGGGAGGAATAGTAAATATCATGGAATCGGCAGGGCTCCAGAAGGAACACAAAGGACCCCTCTGGAAAAATAGATGGTGGTCATTGATTCATCTGTAGTGGTTTTCCTCTTTTACTGACAGCACCAAGAGGTTCTAAAGGTACCCTTAGCTGAAATCTCCTGAAAACTTACAGAATCTGTAAACAGCCTTTTAACTATTGGCCTTTTCCCTCTGTTTGTTTGTTTTGCTTTGGGTCAAAGTATGTACAAAAATGCAGCCACCAGAAAAAGGCAACAAAAATATACTTTGATGTTAACCCCTGAAGGAAGTTGGGTTTTTTTGAAGAGTACCACAAAACATGAATCTGATAACACATTACTTCATGGTTCAGAAATCAGCATCATAATAGTCTGTCAGCACATGACAAGTCCTCACTGCAAATCAGATGCATGTGCCAAGAAATTCCTGGGCACTTAAAGTGATTACTTCCACCTTGGGAACAAAAGATGTTAATGGAAGAGCTAAAAACCACCAGTGATGTGATAATCATATTTGATTTTCAAAGAGACTATATTCTAAAGCAGATATAAAGAGTTGCTTCATGACTATTCATCTTTCCCAAAAGAGAAAGTACAAGTGATTGTGACTGATCTGAACAATGGATCCTTAACATGCCACCTCGTGCAGTGCAGCACAGCCAGCTTAGCTATGAGAAAAAACAGAGCCTCCATAGAAACATGGGCTATTTACAATTTCTCATCAAAAACGTCATGGCAAAGGTTCAAGTTTGGCAGTTGGGCTATTTACAATTTCTCATCAAAAACGTCATTTGTGCGCCAACACAAACATGCATGCTTGCAGACTGACAGGGAGATTCAATAGTCTCTCTATATTTTTCTATGAGACAGGAGAAAGATTACAATTTTAAGGAGAATGAGACTAAAACCATCACTGTTCATCCTCTAGTATCTGCTGCTACTGTGAGTAAATGAGAATACCACACGTTAAAGACTGAATGTATTTTGAAATTACTTTGTTGGAATGAAGCCATGCCCAGCATGCTTTGGTGCATGTACCAGTGATTGAGAAATCTTAACTCTGGAAGCCAAAACTGGTTTTATTTGTAGAAGACTGCCAGGTTTGCAGTTGGAAGTAAGATGCATACATGTAGATTTCATCACTCCCTTCTTTTCAATAAAGGGAAACAGTTATATCTAAACCATATACATTCTGAAAATATTAATAAATGTGAATATTGTATTTCACTGCTTCGCAGAATGCCATAAGATCATTAAAGTCTTCAGACAGTTTCTTCACACAGATCTTACAGAGGTCCTTTGTCCAACAGCAGGAAAAGCTACCACATGTAGCATTTAATCTGGTTCCATGAAAAGGCAAAGCCTTTTATTACTGTTGGCTGGGAAAGGTCCATGACAATCACAGTTCTTTTTCTGATAAAAACTTGTTGTTGTCTGGAAATACCTAGAGTTGCTTACACCTCAAATGTTCTCTATTTATTTATACTTTTGTTCTCAAATTTGTAGAAATCCCCTTAAGCCACTTCCGATTTGCTTATCTATTGTCTTGAGGAACCTAAGCACAGCAACATCTATAAACTTGGCCTTCAAATGGAACTTGTCATATTTGCAATGATTTAGCTCTGATCAGCAACTTAGTTAGAATCTGAGAGACCAGTTTCATTCCACTCTGACATGAGTATTCGGACAGCTGCAGTATGCTACGTTTTGAACTCGTGTTAAAGGATAACAAGCTGTCTTTACACAAAATTGTCCCTCATTGCCCCACGTTACACTGCCATTTTAATGTACAGTTATTAGACCTATGCTTTTAATTCTCCAGGCATCAGGATGCTGGCATGAGCAGTAACTCAGTTGTTTCACATCTGTGAGAAATAAGTTTGCATGTTTTTTTACAAGTCAGAACAAAATCACAACCCCTGAAGCTGTAATACACCCAGCAAAGTATCTTGTGAGCCCATGGCAAAGGTTCAAGTTTGGCAGTCAAATACAATTGTAGTTGTTGACTTTGATCAAAAATAGGTCTAACTCTTTGTCTTATCAAGTATGAGAAGTGGTTTCATGAAGCCCCTGCAGAAGCTTTGCCTGAGCTACTTACCTGGAGAGTTCTGAGGCGAAGACACCGGCGAGCCTCTCGGGGACTGGCAATAACTAGGATGAAGTAAGGCATGTGGTGGCACATATGACATTATTTCCTCCTCAAACAAGCTGGCAAAAAGGAGCAAAGAAGAAAGAACATGTTTATTTGAATAAATGGCAGTTTTCACTTTCTAGGGATAAAGCACTAGTTATTAACCTGCTCTTTGGTAGTCACTCACCTATTTCCACTATACATACCTAGAGTGCTACAAAACATTTTATTGCCATTTCCTCAAGCATATTTTGAAAGTAGTGGAAAGCAGTAATTGCTACTTTTGTGGGACATTGCTATACATAATTGGGTATTTGTTCTCAAGGTTAAAACACAGTTAATCAGCCTTGAAAATTCATGGGCTGCCCTCTTTTTTGGTTTTTTGTATTCTCATTACAAAGGGGTCAATAACCTTATTCAGAAACATTCTAAACCTCCAGGATTAAGAATCACATCTGAACTTGTTTAGTGTAGTGAATGGTAAGCTTGTTGGCATGACATTTTATGTTTAATGACACTCCTGCAGAAACAGTTATCACATCCAGCCTGTTCCAGCTGAGTTATACTTCATGCCTCATCTATTACTGATACACAACTTTTTAGGTGACAAAAACCCAAACATTTTGCAGCCTAATCACTGCATCTGTGTGTGTATGCACACATATATATATTAAAATTTCAGTCTTTTCCCAAATTTGACACAAGCAAATCAAAAAAGGGACAGAATATCTAATACCAGAATGGATCTGGTATCAAAAGGTATGTTGAATGTGAAACACAACACAAATAAACTGCTGAGATAACATGTAAAAATTATTTTCAAAAATTGAGCTATAGAAAGAATTGCAAGCCAATCTTTTACTGTCCAACGCAATGAAAACAATATTCAAGTAAAAGATGTTTCTTACTAAGTCTGTTCACCAAACAAATACCTAGAAATTCTTTTTACCTGGATTTTTTTTAATGGATCCTTTCTGACAGTTCTTTTTACATTCATGGCCATATGATGTTTTCCTCCAAGTTACACATAGAAATCTTAAGAGGTTTTAAAGAAATAATATTTATATTTTAAAAGGCCCAAACACTGGTTTAAAATGAGATTTTTTTATAGCTGTAATTAATTTGGAGATTTAGGAACCAGAAAGGATCATCATTATGCAACCTGGTCTCAAAATACAACTACTAATGCCAATTCTATTTCACTAGATTCAATTTTAAAGGTACCCATGAATTTCTTGATGCTCTTTTACAGTGAATGAGAATACAGCATCAAGATTAAAGGGTTTAATTTTAGCAAAAAATCTGCCTGGGTTTTGGAGTTCATTAAATGAAAACTGGTAAAGAAGCAGCTTCCCATTTCTTGAAGTCTGTAAGAGTATTTTCTTTATTAAAGGGGACAATGCTTGACAGCACAGTGAAGAGGAAAGTGAGACATTAAGTAATCTAAACACCTCTCAAGTATGTGCCTTTATAAACAGGCACTTCCCAAAGCACAGAACTAAACAGATGCATTCTAAAAGTAGCACAAGGCACATTCTTGAAGAAAGGTCTGAGCTGTACCACCTTTCTAAGCATCAGGGCTGGATGCAACAGGACAATTAAAGGCAGTCTGGGCACACCTGTATAAATCACAAGCAGAGTGCTCTTGCACTTGCCTTTCGTATTGCATCGTCCTATGAAAAAGTGTGACCTCCAACTACCATCTGGAAACTGAACATGATGAAAATAAAATCTGAGCCTTGAGTTGTAGCTCACCCAGCTGCAAGTCCCAGGAGTGAAGGGGAAATGACTGGGTGACACCATCAGCACACACTGCTCCCTGCAAGGCTCCTGAGCAGCTCCCACAGCATGTTCCACACGTGCATGGGCAGCAGCAGTGCCTACCTGAGTAACATGACAAGGTCCGCATCACTGGATAAACGCACCAGCCCGGGTGTTCCCTCTGTCCGGATGAACTGGATCTTCTCCCTGTGTAAGCAAAAAAAGCCTTTCCAAATACCTTTTGCAAATAAGACATCCATGTGTACCACAGCAACAAGCAAAAGTACAGAGTATATCAAAAATTTCTGGGTTATGCTTTTCCCTACTTTTTTTCCCTGCCACACCATGTCCATGTGAGCAGTAAAATATTACAACCAAAAGGTTCATTTTTTCTGAGGAACAATTCTCCTGTTGCCCTCATCTCTTCAATGCTCATGCAGGTAGTACAGTCACCCAAGCAGTAAAAAAAAATCAACAAAAAAAAAAGAAAAATCAATCTCTCAAGTTCACACTACCTGTGACTCTGATTTCAAAGTAGAAGGCTGAGACCTGTGGAAGGACATTCCTACTGTAAAAGTGAACTGTTAAAGAGGCACTGTCTCTTCTGAATCTCTACAAATGCAAGCCATACTTTACAATGCATACTTGTGATTTTAAAGGCAGAGTTTTCATACCACACTACACTTAAGATATCATCCCAAAAAAACCCCTGTATTATCTCTCCCCTCTATTTCACCCAAGCACACATCCTTTCTCCTAGCCCCAGTCTGGTCACTGTCGTGGAATCTCTGCCTCCTAAATTCTGAGCATGGTAACACACAGAATTTTAGGATCTGTACTGAATACAATTTCTTAGACTCCTGTTCTTTTTCTATGCAGAGCTTTTCCCTGCATTCTGACATATGAGTACATCTTTCATATTTTCTCTTTATCAGTATGATAGTACAGTAGAGATAAATTCTCATTTGGCTTTACACTTCTGGAGAAAAAGAAAACAAAACCCAAACCCATGTAGTAAAACCTGTCCCAAATATGGAGGAGAAAACCCACAAGCAAACAGAAAAGTAAAGATCTCTGTATAAGAACAACAGCATTGGCTCAGCTCAGGAGTCCATCTACCCCACATCCTATTACCAACGGTGACAAGGAGGTCATAAACATTCCATGCAATTGGCAGGACAGGGACATCTGGACAGTTCCAGAGCCACTCCACTTTACATCAGTGCCCAAATGGCAAGGTTGGAGGAAATAAATGGTGGATTACAAAATATACCTTAGCACTTAGTTGGCAGCAACACCAGAAACCAGAAGGACATTTTCTGGGTTAGCTAATATATGCAGCCTTCTAAATGAATGCAATGCATGACTTCCTGGGGTTACCAGTGAGAGTTGTGATTTGAGTGATATTTTTTTAATATATATGCCTTTTGTCTTCCGTTAAGACATAAATTATATTTAATGTGTAACAGGTGCCTTTGCCTGGAGCCTTTTACATTATTTAGCAGCCTCTCAGTTTTACCTGCAGTGGCTTGGAAGAAGATTTAATCTTGGCAACATGCCTAATAAGGATATGATAAGTATAATATTCTCACTCCACCACTGAAACCCTTGAATAACAATTTTCTACATGTAGTATATTTTCATTTTATATTTTAATAGTCTCTCAACTTCTTATCTCTTCTTTCTTTAAGGGAACAAGAAATTATTTTAGACAGTAAATGTCAAAGATCTTTTCAAATTATCTTTGTCCTCTGGCATTGATTTTCCTCCTCACCTATGGAATAATTACAGTAATATTAATAATAATATTTAATATCATTATCATTCCACTTCAACTGCACTGAGGTCCTCAAAGGAACAGGTTACTGGCAGTTGTACTAATCACTATACAAAAAAAAAAATACACAAATAATTCATACTGCAGGATTTCAGTTAGGTCTTACTTTATCAAGTGCTAACAGCAATGTCCATGGAGTTGCTTAGTCTCACAATGTGTCAAACAGACATGGATGCCAATAATTTGATAAATCAGGGTCTTCAAAGACTAACAGGAAAAATAAAGCTGGGATCTTCATAAAAATGTATGAAATCTTACTGAGACATCAGCTGTAGAAGGATATAGGAGAGGTATAATGGAAGATAATTTACCCTAATCAAATTACTAACTTCAAATACTAAAATTAGAATGGAACCATTCAACTTAACAGAATGGTTTTTCTGACCAATCCCATTCAATTTAAAAATAAAACTATGTTCATTAAAATCCTCGATCATTCTGCTGAAGCAAGCCAGTTAAGGCATATATCTTCAGTCTCCTTCCAAAGTAAATGTACAGAAGGTCATATAATCTCAAGTAAATGAGGAGGTACAGAAAACAGAATCTTTTATCCTCTGATCATCCATTTTTAATCTGAAACCCATATTTTCTTGAGAAAGTCTGAGTTTGTGGGAAACTATGAATCTGTAATCAGGAAGCAAGGTTCTACTAGAAGCGGAATTGGGGAATGCCAACAAGTCTTGTGAGCAATTTGAACTCTAATTTATTAAAAAACCCCACAGCACACATGAAGGAAATGACACCGATTGCTGTCAGACTAAAGGAAATCAAGCACCCTGGGAAAAAGATTATGAAGCAGTAAAACTACAAGCAATCAGAAATTGTTTGTATACTACTGCCCAGCAGATTTCAAATCAAAGCTGGTAGGACAAACTTGCCTACAGTGATATGGGTACAACATAGGAACTGTTTTGACATGCTGTGAACTGTAGATTTCTGTTTTCCTTTCTCTGTATTTTCTAGAGAGCATGTATTCTGCTAGCAGGTTTGTCAGCCAGGATGTCTTTAGAGGGTAAACCACATCTTTAACACAGAAGTCACATCACAAAACTTGTTATACTACACATGGGGAAACTGCAAAACAGGGCAGCTTGTTGAATTTTGGGAACTTGCAGGACATGGAGGAAAAGGGATCATCAATAAGTAACACAGAAGGGAAAAAAACTGAGTGTCAGTGCTGGCTGCCATGCCAGCCAGTGTGGGTAGGCCTCTGGAACACAGCACTGCACAGGAGAGACTGCCAACAACCAAACCAGCATTTTTTTAAATTTAGTGTCCAAGGAAGAATAGATACATTCATTTCAGTCCTGGTCACTACTATCCAAGTTGCCAGTGATTCCATTTCCAAGTCTAAACATATGAAGGAGTTGCAATGACCACACAACAATCAAAGATCATCCTTCCTCAGATCTTGTTGCACTATGCAAAAATCTGTAGATATCCCATTTTGTAAATTTTGGAGAGCCACCAAAAATTCGGATTAATGTAAGATTACCTTAAGACGTCATGAGGTCAGGACAGCCTTTCTGTAAATGTGCTTTGTGAAGATAAGGACAAACCCAAATGCCACTCTGCCTCATGCTCCCAGCTGTACACATACCCAAATGAATGGACACATTTGCTGTGCCATCCAGCTGTCTTGGCACATTTGGAAGACATCAGCAAATCTCTTATGCCAGTTGTTCCAAACATTCTCTTGTAGGTATTTTTATTTGATAATAATACATTACCTCTGTTCTCCTCAACCTTGTTACAGGCTGTTACGCAGAAATACAGTACACAACTATTTCCCACAGCTTTATGAATATGTTTGAATGCACCAGAAGTCTACAATCTGTTATGTTCCACTGTTAATTTTAATGAAAGTAACTAATTGTAATTAGCATTTTGTACTGAAATGGGAATAGCAAACTTCACTAATTTTCTTACCTGAGTGAATGATTCCTGGTAAGATCTGGTTGACGCTCTTGTAGAATTTCAAAGATATTGGGCTGCCGCAAAAATGCAACTATCTTGTCATTGTAAGCTGAAAACATCAACAAAAATATCATGCTGAAACAAGGACATACCAAAACAAAGGATGTCATTCCTTCTGAGTCTTCAACAATAATGACATACTTCACAGTTTTAAGTTTAGAAGTATTGGGTTAATACTTTTGTATGTAAGACTACCAATTCTACTGTCATTTAAGGAACACACTTTTTGAATATGAACCAAATCTCATTGTGACATATCCTTTCCACTGCTAACAGCTATAATTCTGTTAGCAATTCCTGTTATATTTTAGCACTCACACTCTTAGTTAAGGCCAAACCAGAATATTTATTGCTAGAATAAAGTTGCAGGGACCTTGGTCTTCACCGCACTGAAATCTATTCTCAAACACTAAGCGGCCATTGGAAACACCCGTATCAAATCCTCACTAATGGCTGAGCCTGCAAAGCGTGCACATCATGTCCATGGCAAGGGGGAGGATTTAAATGGGCAGAGGTTTTCAAGTAAACATGCCACAGTACAAAGAGCCAGTTACAGTCAATGGGATTAATTTATCTTGATTTAGCACAATGTGACAGCTGTTGGATTTAATAAGCTAAATTCTGTACATGGTGGCACAGAAGTCAGTAGGTCTGTGTGTATGTAACTGAGAACCGAAGTTAAGCTAATGACTAATTCTGATTAACACTTTCTGTAATCCTGCCAAAATAGATGCTCAGAAGTTGTGAGGGGAAAAAAAAGCAAAGGTAAAAATCACTGGGAATACATGGAGTCCAGTTAAAGCCCCATCTGACTCTCTGGCTTCAGTTCATTCTGAGAGCATACAGAGTAAGTGAGCTTGGGAGGCAGAACACATCTGTTATTTGGTTATGCACACTTCCCGCCCTGAAGGTTCCATCTGAACAGTGGGGAAATGCTGATGGACAGAAGGATCATAACAAATGGTAACTTCTACCCATCCCAAGCAAATGGAAACCCTAGCAATGCACACTGCCATGACCCTCTCAGTGATGGAGAACTCCTCTGAGCAAAGGCTGGATGCTGACATACCCACTGGAACCACATCCTGGTACTGAGCTCTGCTGACTGTGTTAAATGTGCTGGATGGTCTTGGCAAAACTGGGGGTCCTGAATGACGGGAGTCCTCTCCAACCTGAAAACGTGCAAGTAACCACAGTGAGTGTCTCTGTGCCAGCACATGCACTCAGCTACAAAACAGTGAGAATTGATATGGCTTAAAACCAAGCACGTATGTCAAGGCTTTGCTTGATCACTACCCCCAGTAACCACTGCAGCAGGAAGCAGCTGTGCTGTTAGGACAGGTACTAGTAAAACATTATTTAGCATACTGGGCCCATTAATAGGACGAATCAAAACTGATGCAAAATTTACATCTGTTTTTAAATAGTCCCATTCGGAAAAGAGACCAAAAAAAAAATAAAACTGGGGTCCCTTCAGGGGGTCTTTTGTAATTCGTGGACATCTTTGTCTGTACAAAACATTCTGAAACCAAACTCTGCTCCTTCATTAGCACCTCTATTACCTCTGTGCATAAATGGAGTTTCTCTAAATCTGAAGTGGAAACAAGTTTGTGGCTGAACCTCAAAGGAGAATAAAGAAGTGAGTTCACATTCAGGCAAGGCAAACAAGCTCAAAATTGGTAAAAACCATGGCTCCTAGAATCATTCAGAAACACTGTTCTGGTTTTTTTTTCATATTCACCTTCTAGTCTTAAAAAAAGTTGCATGTGAACAATTTTTAGGGTAGAACCACAATATAAAATTTTTCTTAAGAGGCATTTGTTATGTCAGGGCAACTGCTGCAGTTTCCTGCATGATGAGGTTTCAGTCATTTCTCAGTATTCAGTATTTTAGCTCTATAGAACATTTGGTCAACCTCATTTTCTTCCTGCTGGACCTCTTTGTTTACTTCCCAGTTTATCTGCCTACATGTAATGGTTAGCATTTTAACTGCACTCCCAAACTTCAAAGATCTCTAAAAGATCAAATAATTATAAAAGGTTGCTTTTAAATCCAATCTCTGAAATCACAAAGCAGCAAAAGTCACAAGATATCTCCCAAGACCTTTGTGCTCTCTGGTAATACTCTTTCAGAAAAATGAAGAATTATTTCCTGTTGGGCAATGTGCTGGAAAAGGAATGCCATTATTATTAGCTCCAGCTTCACACTGCAGTTCAGCTTCAGCTAAAAAGGCATTCCTTACACTGGTTCATGTTTGCTTTAGAGCATCTCGCTGTAAAAACTGGGTCAGTGACTTCAAAACATCAAAGTTCACGGCAAGTCAAAGCCAAAGAAAGTATTTTGATAATTTTTTTTCATTAAGTATTCATCTTTTGCTATAATGTACAGTTCCTTTATGCAATAGCTTAAAAATGGGAAAGAAATGCAAATATGCAATATTCAATACATAAGCCCTAAAGTGCAGAGGAAAAACTGGTTTTCAAGTTCATACATTTGCATACAAAAATCATGGCATCATTAATCCCAGAATGGGAATACTGTATTGAATTTCTATGCTTGAGATTCCTAGCTGGAATTATACCTCAATTCAAGTTACAATTGTAACAATATCAAGGAAACACTTCTAAAATTGCATGTAGAAACATGGTTTAAGGAATTTCATGTATCTAGATGGAGTGGGAAATTTTGACAGGTAACCAGCACTATGTATATGCAATATATTTGATCATTTCTTGTTGGATAAACTATACTTATTTTGCAGCATTGACAGCTTCAGCAGCATGGTTGGCACAAATACCTGTTTTAAGTGCAGAGCTACTGGATGCTGCTTAAAGAAAGATAATTTGGGTGCATATTGAGTCAGGTTAAGAAAAAAAAAAATTCTGCTCTGTTACAAATCAATCACAACAGAAATACTTGCTTTACCCAATTCAAGATCTGAATAGCTATATGAAAGCACTTCTAGCTTCCTTCCTTGCCTGATACATAACATCACCAAATTGATGGAAAATGCTATTTAAAACCATTTGCAAAATATATCTGACATTGGAGGGGGCTGACTAAACCATGTTAACACAGGATATGATAAGATACACAGCCAGTGCTGTGGCACTCACCCACTGCAGCTCAGCGGAAACCCTGCTAGAGAAGTGGCAGACAAAATTCATGTCTGCTCTAAAACAGAGGTCTGGCAGACGTTCATCTGCCACAAGACTAAGCTATAAAAAGGATAAATCAGAGCATTTCTCTTGCTATTCTAAACTGTATTATCTTTAATCCTGGCATGGAATAGCCATCTCCTGAAAAGACAATTTACAGCCAACAGTATGGAGGTTTTAAAATAAAGTACAACTGAAGTCCAAGTCACTGCACATACACAAGGTTACAAGTATAAAGAAGTGACAACAATAATATGGAGACAGCCAGTGAAAACGGTGCACAGTGACATATCAACAAAATAGTATTTTCCATGTATCTCTGATCAGAAAGTAGAGATGAAATACATATGCAAAGGCACGTAACAGTCTGATAAACATGTATGTGGTAAGATTTTTTTATACTTAATGGGAAGGTTGCAGAACTAGGTGTACAGTCACACATGCATCTTTTCCCCCTTTTATTTGTCACAGTTATATATCAACACACTCAGCAGACACCATGCGAGACAACAATACACATTTTGTCCATGAAGGAGTGGATACAGGAGCTGGTAATCTGTAATCAGATGCTCTCCTGTGGTTAAGTGGGGTTACTGCAAATTCGAAGTAAGAGATACTCATGTTTGATATTTTTCCTCTGAATTCACACATTTTTAAAGCAACAACGGCTAGCAGAAAAAATAATAAAATCATTATGGATAACTGCTGCCCACTTACAGAAGAATCATGCTCCTCACAACATGGAATGATGTGAAAGAGGATGATGTTAAGTAAGAAGGTGTTTGTGAGGAGGAGGCACAGACCCCACTCACCTCCCCAGCACTGTGGCTGCGCTGCCGAGTGAGGTGCTGCCGATGGACCAACGCGCTGGTGGGCCTGCTGCTCTGCAAGGGCAGCCGCGGGTCGATGAACGTCGTGGTGCGCGAATTGTGGTCGACAAAGAAAGCCTGCAGAAGGAGAGACAAGACAGAATTTATGGCCAATCCTTGTTTTTTTAAATTATGTCTGAGGTTAACGCCTATTGGGGATGTAGGTTTCATTCGATCAGGTGGGGCTGTGGAAAATCTGTTACTGTGGCTTGCATTTCCCTTCCGCAGAAGGAGGATAACACTTTTCCATCCCACTGAAGGGATGAGTTGTTTAATGCCTTACTTTGTTCGTGTCTATAAAGTCCTTTGAAATTCTCATCTGACAAGCATCAGGAGTGGGAAGCTTTATTATGACTGTCAAGAAGAGAAGACTTGAATATTTAATAAAAGTAATCCTGGTGTATTGTCCTTTTCATTCGCCTATAAGCATCTAAAAAGGTGTCATTAAGTGGCAAACCCATTCCCTTTTGTGAAGTATTTACCATATAATTATGAACACAACTGGCTGTGTATATGTCAAGTGTATTCTTGCATCCAGTGATGAACTATGATTACAGGCCAACAGACATTTCTGCCATATTCCTGATACAACTATTCCAAGTTCACTGACCTGTTCTTCTAAAAACCAAAACAAAATGCAAAAAAAAAAAAAAAACCCAAAGCACCACCCCAAACAAAAAAAAAGACCTCTCAAAACCAAAAAGAAAGGTCAGCCAAGAACACAAAGATGATGGCACCGAAAGTATTTAAATCAGGCAATTGATGAGAACAACCACATATTGGCCAGTCAACCATTTGCTGAAAACAAGGTCACAGAAACATGTATCCTGGAAAATGAAAACCTCCTACAATTCTATCCAATTTGAACCAAAAAAGTTTTCTAAGCCCTGAAATTTAAACTTTTTGCAGCATCAGTGTTGTACTTGGAAACCAGCACTGTTGCATTTCAACATACTCTGTGTTTTCTGTCACAATACTGGAAACATGTGGAAGTGGCAAAAAAAGGTCTCTGTTTTGAGCAGGAGAATTACAGGAAAGTGACATCTGAGGAATCAAAGAATCTGGACCAGCAGAGAGGTGGTTAGGGACTGCAGGAGCCATTTCTGCGTTTGGCTACCAATGAGGTACTTTGACCACAGTTTCACAAACAATTTAGTCCTGTGGTGTCAGCAAAAGAAACATTCTCATCTTTCCTCCTCTTGACCACTTGTTTCATCCCCTGGGTGCCCTTCCTGCCTTGTGCTGGCACAAGTGTTTGTGTAGCCATGCAGTGAACCCATTAGGGGAGCTGGTCCAGGCTAAAATTACTCTTTTAGCCCCTCTCCCTGCTGGCTCCTCTAACGTCGGTCAGCTCACCAGAGATGAGAGGAGAGCAGAACCACTCTTCTGGCAGCAACATCAGCTTCTAGTATTCATGGAATCATTGTTTCAGACTGCTTGGGAAAACCAGACCAGAGAAAATGCAATTCTTCTGACTGCTCTGAAGGTAGGAAGACAAACCAGTGTGTCATGCTATACAGCAACTATATGTCATTATGGATTGTGATGGGAGAAAATGTTCATACTTCCATTTCCCAAGGAAGGAGAAGCATATGGAGAGACACCACAGCTGCAAAACCCTGAAAGTGCTCCAAAAAAGAGCACCAAGCTCCCTACAGCCCCAACGGCAATCACCTGTACCTGTAGCCTCTGCCTACAAGGAAGGAATCCCGTCACCTGAGCAGTAAGGAAGAACTCTGTTCTGACCATCTGACATAGTCACAGATATGCAAGTGAAACTGTTTCACAGTTCAAACACTATAAATTATATTTGATAAATGAAATTTTAATTGCTACATCTGAGCCTGATGCAGAACTTGTTTACCTTGACAATGATTCCACCTGCAGTACAAGTATACAGATCAGAGAATATGAAACCAGTGAGAAAGCAGAATGAAAACCATCATGACATTTATATTTGGGGCCTGGAAGATGACTGGAAGAGACTGCGGGAACACAGCCAGTCTTGCTGAAAATTTTGCTCCTGATTGGTAAGATCTAGTTACTTTACTAGCAAGTGGTTGGTATAGGGTTTTTTTAATATCCTTCTATCTATTTTGTCTAGTCTGTGTACATTTATAAGATGTAAAGCACTTTCAGCAAAACACAGGTTGATTTCATTAAGTCAACACCATATTGTAAATCACTTATTAAAAAAATCCTGATTCAATATAGGAGGTAGTACCACCTAGAGCTGCACCACTCAGTTCTGAGTTAACGCAGCACTCTAGTATTGCACGCAGTGTTCCAAAGCATTCTATTTCAATAACATGAAGATAAAGACAATCATATCTTATTAAATATGAATGTTTGCAGGCCAGCTCATAGTAGCCTACTTTAAAACAAAGCATAAATTAGCACTTTGAAGCTATGGTGAAGATAACCATTGGAGCTTCAGTGCTTTGGGCTAATCTGGACACTGGCACACAGCTCAAAATACAGTGTGGTTCACAGTCTCCTTTCAAAAAAATTCCTCGCATAACTCCTGCCTAGCTATAATCCATAAATCTACAATGCTTGAAGAGACTGACATAAAATAGGTAGTGCCAAAACTATATTTAGCCCATTAAACATGAATAGTTGCCCCAATTATTCTTCCAGTTAAAATCTATGAATCTTGCTAAATTACTTTTTTTTCCTATTGAAGACTTCAGTAATCAATTATGGTTTCATTAATTGTAGAGAGAAAAAACAAAAATGTCCTCTAATAACTTCCTATGTATTTGCACATCTTGCAGAGAACTAACTAAAAAGTACATACACTTGCATCTGGCTTTAAAATATGGACATGTGCTTACACACACTGCACAAATGCACTTATCTGTATGATGTCTGTGTGTATGTACATGGACAGAGCAAGGCAGAATCTCAAAGTTCAGCTCAGGGGCCTATTTAGCCTATTATGATGCTTCATCCTACCACATTTTCCAATAGCCTTCTGCCTCCCTGTAGTCAGTGACTGATGAAGGATCACCTGTAATGCCCATTAGAAACTACATTCTAGTCACACCTGACCTTTTAGGGAGGACTGCATGATGTTATGTCCTGTAGGGGATACACAGAGGAGCCAAAGAGGAGTGGGCAACTGGGCTTTGCTGTGCAGCTCTGGAGGGAGTTTGGAGGTGGGCAGTCTCCAGCTGACCTTGGAAGACACCCCACAAAGAGGACAAGCAAGCAGCACCACACTGCCATGGGGGAGTGAAAACATCACTACTCAGCATCGCAGCAGGGCCAGAACGATCGCTGTGCCTCGTGAGCAAGAGCACCAAGCTCTCACTGTGATATACTTGAAGAAATAAAGGAAAACCTCTTCTCAGCAGGGAAGAGTAGTTAAGGAAAGGAAACAATTATATATTGTGTTATGGCTAATTTCTACTTGCTTCTCTTTAGGTTTGTGCTTTAATAAAGGCAGGTCCAGTTTCAGTTGGGTCTCCCCAAGCACTGTTCTTGCCATGTACTGGCCCTGATCTCTCTCAGGTGCTGAATAGGCTTTTCCACTGGCCACAAGTGGCACTTGTGACAAAGACAATTCAACATAATGAAAATGAGTAATACTAAGACTAATTCAAAATGAAGAAATCCCAGTAGGAATTTATTCAGTGCTTCCTCTTCCTGATTAATACTGTGGTAGCATTGCTGTTACCAAATACCACATCAGAAATCCAAAGGTCTAATTCTCTCTATGGAGCACATATTAAAGAAAACTGAAAATTGCCCTATTCTTCAGGAGAAAACTGGCCTCTGAAGAACTGAACAGAACAAGAATGACTTAAAACAGAAAACAGTGAGGCAAAGAACAACGTTAGTAGAATTGCACATTCCTAATTGTGTGTCTAATGAAAAAACAAAGTGCTTTTCGGAGTTAAAAAAATCTAGAAAACAACCCTCAGGCACTTCCACCCTTCAGTTTAGAACTGTCTAATCTTTCCAAGCATCAAGATCATTTTTTATATGGACCCGCACAGCTAACCACATCCAGAGTGATAAATGTGAGAACCAAGAAGTTTAATGTGCAGTAATCCTAATGAACTGATAAGCCTTATCACTTCCTCACATGCTAATCACAACCTATTTTTAACCCTCCTGTTTTCTGCAAAAAATATAATGGTCTAAATACTGAGGGTGCACTAACTTAAAGTTACATTAAACTTCACACCACAACTATAAAAGTGATACCAAAATATTTTTTTAGGAAATTGAAAATTGATACCTGTTTAAAAAAAGCAGTGAGACTTGCAACTATTTAAGATCTGTAATACCTCTTAAGGAAACCTACTCCATACCATCTTTTTCCTGTTAAGCAATACACAACCACCAGAGTGATCATCCCCGGAGCTCTCCCACGCCATCCATTTTATCTCAGAAACTGATGGACACAAGGCCTTCTTAGCACTGTAGAGTTACCTTGCCCTGATGGTCATGTTTCATTTCCCAGCCCCTTGGCAGCTCCAGCTGTTTGTTGGCAAACATGTTGAGGAAGCCCACCAAATCCCGGTTGTGCTGGTAGCGCTCAAAGTGGTGGGTGTCCCGCCGGACTTTGGTGATCATGTGCTTCAAACACGTGTTATTTGTAAACATGCGGTAGGCACTCTGAAAAACACACAGCAGCAAAGGTTTTCAAAGAGAAAACTGCTCTTACCACAGAAGACAACCTCCTTCATTGTAAGTGTGCTTGCAGAAGAAAAGTTACTCATTCCATTGCTTCTTCTTACAACATAAATCCTGTTACACAAAGAAACACCGGGGAGGGGGGACCTGTGCAAAAAGAAGCACTGAAGAGCAGGCAAAATAGGAAAAGGAAGATAAATATTAAGATGCTTTTTCTTCAGATATAAACCAGGCACTCTGGGGGAAGCAAATCATACCATTAAGCAGCAAAGTCTTTCTCAGAATTGTGTCTCACCCTGTGCAAAGCACAGTAAGAAAGCTATTGCTTCAATAAACAAATAATTTTGTGTCATAAGAAAAATGAAGAACTGAGTGGAAAATAAAAACTGCTATCATGCTGAGCTAGGATGGTTCTGACAGCTCAATAATTGCAAGGGATGATGATGAGTGAATTTATCCAGCCTCCCTATGTACTACCAATATCTTATCATCAAACACTGAGCAGCATCTTTGTACACAAAACAACTGCATTTATAAGCACATATTTACGAAAGCCTTTGAGCTGTAGCCACCATACTCACAGGGTTAGAATGCAGCACTGTAAAGAACTCTGGGCTGATAAGGAATTTCACAGGGGGAGACTGGAGCAATAAAGTAAGTCTGGATCTGGAGGTAGAGTGAGGCAGCACATTCTCTCTTCGAAAATCTAAGAGCAAAGTAAATGACAAAGACTTCCAGCAGTTATTACCAAAGCATCACTGCAAACAAGTACATTGATTTGAATCACACAAGCAGGGAAAGCATTAAGTACACAACTATTACAGATTTACCGAGGATTCTCCACACAAGTGTACCCAAATTTCTTCTAACATAACACTGAAGTTTCTGAAAATATTACAGTTTTAATTTAGTAACATTTACTTGTGGCCTTTGGTAAATAATCATTAAAAAAAATCACATTCAATTATTTGGGTTACCAAGTTTGTGCCTGTATATAAGATGATGAAAGTCCCTGGGGCATGTCTGCACCACTATATTTTAGCTGTATGCAGGTAAGTTATTTTCTAAATGCTAACGAATGGACATAAAAGTCATTGTACACTTATAAATGTTTCATTCCTTCTTAAAAAACAAACAATAAATCTGCCATTACCACAGCCCCAGTCCTGATACAGTATTTAAGCTGTTTATGTAAGTAATAAGCAGGATGCCAAGGAAGTACCTTTCAAGTTTCAACTTCCAATAAACATTTGTGTCTTCTCCTAGCAACTACAGAAGTGCCCTGATTTTTCTTCAGTACCAGGAAGGAAGTGAAAATACACTGAGTGGTGTTTGCTACAATGTCAGAACTGTTGCCCCCAATTCTCTTTGAAGATATTTGGAAGCATATTTATAATGTAAATGAAAAACTGCAAGTTCAGATTTGGTCTTCAATGATTTTAAACTAAAATGTGTGCTGCCATCTACATTTTAGTTTCTTTCTTTTTTACACATTGCAGTATTTGCACACTTCTCCATCAAATGCATATTAACCATGTAGGTCGCAGCTATCACAGAAATAAAAGATCATAACACACAAGAGCAAGGAGGGAGGCAGTGAATGAGACTCTAAACTGAGGAAAAAGTAAGAATAAATTACAAAAGAAGAGGAAAATAACATAAACAGGTAAAATTCTAAATATGGATAGCTAAATACTATGAAAAAAGGGAACGGGGAAAATAAAGACATTCATTCTAAGTATTAGAGGAAACCAGGAAGTGGGAGGGTAATTGGTAAAATAAATGAACAAGAGGATTTTTAGAAACACTACTTAAACAATAGACCTCAAGCTCTCCCACATGGAGCACATCAGTGGGGCGAAGGCAGAGTGGTACAAAGGCTCCTGAAGCTGTGCCTGAATACTTGGGCTGGGAGTGTCTTGCAGACGTGCACTGAAGTTACATGTGAACTCTGTACTGATACAAAACTTGGGTGTGCACCAGGCAACTCTCACAGCCTGGAAGATGCTGTGACATGCTGCAGATACATCCTCTGTCATATTCTGGGCAATCTGGAAACCAGAACGGCTCACCAGGTGAGTTTTTATTGCAGTCTGAGGCTTATGAATTTGGTTTATGAGAAGTTTATTCAGCTGAACTTGCTGGTTAGGGTTTGGCCTGAATTTGCTTAAAGCCAATTTGTGTACAGCACAAACCATCTGGCCGCACATGCACAAAGATAGAAAAGGAAATGGCTACAACAGAAGTGAAGACTACAAGAAATAAAAGACAACACTTAGGTAAATCTCAAGCTCTACAATGACTTGAAACTCGAGAAAGGGTGACATTGCTTGCACATCAGATTAATTTAGGAGAGAGTTTTATAAGAGTATGTCAAGAGCATCTAGAGACAAAGCCAAAGCACATGACACCACACAGCTATGCAAGGGACTGGATGGGTAACAAACTTTATAATGTACTAGAAAATCATTAGTAGGAAGATGACAAAGGGAGAAACTGCTTAGGGAAAAGAAAAAACAGTTATGATCTTCAGAACTCAAAAAAAAAAGGTCTTTCTATCTTCATTCAAAAGGTTAACACTGGCCAGACAATCAGAAGAATGAAAAAACAAAGGTGAGAGAGAGCAGGTTAAAGATCATGGTGCAAATTAAAGGTTTTCAAAGCCTTTAGGTCAGGTGAAATGCATTCTAACTGTTAGGAAACGAGGTGGAGCAATCACTGAGACACTGGTGGCTCTTTCAGAGGTCTGAGGGAGTTCTCAGAAGGAAAGGGATAAATGATGTCCACCAAGATGTTTCACCAAAAACTCTCTGGGTCTGGTCCTACTCATTATTTCTACTAATGACTGGATAGGGAAGACAAAACTTGCTCCAAATTAGGGGATTCTGCAGTACTTGGACAGCAGGATGGACAAGACTCAAAACCACAGGGGCACATCAAGAAAGTGCAAAGATCTGTGTGCAGTTCGGGACAATCTGTAGAGGGATTCCTTGTGGAATATAGGATACCCCAGGAGGGCTTGGGCATCCCAGGGCTGTTGCAGAAGTACCCCTGACGGGGCCTCAGGCTGAAAACAGGCTTGCAAGGCACCTGCTAGCTGGCAGCCTTGAACAGCCTTGGGAAAAGGTATATACTGGTCAGTTCCCCCGCTGCTTAGAGGCTTTCTCATGGGAAAGGGGCGTGAACTTTGGAAAAAGTATAACTTGGTGTAACGGAATAATAAGAGGGGAGCACGATGCTCAATTGTATCGGTGTTCGTATCGTGACTCTGGCTGGATTCCCCTGCTCCCGGGACCCCCCCCCGCTACAACAATCAACTCAGAAACACCAGATGAAAAACAGGTATCTGTGCCAAAGTTCTGCACACAAGGATCAGGACCTGATTTTAGCAGATCAAAGACTGAACACTGGTTAGTGTCAAGCTATCAAAAAAAAAAAAAAACCAAAACCTTCTGCAGGAATGTACAAGGAGTGTTTTATGTAGGACTCTTCCACAACCTCTTCAGTACAGCAGAGTCATAGCTTTATTTGATTTTCTGAATTTCCTCAGAAGCTGAAGACCAACTCAAGACAATCCTAAGTAGGCCAAAAAAATAATTTGAGACCTAAAACCAGAAGTCACAAGGAAAGACTAGGAAGTAATGGATTTAAGGGTATGTTATAAGAAGAGTGATGTAAGTAGACTGTCTAAAAGAGCTGAAGAATGCCCATCAAGTGGAGAACATGTTATAAGAACTCATGACACTGTATTTGGTAAGTATGGCCTAGGAACAGCTCATCCTATCTACCTACAGAGAGGTAGTTGATGACTGCCTGAAGCCCTTTCTAGTCCTATATTCTACAATTTTAAACTGCATTAGCAGAGTCAAAACATTTGTATGCCAGACCACACAATTTTAATTTTTTTCACTGCAAATGTCCTGCTTTCTTAACCAGTCTGGTACTGACAGGAAAGTGCTCTGAATCTCACATTCATCTCTTCAGCATATTGAGCAGGCTGAGTCATAACCTTCAAAACTAGACAGCAATGAAAACAAATGGCTTAATTTTCACACAGATTTTCAGAGGAAGAAGTTAGGGTTTGCTTTATGTACTCTCACTAAGTCATCTATGAGATGAGTGCTCTCTTCTTTAGAGAAGGGGGAAAAAATTATTTTTCTTTTAACCTGAATTAGAATGGTGAAATTCAGCTTCCTCTGCAGCTCCATCCACAGCATTTGTGTGCTCTTCAGGCCTGTCATTTGTCATCGTTCTTCGGATGCTCTGGTACCTAGGGTTGGAAAACTGGATTTTATATGTAGTATGTGGTAACTATGACCCAATTCTGGCTCCTAGGGAGCCTGCCCAACTTTTCTGTCATGTAGGTTAACATATATTGACCTCTGATTTCTGCAGTAATAGCCTTTTGAATTTCTGACAAGCATTATCAGATGTATTATTTTTGGTCACATAGCTTAAGATCACAGGTAGAACCCAAAGTCCTGAAAGCCCACATGCAAACTAAAAGCAATAGCCACATAAAAATAACCACCTAAGGCCAGCTGTGGTAGCAACTGTGGCCTTGTCTCCATGCTCAGCCTTGCAGTGGTGAATGCAGTTTTGCAAGCACACAAAATTCACTAGCACCAAGGGTAATTCCTACCGGCGATTCAGCTGTTCCATCTGTTGTATGGAATTTGACCTCTGGAGAATCTGTGGCGCTGGGGGAGCTGTAGGTCGCTGCCACGTTGTTGTCCTGTTCACGTGGTCCACGTAAAAAATCCGTCCATGGCTGTCAATTCGAGCCTCCCAGTCTAAGGAGCAACAAAATACCGTAAACTATGGAGGGCCTGGGGTTTATTCCTTTATTTGTTTTAGCTCTGTCACTTTTGTAACCCCATCCATTGTTTCAAGTGTCTATTTCTCTTTTACAGGATGACTTCAGCATAGAGCCTTCTTCCTGAAGGGTTAAGAGGAATGGCTTTTTCCTATTTTATCCCATAAGTCAAATTCCCTACTGTAGGTAAGGTTCCATGGAATCCATATCTAAAAATTTCCATTCCTTTTTCTATTCTATTTCCCTCTAACCAGTAACTGTCCAAGACAAAAAAAAACCACCCAACAAACAAAACATCTGTATACTTAGTTTAGTTCTCTTGGACTGAAGCAATTCAAGACCCAATCTCTGAGGCTTATTCCTGTGCAAAAGGCCAACAGGTAAGTATCAAAATTCTTCCAAAGCTTGACACCCGCCATTGTTTTTCCCCAGCTAGTAGTAACAGTAATAAAATAGATGCCAGTGCTCTTCCTGTGTTTCCATCTACCTACATCAAAGGTAAGCAGACCTGCCAAGAAAGATGCTCAGTTATAGCACTCCTTCATATACTAAATGTATGTTCCAGAGTTGCCAGTTATGCAAATATCATAGTAAATACAGCTTTTTGTGTAACTGTAATGATGCCCATCGATTTTGCAGAGGAAGCTACAGACAGTGCTAGAAGTCTGCACCACCCCAGGAGAGCAGAGAGGAAGGCACTGGGACCTTTCCCCAGCCACAGCTACCTTTCAGTGCTCAGCAGAAACCTGATGCATCACAACACCTGGGCCTCATTCTGCAGGCTTTTTGGGTTAGGCACACCATCTGCCCAATACCTGCTTGTAAAATGATCAAGACACCAAGAGACTGAACATAGCTGGGGTCTATGTAGCAGTTGTAGTAGTAGTAGAAGTAGTAATAATAACAACAACAATAACAATAATAATAAGAATTACTACTACTACATAGACATATACATATATATATGTACACAAAAAAATACACAAAACCCCACATCTATACAGAAACAGACATGCCTGATTCTTAGAAACTTGCAACTACAGAAAACGTGCAAACCATTTAACACATCACTTGAAAAATAGTCTTTGAGAGCTCAGAAGGGGTCTAGATGAGGCTTTCTATATTGCAAGTCTAAGTGAAAGTACTATCTGCTGATAAAATAAAAACACTCGAGTTTTTTAACCAGAGGTTGTAAACAAAATAAAACATCGAAGTATTCCGGGAAGAACAGAATTGTTCATTGGAAAAAAAAAAAAAAACAAACCAAAAAACAAACAACAAAAGAACCCAAAAAAACCCTCAAACAGTTTACATTTGTGAATTCATTATCCTGCTTAAATTTCAAGCCCTAAACCACTGTATAATAAGCTGGGATTTTTCTTGTGGTGTTTATGCCCCATTCTGACACAGTCACCATTTCTGTAATATGGTCTTGCAGAACAAAAATATTTTTGCCTGCATTTAATTTTAAATACACAAGTTTAAACACTTGGGCAATGGCTTCCAAAGTAAAGCATCCACATCAGTGTTGTGATGGACAAGGCTATCTTTGCTACATCCCTAAATAAGGCTATTCCATCAAATCGCTGTTAGTCAAATGTGTTACAAATAGCATGCTGAATTGCAAGATTGTCATTCACTGAGGTTTCATGGTCAAGCTTTTTTAATTTTTACCCAGGAATGTAGGAACTGGAGCATATTGTTGCACATTATAGGCAGAAATACAAGATAAATGTTTAAGTTCTGAAAAACTGAAAGAAATTCACATATTTTTCTTTCTTACTTTCAAATTCTGGTGAAACAAGAAATTGAATAAAACCCAAATTACAAAGAAATTACATTTTAAAACTCAGAATCATAGTCTTAATATTTTCTGTAATTTTTCAGTATTAAAATATGAAACCTGTCACACATGTGAAAGCACAGCTTTGGAGTGCAAAGTTGGATCTAGGCATTGATTAGTATTTAAGACTTTATTCATATTAGCAAATGGAGATTGCATTGGGCTTTGACTGTAAAGGGGCAATGTGTACATGCATCATGCCATGCATGACTGTGCAGAAATCCAGTAAATGTCAGAAATGTTAAAATACTACACAGCCAAAGCTTTTTCACGAACATGCCAATAGTTTTTCCAAGTAGTTATTGTAGTGTATAGTTTGTTTCTGAAACCACAGAACTGGACCAGCTAACGCTGTGCATTTCTGAAATATTTATCTCCCAGACACAGTTTTGTAAAATGTAAAACTGGTACATTAGGGTGGCAGTTAATTAACTTGAGGATCTACACACAAGATTAATCTGATTGCAACAGACACAGCAGGGAGCACAACCATATCATCATCCTGGTTTTCCACACACAGCTATATCTGTGTTCTGCTATCCTTCCAGTTACTTGCTCCAATTACAGAGCAAACACAATCCCATACCATACTGGCAAAGAGGGATCTGTTCATTTCACACTAAATATCTTAATTCTTACACTCCTTTAAAGTAACAGAGCTTTGTCACAGACTTCAGTGGGTCTGAACTTACCCTTTTTTTTTTGCATAGTTGCTTTAGAGCAATGTTTGCCTATTAGCTGTGTACCTTTTGGGGTGGGGGATGTTCCTTTCTTTCAATACCTAATACTGGATAGATTTTCACTTCCCAAAGTTTAGGCAAGTGAGTAAGTTCAACAACTGAGAGCAAAGTATTTTTCATATGCATTGGAGAAATTACAATTTATATGTTTGTTAAGGCTCATCTAACTGTTGCTTCATGTCCAGGTTTATTTTAATATAAAATCTTCACTCTGTCTCAAAAAATGCAAAGAAAACACAGACACCTTAAAGCTAATCTGAAGATAGGAAAGATGTTGTATATTCCTTTGTAAATCATTACCATACAAGAAGTATTCAGAGATTTCAGAGTGCTTGACACCTCCCAGTGCCTCACGAGCACCATCACCTCAGCTCCCTGCCCCTGTGCTCTGCACACAGAAAAGGCAGCACGGTGCCTTCCTGCCTCTGCATGAGTGACATTCAGCAAGTCTGTGTGCACCAGGTGTAATTATCACAACAACAACACTGGACTTAATCATCACTCCTCACTTCCAACTTCTCAGCTGTTCATTCTCGGTTCCCACATTCAAAAAGGAAATGTAATGAGATCTCAGCAATGAGACACAGGCAGCTTATCCCCCAGTTAAAGCATGGAGAAGCTCACTTGGTGGGAGAGCCTCATCCACCCTCTGGTACCGGCTAACGTCCTGACGGACTGAAGGCAGAGACCTCAAGGGCTGATGGCCATTGGCAGGAGAACCTGCAATCAAAACACACAAAAATTATTTTCTTCAGTCAATGTGGGGAAGCCCTAGAGTTGTCTCTAAACTGAGTAAGCTGTGTTAAAGCTTCTGCAGGACTACGATATTTCAAGATATCTATAACAGTCATCTGTTCTTGGGGTCAAAATAGGTTATGCTGATAGTTCTAGCCAAGTGATTCCTCTGGGATGTCCTGGTCCTGGAAACATCACCTCTAGGATGTGCTGCATCCATCTGTGAGCAGCCAAAGCCAGGGCACAGAAACAAGCTGTTCCTGAGCCATATCCCAGGACAAAGCTCCACCTGGCCCCCTCCAAAACCTTGCTTAAGAGTGGGAGGTAAAACTGTCCATTGTCCTTCCTTGCTACAGCCAAACTGATCTGCAAAACATGATGCAATCTAACACCTAATAAAGAGCATCCCAAATGTCTAGAAAATGCTGTAAAATACTGATAGTATTGGAAATAAATACCAAAGTTATTATTTCCAAATCAACAACCTGTTTATGAAGAAATTAATACTGATATATAACTCTTGGTATGTTATGAAAAAGGTGCATTTGGAAACCCTCTTGATTGGATACAATTCAGTCCCTGAACAAACTGAACAGATAATCCATTTTTAAAGTTGCTTGGAAACAATTCATTAGGGACACATTTCTACTTTTAGCGATTTTAGTGAGACAGAAAATTCTCAACTATTAAAATAATTTTTAAATCAGTAGGAGTTTTACAATGTTAACTTGGGTAACACATTCCTTTCCTCCCGAGGTTCCAGTGCACTAGGATCCATCTGTACAGAGAAGGAACTGGGAAAAGGAAGATAAAGAGCCTGAAGTTGACCCTAAAATGATTATTTTTCCTTTCCCCTTTCTTTTGATTGCCCTTATGTTTTAATGCTAATATAAAATATTCAAAAGAAAAGAGCCAAATATAAATTCTACTTTGCATTTCATAGTTTTAGGGAGTTTTGTCCCTCCTCATTACCATTTTCATTAGTGAGCGGGGTAATATTGTGGAATTCTTTCCTCCTCTTCATCCTTCTCACTACTCTCTCAAGAATTAAAATCTATCCAATTTCAAAATCAACAGGTTTTGGATATTTCAGGTTTGGATTTTTCATTAAATCAAAAACCCCCAAGAGTCTCTTGAAGAAATAAATAAATTCAAAGGAACAAAAAATTCTTGAAAGGTAATGAACTTGAGAAATTAAAGATCTTTGTTTTCAGATGTTAATTTTTGTAATTTTTTTTTACTCTCTGCAGTAAAGTCACTTCAGAAAGTGCCTCCTGCAGTGTTACCTCCAGTAGCTCCTTCAAGCTGTGCTGTGGCACCCTCACAAGCTGCTTGTGCTCCTTCAATTTCTTCATCCTGAGACTGGCTCTGGGCAGCTGCTGCCTGCACGCTTCTTCTTCTTTGCCAGATTTCTTCTGCTTCCTCTTGGTCTTGCAGTTCACCTGTCTCAGCCTCCCGCGCCTCCTCCTGAGGTAACTGCACCGCAGGCAGAGAGCCAGCAGCACTCGCAGAGTCCTGCGCTTCGGCACCCGGCTCCGCTCCAGCTGCCTCGGGGGCACAGGCTCCCTCCTCCTCCTCCTGAGAGGAGAAGGCTGGAGTCTCGGGAAACCTGGCGCTCTCGCAGGAAGAGCAGCGCATTTCCACGGAGGAGCGCCGCACCGTCGCGCTCTCGTTGCAGGAGCTGTCGGCTCCCTCCGCGTCGCTCTCGCCCTCGGGCCGGGTGCTGGCCTCGCTGACGCTCTCGGTGCGAGCGGGGTCGCTCTGCTCGGTCTCTGACGACAGCTGCGAGGGCTCCGACCCTTGGTCGACGGACTCCGTTTCGCTGACGCCCCTTCTGCTCCCACCTGCGGCTTCAGCAGCTCCAGTGTCCGCACTGCCAGGAGGCTGCTCTGCCTCCGGAGCGGCAGAGGACTCGCTGCCAGCCTGCTCAGC
This sequence comes from Corvus brachyrhynchos, assembly GCF_000691975.1. NCBI lineage: Eukaryota > Metazoa > Chordata > Aves > Passeriformes > Corvidae > Corvus > Corvus brachyrhynchos. Next base: position 1,989,410 of record NW_008235977.1, on the reverse strand, counting down.
TGGTGCTTCAGCCTGAGAATCCTGCAGGCTTTCGCCTCCTTCCTGGGGAGGTGGAAGGTCTGGGAGAGAATCTTGCTGCTCATCAGCTGATGGCAAAGGAGCATCGGAGGCTGAAACCCTTTCACTCTCTGCAGGCCCTGGCATTACCTGATCTGATGAGGAACTCATATCATTTCTTTCAACATTTCTGGTAGCACCATTAAGCATTACTAAACCACCATCATCTTCCAAGGAAGATGGAAAACCCAGGTCTTGATGTAGCTCGTGCTCCTCTTCATCTGAGTCAATGTGAAGCATAGCATTAAGTCTTGTGTCAGTAGGGAAGCTACTCCTCAGTTTTGGGGAGGCTCCACGTGGACGGTCACCACAGGCAGATGTCCCTGGTCTGGGATGGTTATTGTGTTCTATTGCATCAAGATAGTCATTTAGTGAGTCCTGGCGACCTCTGGGAGGGGATGATCTTGAAGCCCCAGAGGTCAGCTCATCCTGGTCTGTCTCCAGAGTCCTACTAGTCCTTAAAGAGTGTCTCAGGATTGCGTCTCCAGAAGATTCCTCAAAGACTGGGCCATTGGAACACACTGTGGATGTATCGTGATGTCCTGCTGGCATGTCCTCGTCATCAGAGGGGCTCCCCAAGTCTCCATTTACGGAGGTGGTTCCTAGCAAAGTGCCAACTGTTTCTGGTGAAGCATCTGCAGAGACAGAAAGACTGAATGTGAAACACAGAGCAGCAACACACAGTTCATGGTACTTAAATTATATAAAGATACACATCCTTCAAGATGCTTGCTTATTTTAATCAGACAGCTGAGGGCAGAAAATTCAATCAAAATAACAGAGGCATCTACAGTGTTGGAACAGCAGTTAGAGAATTTTCTCTGCATAAGTCTATACTGTTTTGTAGGGTATAAAAAATTTAAGGGGTGTGAAGTATGACTTTAAAGGATTCCCATTTTGCTTTCAAAAGACAGAGCACTGCCAAGCATAAAATGAGAATCATAAGCAGATTCATTTAGAATCTGTCCAACAAAATCCAAAACAATATCCTAAGCGTTGGTGTTTTTGGAATTACCATCTCCAAAGCAGTACCTGCCATATCTAAATTCTGAACCCCAACAGAAAAGAATCTGTAGTAGGGGGACTGTACACAGATGAGAAAGTATATATGTCCTCAACGACAGAAAATCCTACACATAGAAATACACAGAAACTCTCTCCTTACTGGATCTCTGGAAATCCAGATCATTGAAAAATTCTCACCTTCATGAACAGAAGATGTGATTTCCACTTTGAATTGGAGATACCCACTAACATGATCAGCTGGGAGCCTTCTGCCAAGATTATAGCTGAGAACCTGGTCTCTGCAAAATCAAAAATATTGGGTTTTTAAAAGGTTTTCTGGTTTCATGTTTCCAGTATTTAATTTTTATTACGGTCTTAAAATCAGCCACATACTCTGGTTTGCACAGAAGAGCACAAACACCAACAATGGTGTAAAATACCTTTCGTTAACAGATAAAGCAGCCTAAAAAACTATGTTGGATCAATTCCAAATACAGATTGTGCCCCCACCAATTCTGATATATCCCTAAATATCTTAAGTTCTAAAGAAATCCAACTGCGAAGATCCCTCTCCCCATACCTCCTCCTTTCCCCAATACAAAATATTTTATAATTAACAAAACCTTTCTGCCCCCTTGTGGTTTTTACTATGTACAAAAGTCACAGACAGTTTCTTCATATTTTTTCACATTCAACAAAGCACTTCTGCATTCTGATTTAGAAAAGCTATTAATGCTTGAGTTTATCTTCAAATACGTTCTTAAGAGTTACTGAATTCAGTGGGGCTCAGACTAGATTAGACACTTGTATCAGCTTGAGACTTTGGATCGGATCTCAGGTTGTACATTCTTATTTCGCCACAGCCAGAATTCACAGCCCCAGCTCCCCTCAGCACAGCTGGGACAGCTGAAGGAAGAACAGGGAGCTACTAAAGACCACCACAGGAAATTATTGTTATTTATGCACATAACTTTATACTGGTATAAGCACCTCTCCTTTACTGGGAGCACTCCTACTGCAAAATAAAACAAATGCAGTTATTACTGAAATAAGCTGCAGCAGTTCTCATAAACTTTTAGGGAAGATAAAAGCCCTGAGTGGACAAGCAACTTCCCCTCCCCATGCTGCTCTGTAGCCCACAGGACACCAAATCACTGCAGTAGCATCTCCAGGACCTGTCACAGATTCCTCATTCTGTACTCTAACTCTTCAGTCAGACATCTGAGGTTTCCAGTTTTTATATAAGTTTTATATTACTCCAGGCCACTTGAGAATAGAGGAAACCACGACATGAATAATGCCTTCTCTGTATTCAGCTGAATCAATTCTAGATGATTCTCATGCTCATTTATCATGTTTTCCAGGAAATTAAAAGCCACTGGCCATTTCTTTACACAAACTTGTGAGCTATGACTACAGTTAAAAGTGGGGCAGAATTTATCTAAAAGTGGTTGGTTCTGGATTTCACCTTTTCATTCATTAATAATCATCCTTGACATCACCAAAATGATGGTGTCATACTTGCTTGACCAAAAAAAAAATGCAAGAGAATTAGCAGTTAACTGTATATTTTGTACATTTCTGTTTCATGTCTACATTAACCACTTCTTTACTTTGCAAAACCTTTGGTGAAATATTTTCTGTCTTTACACAAAAACTGAAAATGGACAGATGTATTACAGAAGAAGAAGCAAAACAGATTAAATGTCAGTTCTAACAGCAGTGTGGCAAACCAACCAAATACCCATATTCTTGATACATATTTATTATACTGCCTCTAAAATCCTAAAAAGATTTGATATATTAAATATACAGAATTGAAGTATGGAGAAGAAAACAGGAAATGTCTTCCAGATTAATGGCTTGAAAAAACAGAGGTGAGAACTGATGAACACAGCAAACGGGTAATTTCCACAAATTGCAGCACCAGGAATCCCAGAGCAGAAAAACATTTTGGTGTTTAGCAAGGAAATAAACACCCTGCACTAGGTTTTCACACCAGCCTGTATCACGGTGATATTTTTGAGTGTATAGCAGTGTGCAAACTTATTAGAAAAAGCTGCTTGTTCAACTTAACACAATTTGCTGAAACTCAAAAATGAGGCACTTACTAGAAAAGTTAGATTGTACATATACCTACATTGTTTGTGGATACCACATCATGACAGTCTTAAGCTGCGCCAAGGGAAATTTAGGTTGGATGTTAGGAAAAAGTTTTTTACTGAATGAGTGATAAAGTTCCAGAATCATCAGCCTGGGGAGCTGGTGGAGTCACCATCCCTGGATGTGTTTGAAAAAAGATTGGATGTGGCACTTGGTGCCATGGTTTAGTTGAGGTGGTGTTAGGGCATGGGTTGAACTCAATGATCTTAGAGGTCTCGTCAAACCTGGTGATTCTGTGATACAATACAAATGGGCAGGCTTTTCTAAAAAATGTTTTTAAATAAATTCTGTATCAGAAGGTATTATCAAAATTTTAAGCTACTCTTATAATTTTATCCTTCTTTTACTTACCAATGTAGACACGACTTTGAAAACTTAAAGCTGAAAACTGTTTTCAAATTGAATTTGATTTTCTCCCCTCATGCAACTTGTTACTTTGAGGGGAATATCTGTGAAAAAGGAGGCCAGTTTGTATAAAAGTGTGATGACACTGACATGCCCTTAAGCTTTAAAGAAGAAAATATGCATTTAATTTCACCATCATTCCTCATGGGCCTAATCCAGTGGCTTTTTAAAGTCAATGGAGACACATTAACTTTAGCAGACTTTGAGGCAGCGCCTTTACAAAAGGCACACACAACAGTTGAATTTTGAGTCCCATCAATGAGCTATTCATAACAAAAGGCAATTTTAATTGTGTAGTACCAGAAGCACTCTGAAAAGTAAGGAGTCACAGCAGTTCTGGCCAATTAGCTGAAGGGATTTAACATCTCTGATTATTGAACTGACAATTAAAAAGACTTGAGCTGTACAAGAAGTCAGTCGATTATATCTGCTTGTTCTAAAAAATTTGCACACAACCATGTAGTATCGTCATAGTGCCTTGCTTCCTGACTAGATAGCCAAAGGGTAACTTTTTTTGTGAATTAACACTTTTTATGTAAAGAAATTAAGCTGAAAACAAAATACAGACACACATCAACACAAACATGGGTACATGTATTCAAGACAGGGCTAGAAACATTGCCATTTTCCAATCAGGCAATAAAGCTATTAAAATTACTACTACATTCCTTACTACAGATGTAGTAAGAATTTGCTGGTCTGTACCAGTAAGCCAGAAAGGCTGCTCTTTGCCAATATCCTAGATGCTGAGTCTTCCTGCT
>NW_008235977.1:1960511-1984967 GCF_000691975.1 Corvus brachyrhynchos | reverse complement strand
CTGAACACAAGTTAGCATTAAGAATGTATTCATTTACCCAATTGCATGTCTCTCCAATAGTCTCTGAACAGGTATGGTTAACTTCCCAAGGAAGCGCTTGATGATTGGACGACTCTTGGCAAATTTGTCTTTAACCTCAATTTCCAGGACATCTGTTAGAAGTGCAACAAAAGAATATTTCTGGAAGGAAAGAACATATTTGACACCATATCAATACACCTTTATTCAGAAAGTATATACTTAAGTACTACTAATGTGCAGCAAACTCCGAAAGCAATGACTGATGACAGCAGTTTCCACACGGCAAAATAATGTCAACATCATTTATTAACGAATTTTTGCATATATAACTAGCTTTTTACTATTTTACATTCCATTTTACTGTTCCTTGAAAAGAATTTCTCAGTAAGAAATTGCACTGGATTAAAGCACTTTCAGGGCCTATGTCAGAAAGTAGAAAGCCACTGCAAGCTATCGCTTCCTTCTATTTGCACAGGGGAAAGCAAAAAAGAGAAGGAACCCTTGCTGTACTCTGTCAGGTCAATGCAGGAGGAAGGAAGTTAAGTGTCTCACTCCAGGCTGTGCTCAGAAGAATTTCCCTCCCAACACCATGCTTTGCATTAATGTTTTGTATGCATGACAGGAAGTCAAAAGTGCAGTGCATATACAGAACATTCTGGAGCACCATTACTAAAGGAGTAGAATTTTCCATGGAGTTTTGCCCCAACATTGACAAATGTCAGCAAACTCCAACAGAACCTTCTCCCACACTTGGGGACTTTAAACAATATGGTGCTAATTTACAGAAGATTTCTTGATGTCTGGTAAAATCATTCTTCCACCTTTCCCTCCATGGGAACATTAACACAGTTGCTCTCTTCAGCCTTCATTTTCATGCATTTTGTGGGTACTTCATCTCTTAGATCTGTACTGCTCTGTCAAGTGTGCCCAAAGATGGCCAAAATATTCAAAACTGGCACAGGGCAAATGTTAAGCAAGCATGTTGGCAGACACACACACCTACATACAGTGTGATGATAAACTACCTTAGGAAAACAAGCTTAGGAACCCAACATTTGTATTTCTCATCTAGATTTTACGATATTCCAAATAAACAAGCAAAGTATGGCATAGCCTACTCAGAAAAAACAAAGTCATCTGGTTACACTTTTACTATCTGTTACCTTTAAGATACCTGAACAAACCACAACCTGTGTACAATGCCTAATACACATGTGGTTAGGTAGCCAAAGATATATTGAACAAGGAACAAAAGGAGAAATAGCTCCTCAGTTCAGCTGTAGGCATGAGATAAATATATTCCAAAAAACCAATTAAACTGGCTCAGGAATAACATCATTTCCTCATGCTGGGCAACTGTCAGAACTGGGTTCCTCTGATAAACAGAACTTAAAAATTTGTCACTCTCAGTTTGCTATAGTATCACCAATTACTTTGCAGAAAGTATTAGATGTAAAACAGGATCAATTCTGCACCACTAGGACAGCATATGTAAAGGGATCATAACTGCTGCTGTCAGAGCATTGCTACAGGGAAGATCCAGCAGCTAAAGCAAGCTGATACAACTCCTGCACCAGCAGACATAATCACTTTTCTAATAAGCTTCAAAGCCAAGGAGAACTGGAGGAGAAATAAAATTGGGGAGAAAAAGAGTAGGTTTTCTTTCTATCTACTGGATAGATGGATAGACAGACAGAAAACTGAAGTACCAGTTTAAAGATCTGAACTTGGATTTTTCAGAAGATTTTAAGACTATTCACATCTACAGTCTTTCCCACAACCAAGCACCCCAGGGCAGTGCTAATGCTGGCCCTGCTCAGTTCTGCTTTACTGCTTGTTTGGTTAATGATTTGTGGAAACATTTCCCAAAGCCTACTCAGTTTTCATCTTCCTGAAGAATACATCAACATTCACCACAGTACAGGCTTGCCAGTCCTGAAAGGGCTATGGATGTGTGTCAGTAGTTTCACTTTGCCACATAAACATTTATCTTCAAAAGCAAGCCTGGCTCTCCTGCATTCAATGAAAGTTGTGGGACTGAGCTCCTTCCCTGGGATCTGCACAGTTCTCCCAACACAAACACATTTGGCAAACTGGCTTCTGCCAGACTGTGTGTTTGCCCCCCTTGCTGAGTGGTGCTCTAACACCTTCCTGGGTTTTCCTTCCTGCAGTTGTGCTCGCAGGGGCTCCACCAAAGAGCATCCCCTCTGCCTGACAAAACTGACGATTTGTCACCTGCTACACACCACAAAAACACCATTTCCAAATGAACAGTTGTTGCAATCATTGAGCATAAATGTTCATGTAGTGTACCTTCTCTTAAAGAGTCTTCTCACAACATATAATCCAACTTTAACTAATTTATTTTTGCAATTTCAAGAAATCTACAGGGTGGCTAAGTGAGTTCAGCTTTTTTTAGCAGAGGAGGGAATGAAAACCTGCCAGCAGCTTAAATACCCGTCTTTAATATGCAGATGATAACTGTTTCTATCCACCAACAGGATTCCTAAAATGACTAAAATTTCTGTGTCACTTTAAATACCTTGCTACAAAAGAAGCTCACAGCTTTCAGAGAGTAAGGCCTAATGCATGAGGAGAAAGTCCAAGCCTGGTACAGTGCATCAGCTGGCAGAGAGCTCTCAACAGGGATACATTACCTCTCTGTGCCAAACAGGATTAGTTGTGTTACTGATGATAGTCGACCTTCTTTCCTGGCCATGGTGAGCAAACGTAGGAAATGTACTTTTCTTGCCTGGCTGAATGGACATCTTTAGATAAGGATCAGGGTTGAAGAACATGCCCTTTTTAAGTCCAGCTGCTCTAATATCTATAAAGCAAAACAAGAAGGAAGGAAAAAAGGAACTGAGTAAATTAAAGCTAGTTCACAAAGTAGTGTATTCCTAAAATACTACCCAGGAAATAAATTCACCACAGATTACTAAATAAAGCAACTTAAAAGTACTCACACGTTAACTGGATCCAGTGTACAGCAGGAAATCAAGTGTTTTCCCAAAAGAATATAAGGAAGAAAGGTATCAACATCCTCATTTACATTTGAGCCTCCAGTTATTTGTAAAACAAAAAGCATAAACTTGTAGATCACCTACAAATGCTTTTCTCAGTAAGGTATGTACGGTATTTCCACTCAAGGAAAGAAAAGAAACACTGACAAAAACGGCCCAAAATGAACCACACAGTACTTGTTATGTTTCTAGGCAAGGAGAGGAGGCAAAAACTGTATGGGAGGTAATGTAGTGAACAGACACTTTCCAAAAGTTCAGTCTTTGATAAATGTAACTTATCAAGTCTGCTCTGGACTATGATGCAATTTTTTCCCAACAAAGCAGATAATCCATCCCACATAAAAAGAGGCAAAGTTTTCTGAAAAGGCTTCTTCCTAGGGAAACCTCAGTACTGCAACCCTCGCAACTTACAATAATAAATAATAATTTCCTCAGAAACATACTGTCATGACTAAGGACTTCAATGGTAGTGCAAGCTTCAGCAACAAGAAAAATAAAGAGGTACTTTTTATAGAATACTAGATTTTAAACTTAACTGTAAAATATTTCTCTGTTTCTCTGTAGGTTTGCTGAAGCACAAGACTCGTGTCTTTTTCCATTAAGTACACCGGTATGCTGCATGCAGTAATGCAACTGGCACATACAATTTATACATGCAGGCAAAATTCCCTGCTCTAAAATTAAATGCCATGCCTGTGGATTTAGTAAAAAAAAAATAAAATAAACCTACCCAATATTCAGAATACACACAGCAGAAACATGATGAAATAAAGAGTCGTGCAAATGAAAAACCCAAAAACATTACAGGACACACGTCACAGGCCTATCAGTCAATACACCTTTCAAAATTATTTTATGAGGCTTCTCAGGCAGAATCACAGCTGACTATTAAACAAAACAGGTTTTTCAGAATTCACAAAGTAATTACTTGTACAGTCCACTATGTGAGTCTGCACAACCTATCAGCTCTATCTCAGGTAACTGCTGAAAGGCCACTTCAAAAAGCAGGTTTTTTCTGCTCTACCTCTACAATCTCTACATGTTTTTTATTGTCAGCTCTTCAAGTTTCAGAAGTGAATTTCATCTGCCTTTGCTCAAGCTGAATATGCTTCTGTCTCACACAAGATTTCCCTGGAATAAAGTGCTAATCAAAACAAGTGAAGCTGGTAGACTGCACCCCTACAGCTATTTCACTGTAGTGACAGCTTAGCTCTGTTACAAGTGAAATTTTTTTCCCTTTCTAAGCCACCATTTGCAGCTATTGCTTTTTTCAAGGTGATGAAGCCAGACAGCATTTTAGTTAGAGGTACAGTTTTCCACTCTCCAATCTGAGAGGAACTGTCCCTTGTGCAAACTGGAAATTTCTCTAAATTTTTCATGCTGGGATATATCAAATCCATTTCTTTCACTGGAGATCCATGATTCTGGCTGGTTTTCAACCAACAGTTGTTCTAAAGAAATGACATCTTTCAAGCCACTAGAGTGTGCTCCTACAGAGGCTAATGAAGAAAAGCATTCCATCTTTGATGTTATTTAGAACAGCAACTTTTTACTTTTTTTTTTGACAATAATTTGTAAAACACAGAATAGTGTTGTTTTTTACCTGATAGGGTAAAGCTGACTAACTTCCTAGAGTGCTGGGCTCCAGAAGCACCTTCATCCGTGCCTTCTACTCCCATCTGAAGAGGAGAAAAAAGAAGAAATATACCACAGAAGTTTTCATCCGCTTTGTACATGCCTGAGGATGATAACACAATTTGAAAGTACTATGCTAGGGAAGCACCCGACCAAATACTGCCTATTACCACAGAGAGCATTTGTTTACAGCATTTGTTTACAGCAAAATTTCTATTATTTATGTCACACAGTGCTAATTAATACACCAGGAGCTCAAATCTTCCAAACAGAACATGTATAGGCTAATACACATGCAGACAATTTTAATTGGAGAAAACCTGTATTTTTTTACAGCTTTCCCTTCTGTAAAATAACAAACAACAGTATGGATTTGTAATACAAACCAAAGCACTGAGCTGGCCAGTGACCAGCAAGCATATGTACCTTTTGTCACTTTCCACAAATAAATAATTTAGTGTGCAACAAAAAAAAGTGAAGAGATCAAAGAGAGACTAAGAAAGCTTTTGGCTCTATGAACAAAAGCTCCTTTTAAACAGAAAAGCACATCAGACATCTAAATATAAATGTGGTCTAAAAGCTTATGCTTCACAGATTTTGAAGTTTGGTTTCTACTGAAATCCCTCATTAGGTAAAGCACTACTTCAGAATAAAACGTCCCTCACGTATTAATATCTATCTCTTTCAACTAGCAGAAGAATTTGTCTTTCAAGACAGAGGAGATGCGCATCCAACCGAATAATCTATCACAGAGACATCAATGGAGCTGTCTTCGAAGACAAATGGTTCCCTGGGCAGGCACTGCACTCACTCCCAGGCAGGAGAGGTGACACAGAAAAAGTTTGAGCCAAACACAGCACTGAGGATTAATACCAGTAATAGAACAGGGTCTGATGAAAATAAGCTGAATAAAAATGGGCACACCTGTGTGCGTAGATGAAAAATGTGAGGCAGCCCTGAGCAGCTGAGCAGTGGTTTGAAGTCACCAGATGGATAAATGACTCTGCAGCTGTGGGAGCCACAGGGAAGCTGCTTTGCATTCACTGAACACGTAATCATTCCTTTTTCTATCACTTTAAGCTACTTAATATTATTAGCTTTCAAATACTTCCCACGATGATCAGCAAGCACATTGGAATTTCACTGGAATTAGCGAACGTGCAGATTTCTTCAGCCAAAGTGATGAAGCACCCATGATGTTGGAGCCTGACATCCCCATGGCCCTCAGCAGTCTTGTGAGGGAACACACCATGCCAACAAGCCCTGCTACTCGCCAGCCCGCCCATTCCCTTCCCTCACTGCTGGCTTCATGGGCACTTCCCACTCTCAGGGCAAGACAAGTCTCGCCAGAGTACTCAGAACTATCCCCTTTCCACCCAGCATGACATTATTATGCCAGTGATTTTATATGGATGCATAAGCAGTGACAGGTGGTAGCAAAATTATGAAGGCATCAAAAGCAGTGGGTTAATTCCAGCTGGATCAGTGTCCCCTTGTCTACAGACAGATACCATGGAAGCAGCAAGGGGTGCATCACACTGTGATAGTGTTGCTGTCCAGGCAAGGCCACAGGAATGCTCTGTATTCCAGTTTCCTCTTTTGGGCTTATTTCAGCACACACTATTTTCCTTGTTAAAAATGCTACTCATCAACAAAAAGGCCTTCCCCATTCTATATCTATTTTTCTGCTCTAAGTCAGACTTCATTCGAATAATTCACATTGCTAATCACAAGTTCATCTTACAGGAAATAGAATTTGCCCACAATTCAGCTATGGTAACATGAATGGTGACAGTGTTTCCTAGCACTTCCATGATTTTTCTATATAACCTTTTCCTGTTCCAGTATGATCTGAACAGCAATTTCAATTCTTCTGTGCCAAGTGAAAAATTTCATCCCAGCACACACACGGAATTTTGCATCTGGTGTAACACTGTTTCTGAATGCTCCATCAGGCTTTCTATCTTCCTTGAGTCAAACAAACACCACAGAATGTTAGCTGCTTATCCAAAAATATGATGGACTGAAATACCTGGTGTGATACACCATCAGTATGAGACAATCCAGTAAGCAGGGAATTTATTGCACCACAAAAAAGGGGACTGCGCACACCATGACTCTCTTACCACTTCCCCAAACAGCATTTCTCTAGCAAGAGACAAAACAAGTACCAAGAAAACCCAGTAATCTCTACTGCACAGTGCTTAAGCTCCACACCAAAACCATGGGCATGCAGTGAGGTTTTAATGTTTAACAATAGGTTTACTTACATACAACTAACCCAATATGACATTTTTAGGAAGTATCATCTGAACTGTCATACAACATTCTCATCAGGGAAACTAACAGCTCACTATTTCTGGAGGTCTGCACTGTTAACACAAACAAAAATGTTTATATAAAATTACCCCTTCCAGCAGGTCTGTAAATTCTGTACAATACCCAGGACTCTGCATTACCACTCAAAGGAAAGAAATTTAAACAGCAACGGCTGGCATAAGCCTTCAAGAATTACCATGACTCTGAAAGAAAGATCTTCAAGTAGCTACCAATTAAATTCATACTCAGATGACAGAAGTTCATAAGTTCTTTTGTTCAATGAATCTCAAAACTACTGGTGGGTAACATGATAAGGTCAAGAAAATATCCAACTTCAACTGGTTTCTCCATTCAGTATAATCACTCTGCGTCTCAATAATGATATGGTGCAGCATGCAGCCCATTCTAAGGGTTATTCTGAGATGCATTTATTCCTCTTGTTCAAAATCAGACCACCTTACTGTCTTTAGTTTATAAATTGATATTAAAGACAGTAGCTGTCAAGCTCATTAACTATGACACATTTTCTCCTGTAAAATATCAAGTTTGTATGCATCTGTGAAACTGTTACTCATAGTGAGATCTGACAAAGACATGAAAATTAAATTATGCTATCACCTAGGTTTCTAATTCTAAGAGAAAACCCCCACACATTTGGTATACTGAGATATAAAGTCTAGTATAGTACATACAGTATCAGACAACCATAGCATGCACTTGTATATAATACACAGCACTGAAAAAGCACAAGTTTAGAATAAAAGCTATTCATTCTGAGTAACTTCTGCTCTACTGGATCTTCAACACTGCAGTTGTCAGGACACCACCCTGACAGCTGTGATCTTAAATATTTGGCAGCTAGCATCAATGAATCAAATGCACTGTGAAACTTGCTGAAGCTTCAGCTGAACAGCTAACCTGTTAGATAAATTACTTCCAGCAAAAGCACCATGGTACAAGTTTGGAAGCCTTTTCTTCCACTACTTTAACAACTGTTCCACTACTACTTAAACAACTAAAAAAACTCCTCTAAAACTTATAATGCATAATGCAATATGCAGTAAGTCTCATAATGCAAATGCAGTAAGACGATACTTCCCAATAATCAGGGAATTACTAAATCTCAATGGTATATGAACACTCAAAGAATTCTGTAATTTTTGCAAGAGCAGAGTTTTGTCCAGTTTCATTTATACTAACAACTGCTATTTCAGCAGCAATTTCATAGTGAATATTAGGAAATATTTGAGAAGTAAGAAGAAACTGAGAATTTGGACAAGGTTTCAGTTATATAACCAGTGCGAAAAATTTCTATTATGCTGTTAAATTACAGAAAACTATAAGTATCAAAAAACTGAAAGCAAGCAAAGTCAAACTCTTAGCATAAAAAAATTCAGTTAAGCTCAGTGACTTTTTACTGTTATTTTATTATGAGCAATGCAAAACCATGAAAAGCATTTTCCAGGTTTTATAATTTTTGTTAGGCAACACTTTTTTTTTGGAAAATAATTGCTGTCAATAGTAAAACTAGGAGACATATTGATAGGTTGGTCTGACAGTTAATACTGTCATCAGTACTATCATCTTATAAAACCTATCAATAACTCATCTTAAACAAATACAATGAACAAATAGGCTAAACTCACCATCACAGCAGGGTTTTTCACAGTGATACATGGAGTAGTAGCTCGGAGGGCTCCACTAACACCATGGTAATATTTAAAACAGATCTTTATTTCAGCTGAAAAGAAAACAAAAACCACATGAAACACTTCATGACTGACCCTAGGCAAAAGAGAGACAACAAAAGGATCCAGCATTCAGTGACCTATCTTCAGAAATACTCCAACAGGAAATTAAAAATAGAGCTGCTGGTTATATCCCCTTTGTGTGTTGGGTCCTTCTGTTACTTAACAGACAAAAATGATAACTTACCTAATTCTGCAACTTGTATTTCTGCTACTTTGTCAATATCATCAGCCCTGGAAAAGGCATACTGAGACATTTGCCACAAGGATGATTTTGTAGGAATTTGGAAGAATGTGACACATAGCTGAAGGAAGCTGGAAACACTTTATATATCGGAACACAGGAAAGGTAAACGTTGCACCATGTTTCTGGTCCCACTGATTAAATTTTTGTTTGCTAAATTGCATTTACTGCAAACAAAAGAGTATTATGCTTAACTGAAGCCTGACCTCCTCTGTAGTTCCTCTCCAATTATAGCAGAACAGCTATAATTATGGCTGCCCTTGATCCTGTGGGATTTTCCCTATCTGGAACAATGTCTGTTTTCCTTCTCCATTGGGATAACTTTTCTGTGTAAGGCTGATGAGGGTTTTACCTCTGGGCACAGAGATGGCCACAGGCAGACAGCAATGGCCAAAGGCAGGCAGGAGTTACAGCAGCCAGTTCAGACAGAGGATGTGTATAAAAGTCTTGGCAGTTCAAATCCTCTGCTTGGTTTAACAATATGTCAGTAGTCCTGAAGTCCTGAAAACTGCAGAGTTTTGTATAAGATTTTGAGACATATACATATTCCTTGAGGGTTGAGGTATTTCATCACTGCAAGATAAAATACCCACTTATCCTTACTCAGAAACCACCCTGCAAGCCTGCTCAGCCAAAAAGGATTATTTATTTTAAATTTGCTGCAGTTACAGATCAACATTTATTTACTATCTTCCTCCCAGAACAAAGAGGAGACACCTCAGAACAACCCTTCAAAGCAAAGTGTCTGCTGACAGTGCCTCCAGGGAATCAGGAGGTGGAGAAGCTGCTGAGCCCACTTCCTCCTCCTCACAGATGAGTTCACACACACAGACAAAACATGCTCTATTTACCACAAGCTTCACAGCAAAATTCAAAATGCAGACAATTTCTAATCACCTACAAAGGTTTATCAGACCTAGAAGTTATCAGGCAGGACTATGAGTTAGTTTCTTCGTTAACTGAGCAATTCTGCTTACCTACCAACAATGCTTATATTCAGGACACACAAGAAGTTCTAGCTCACATAAAATCAGAGGTTCAGCACTTGTAAAATCTGGGAGGATTTATACCAAGTACTGGACCCTCCGCATTGTAAAATGTACATACTAAGTAACAAGAACTCAAGTCTGAGCATCTCTTACTCACATTGAGAACATATTATGGCTACATGAGAGCATGGTTAAGACCAATTCCACCAAGACTTCCAATTTCTAGCTATATTGCTTACTTTTATTGCACTGCTTACTTTTATTACAACCTAAGCTTAATTTTTCAGAGAGTTTCTGGAGCTGCTGTTTATGCAGTCTGTTGTGACTATCTTTGCTCAATTCATCACTTTTGAACAGAATCTAGCAATGGTAAGGTTATCAGCCCACAGACAATGTGATGGTGGACAAATCCTCTCACTAGACTGACAGGTACATTTATTTAAAGGCTGAAATGCAATACTGCAAGTTTTGCATCCTCATATTTCTTTCTTATGCTCTCTTCTATGAGCATACAGTACTTTTCAATGCCTGTATATGGCTGGTAATAGAACAATTCTTGATTCAAGAAATGGATCTGACAATCTCTTTCAGGTACACTAAATTAAAAAAAAACAATCAAACAAACAAACCCCAAACTTCATGACTTATTGCTAGAAATATTTAGAAAAAACATTTAAAAACATGGCATGGAGACTTTTTCTCCCACTTGCCAACAGTAGCAGCACTGATTCAGTTTGGGCTTCACACAGCACTGTATTCACATGCATTTAGAGGAATGGCAGATCTGCTGTGAGCAGTGTCAATGGGATTAATACAAGAGAAGGTGTGCTTGAAATTCAGCACTAAATTGAAAAATGGGCTACACAACACATGCATGAAGATGTTGTCAAAGTGAACAGGTATTTGCAAGACTGGATCTTATACACAGCAACAATACAAACACTCCATAGGATAAGAGACACCGAAGTGGTTTTGTTCTTGGCTAATAACCCTAGAAAGTGCAGTTAATGTTAACAGAAGAAATCTCAGAGGAATCCTGTCAGTTCAAAGCAGCTGAGGATGTAGCTTTTTGACCTGTCTGGTACTGTGTTATCAGGAAAAAAAATCTGGATTAGAAGAGGTTTTTCTTGATGACTGATGGATTCCTGAGCTCTAGATGTACTGAAAACAAGTATCTGTGGCTGTTACTGATAGTTACAGGTGATGTGCTGAGATGTGTTCTAAGGCCCCATAAATGCAGATTTCTTCAGCAACAGTAAGTTCAATTATCTGCAAACAGGACTTCAATATTTTGAAAACTGAGTTCAATACCATATTAATACAGGTTTCCTCTGATCTATTCCATACTCTAAATACACATTAGCACATGTCACCTACAGAGTTTTCCCCGTATCTTTTATTCCTCCTGCCACCTTACTTTTATGTGTTCTCTTCAGGGGAAAATTGGCACTTCTCTTTTTTCTTTCCTACTTATTCTTCTTCAACAGGTTAATGAGATTGCTTTGCACATGATCCCTAATAAGAATGTTAAGAGCAGTAAACCCAGTAAAGGAGATACATCTGTTCCTGACCACAGGACCATTTGCTGTATCATTAAAGAAAATGTTTCAGAACACCAAAGAATTTTCATTCATGGGAAAAATTAATGTATTTTTGATACTACACATGCCCTGTTGTAATTGACATTCCTCCAGACATCTTACAGACCACAATAAATTCCTTCTTTATTTAAAAATAAGCCAAAAATTAAATTGGGGGATCTATGATTCTTTCAAAGTTATTACATGGCCATATAAAAAGTGATACATATGTTAATTAATCAGAAAACTCTGTGAAACTATAATCCCCTTCTTTTAAAGCTAATAGCTGTTGTAATTTCATAACCATAGTCTTATAGCTCAGGTCCATTACATAAAAATGTTGGAATCAGTAAAGGTTTCTGGGACTCAGACACTGACATTTGAATTTCAAAAGAACACCTGCATGAAATTATAGTGCTGTTACCTCTATGGACCATACACTTTTGCCTCTTCAGTAATAAAGGCATCAGCTTACACTAAATAATTGCTTGGGTTTAAAACATCACTAATTCCCCAAAGTTCCTCACTAACTACTTTTTTACTGCCTTTAATACTTTACCTTTGCCCATCAAAAGAATGCTTTATGAAAGAAAGATACTAAGAATACATAAATACATGAGCATAATCCTAGGAGAAAGCATTCTTTCCAGAAGACTGATAATGCAGGAAAGCAGGTGTGTTTGCTGTAAGAACAGCTTGCTCCAGACAGACCCTAGTCAAACAAAACACCTATATTAGAGGTGGAATCACCTCCACTGTGAAGGGATGGGCAGACACACCTCCAAAAAACAGGGCAAATCCAAGCTGGGTTACAACAGTCTGTGGAGCAAAGCAGTGCTCCCGGTTCACTGTATGCAACCTGCACAGCAGCTAAAACTTCCTGGACACTGCAGCTGAGTGCCCAGAAGGTACTTGGACTGAATCCATGGCTCTCTGCAGATAGAAACATATGTCTTCCAACATTCACTGAGGGAAAAGCTGACAGCACAGTAACTCATCGGAAAAATATGAGAGCATGTTCTGCAAAACTTATTCAAGAAAACTAGAACAAATGAAGTCACTCACATTCACACTTTACAAAGCTATAAAGGGAGATGCAATCCGTGGAAAAGCAACTGTGTTAAATCCTATTTTTTTCCCTTCTGAACCTGATAGACAACTGCAGAAATTTAGCAGTGCTCTGCCTGTCCTGCCAGTTGAACTTTTCCATAGTGTGACAGTTCAGTGAACTCAACGTTTCTGTTTGGACATTTAGCATTCTCTTCTCTGCATCACTTTCATCATGTGCATTTTTGATTATTTCCTACTGGGCAGCAGGAACACAGCAGCAGAATGCAAGGGCCAAAGCTGGCAGTCCCCAGGTACTCGCCATCTCTCTCAGCAGGTCTATCACAGAATTTACTTTACAGGAACATTACGCAAACCACCTACAAAGTGACTTACAGAAAGTTTTTCAGCTAAACTAGGATCAATAACAGAAAATGCTTATGTCCCAGTGGTCTTTCCATCTAACCTGCTTCAAAGGGAACATGGACAAATGGCTGTTCAGGTAACAGAGCCTCCCTATCACTGCCAGCCCCACTCACTTCACTGTCATCAGAGATTCTTATTTACAGTCATGAGCACCGGCTATTATGCTCCAGTTTGGCAAAGCATTTAATTATAATCTAACCTTTAAAACAAAACACTGGGGTATTATGTGCTTGAGGAAGTCAACAAAGCCTGCCACGAATGTAAAAAATACAAGACTTGATCCTGTTTCAGTTATTTGTGATACTCAAAAATAGCTGTTAAGAGACAACATAAAAAACCAGCAGAATAATAGAAGTATTTCTAACTCAGTAAATATGTCTATGAATAGAGTAGGGACAATAACCATGAGTCCCCAGACAGACCACTGAAAGGGCACTGGTTGCAGGGCACTGCACAGATGAATGTTCCGGGCTCAGAACAATTCCATGTGAGAAAACCGTGACCTTTACAGAATTTAACTGGCAAAATTATAAGCAGTAAAAATATAAAGATTGGGTACAAGTAATGAATTACATTCATAGAACATTCAATAAAATTGACCATTACGGTCAAAACCATTCCAAAACCTAAACTCTGTTCATACCTCTAGTTACAAGCAGCCCTTAAAAGTTAAAAGTATACAAAGTTCAATTATTAAACTGGTGGGTTTTTTCCTTCAATATCTATCAGCTTTTAACAAAAAAGAGAGCTGGGAATCTGCTTTGCTAGCTACCAAGTATGGCAATTTCAGTCTTAATACACTATTTTTGCAAAAGTTATAATTTCATGGAAACAGGGACTGAATACCAAGAACTCCACATAAAACCTCACTTTTAACATGATACCAGCACAATTCAAACACATATATTACCACGTTTTCTGGATATATTTCATAGTCTACTCATGTTCTTATTCAACAGATCGAGAGCAGCCCTGCTGAGAAGGACTTGGGTGAGCTGGAGCAGGAGAAGCTGGACATGACCCAGCAATGGGCACTCACAGCCCAGAAAGCCAAATGTGTCCCGGGCTGCATCCAAAACCCCATGGGCAGCCCCTCTGCTCCACTCTGAGATCCCACCTGGCACACTGCACCCAGCTCTGGGGGGCCCAGCACAAGAAGGACAGGGACCTGGTGGAGTGAGTCCAGAGGAGGCCACCAAGAGATTAGAGGAATGGAGCACCTCTCCTATGAAGACGGGCTGCGAGAGTTGGGTTTGCTCAGCCTGGAGAAGAAAAAGTTCTGAAGAGAACTCACTGCAGCCTTTCAGTACTTGAATGGGGCTTATCAAAGAGATGGAGACAAATTTTTTAGCAGGGACAAAGAGTAACGGTTTAAACTAAAATAGGGTAGATTCAGACTAGATACAAGGACAAAACTTTATACAGTGAGGGTGGTGAAATGCTGGCATAGGTTGCCCAGAGAGGCGCCTAATCCCTGGAAGCACTCAAGATCAGGCTGGATAGGGCTCTGAGCAACCCAACCTATTGAAGTTGTCCCTGCTCACCACAGAGGATTGGACCAGAGACCTTTAAAGGACCCTTCCAACTCAAACTGTTCTGTAGTACTATGCCACAAACATGAGATTTTAGTTCAAAACACACAGCATCTGTGCAGTCACTGCATCCAAGTATCACAGTGTGGCACCAGAAGAAATTTAACCACAAACATCCCAGGGGGGATTTGGAAATGATTGATCTGATAAGACTGGCAGTCTCTGGATGAATCCCAACAGCTGCCTCACTGTGGGTTTTTGCTCAAGACATAAAGCTATAGCACCGGTAAAGAAAATATATGCAAATCAATGTATTTCTATTCTACTGACAGCAATGACTGTGACATCAAACGGTATAAATAACAACAAAGACAAGTAAAGTAGGTGAAGGTGCTTCTTGTGGACACAGTAATTAACACTCACGGGACCAAGACCATAACTGACAAATACAAGGCCAATACAGTGGCAAAGCAGGCTCTCAGCCTAAGCCCATACTAATAAACCAGGCAGGACCATGGCAGAGACTCAAGTGTGAGCACACGACCATCCATAGTGCTGAACAATGACATCCCCCTGTTTTACCTACTAGAGTATGTGCAGCTTTTAACTTCTGGGCACGTTGCACATGGAAGTGCATAAGTACCAGTTACCTGCTGCACAGCACTGACTGTACTATGCTGAATCTCCCTGTCATGGCATCTCCAACATGACCTGTCCTTCCCCATATCACAGAAAATTGACTTAGAAGCTGCAGACTATGAATGAGCTGCAGCTGTTACCAATTACTCCTAAATAAAAGTCAGGCTTCCTCTCACATGTTTTTTCTATCACCAGCCCTCCTATAGATCATGTCACTCCATCTTTCTGCTAGCTTGCTCTCCATAACTAATACTATCACCATCATCTCTGTTTCCAGCACAATGCCCCAAATGGAGCCCCTTCCATCCCAAGATCACAGACTGCTACACCCAGAGAACACTTGCCATGTGAAATCATTTCTGGGGCAGCTGAAACCTCTCTCACCAGAGAGTAAAGGCCCTGATGTACTTAGGGACCTGAACAGCCTGATGTCATGCTAAATACCAGATGACCATACCAAATGCAAAAGCATTAAGCTGTGTTGCATGTTCCCACTACGGCCACCTGTTTAGGATAATGCTCCTTGAACTTGTTTCCTTTTACAGGACGATGAAAATTGTAGAGCTGGGTTTAGCAATCCTTCTGTAGTTTACACAGAAAAAAAAACTGAGGGAGCCATGTAGTGAGTCATTGTTTTCCTTCCCTCACATTTTAGCAAGCCTCAGAGCAAGATGTTTGAAAGCCACCTCTACTACGTGAGGAAATAGCATATCAGGCATATTGATCCTCAAACTCACCTTCTTGAATGTCTAAAATGACTGAGTTCCCTTTCATGCCTACAAAGCACTTTTGCTCCTTCCCCAGGGAAAAGCAAGAGGAACACCTGCCTCTGTACTGGCTGGCTCTGCAGTTCAGAGCCACTCACTTTGTCTCGAGGTGACATCTTAAGGACACCGGCTGTTTGTGATGGTGAGCTGGACTTGGTATTTTGGGAATATTTTCTTTCTCCTCTGCATAATATTTCCTCCCTCCCCTTCCTCAGCCACTCCCCTCAAAGGCTGCTTGTTTTTCTGGAATACATTAAGTTCATTTCTCTTTATTTCACTGTTGGTTCCTTTGATTCTCCCTTCCAGGGCAGAGCCTACAGAAATTTTGTTTTGTTAATTTTTGTCTGAGGCAAATAGAGTGTTCTTTGATCATCCTTGTTTTGCTAATTTTGGATGCTTTGAGGGGAATTAATGTCTGTTTTTAGTATGAAGATGAGACTCTCCCCTCCCATTTTTCTGCAAGTTGCTTGATCTGAATAGAGTAGATGGTAAACTATGCCTTTACATGTTACTTTCTTGGAAAAATAGGTGTTGAATCACTAGGGAGGGATTTTTAAGAGGAATAAATTAAATCATCTTAACATTGAATTACAAGACTGCAGACAAACAGTAATGTGAAATTCCAGAAAAATGCTTCTCCAAGCCTACCGTTAAATATAAGCATAGATCTGAGACCTTGGTGAAACTATAAATAAATTTACAATTATGCTCATGGAAAAACAGCTTCCCAAATTAAGGCATAAGATGTTTTTCTTAGAAGATACAAATCTTTTTGCAGAAGGAGTCCGAGGCCTAACCCAGCTGACTCCCACTGATTAACATTAAAGAAATTAAAATGGAAATACTCCTTCTGCATGAGATTTGTTTGCATATGGCTCATTAGCAATGCTATAATTCTCTGCACTTCACCCTCCAGAGATGTTAGTGGTGAAAAGATACATAATGTCCTTAGGCTCTGACACTGCCAGCGAAAACACACATCCAACATCTTTGGTGTAAGTGCACTCTGACTGAGCCCAGCTCATTATCCAACATTAGTAACTTACGTTCCTTTTCTTCCCAAAAAGACATGACAACTTCAGGCCAGTTTTGAGTGTAAATCCTAAAGGATTATTGTAGTTACTTAGCGTAACTCTGTTAACAAGCTTCATCAGTTCTCCTCGCCAGAGCAGGTGCAATGCTCCTCAGGCTTGCAGAAAACATTCCCTTCCTCTCCTTGAGTACAGGTGGAACAGGGAACCTGCAGTCGTATAGGTATCACAGTATATAGGTGGTGGCAATTAAGTACTGTCCCCCTCTACTTGGTACTGGTGAGAAACACCGTGTCTAGTTTTGGGTCCCTAGGTTCAAGAGCATGGAGAAAATGGAGGGTGAAGAGCAGAGGGCTACAAAGGTGGCTGGGATGGAGAAAATGTGACATATGAGAAGAGGCTAAAGGAACTGGCCTTGTTTAGTCTGGTGAAGAGGAGGTTAAGGCAAGACAAATGTTACTATCTCTACTCTTTCCAGTTGTATCAGAGATTTTAAAAGGGGTAATGGCCTCAAATATAAGCTACAGCCATACATATTGGATGCCAGAGAAATCTTTTTAGCTGGAACAATATTGCAGCACTAGAACAAGTTACCTACAGCATCTGCAAAATCTTTGTCCTTGAAAGCCTCCAATAAAAGCCATACTCAAGCAGGTGGACTCAACTCAAATGTTGGTCCCAGTTGAGAGCAGATTGGATGCAATCAGTGTTCTTATGCTGTGGCTAGTCTTCAACTGAGTTTAGATTAATCCATTTACACATTTTCTTCATGCTGGTCCCCCAGACATTGTTTCCCCTTATGGATCTGCTGCTTTAAAAATCCAGGGACGCTGCTAATGGTCTGTTGCATGTCATTACTGTGAGGAGCAAATATGATAAACCCCACATACCATGACCTGTATCTCACATAATCTGCCTCTCAGCAAAGATATTTCTAAACATAAAAAAACCTACAACTGGAGAGCTCTTTCCCAAATTTCAAAAATAATGGTGGATTAAAGCATCAGAAATACCTTACATTTAATAATCTGGTACATGTTTACTGATAATGTTACACTCTTCATCTGTCTCTCCCTCTTGCCATCACAGCGGCATCATGTGCAGTGCTATACTGAGAGACAAATCATATCTGTGCCACAACAGAGGAAAGAGGCTAAAAGGGGAGCTAAGTTTGTCTCCGTGGCTGCCACAGGCTGGGCAGTGCCAGGCCTGCAGGGCATGGTGAGAACCCCGACAGCACAGCTCTTCCCACACGCAGCCTGGCGCTGCACAGCAGTGACACCGCGGCTGCACCTGAAGCGCGCAGCCACCTGCTGTGTTTGCCCCTGCTGTGATTTAGTGAGCTGAGGAATAGAAAAGTAAAAGGAAAGAGCAGCTCCCTGTAGTTGTGTCAGTGTTGCTTCACCACCTATAAGCAACAAGGAAAAGCTTTGCAGAGCAAACATGGTCACCGATCTGTGGAGACATCTCATTTAAAAAGTGGAATCAGAAATTCAGTAAAGTGTTTCAGTGCAGTTTTTGGCCTCTCACTAGAGACACAAGTGTCACTGGTGACATATTTATCTACCATACTATGTGCTATAGCAACATATGCTCATAAACATTCCTTTTTACAGTTCTCAGCTGCTGCACAATTGCTTGTCTCCTGTTCATTGTATGGCAGCAGAGCTGTTTGTTAGTGATGCTAACCATGACCAAAGAACACACATCCTGCACTTTCTTTCAGCTGATTGTGATGTGCAGTTAGTTAGTCACAAAGTGCAAGGTCAGCTGCAGCTGGTTTTAAGTCCAAACTAGTAGCTCTTGAAGCAGTAGTTTGGGTTACTCACATGAACTGGAGATATTACTCAAGAGCCTCATCTCAGTACACTGTGGAACAACACGTAACCAGCTAAAAGATACAAGCATCCTTGAAGTCAAACTGCCCATATTGGCAACAATACTGATGGAGTACATGTGCAAGAAAGATGAGGCAATGAACTTTACTAACAGACATTTTAATCTGCTTTAACATACTAGTGTCTTTGGCACCAGGGAAGTTAATTATCTTTATTATTTTCTGGAGCATTATCTTCAGTTCAATCATTGTAATGTAATGAACTCCTGAAATGGAATTTAATTTTATCCTATTTAAGTGCCTTTTTTTTTTTTTTTTTTTTTTGAGAAG
The DNA here is from genome assembly GCF_000691975.1 of Corvus brachyrhynchos. Lineage (NCBI taxonomy): Eukaryota > Metazoa > Chordata > Aves > Passeriformes > Corvidae > Corvus > Corvus brachyrhynchos. Next base: position 1,965,799 of record NW_008235977.1, on the reverse strand, counting down.
TGTGTTGTGTAACACATAGGGCAACTTGGCAAGATTCAATGATAAGCTCTAGAAATAGGAAGCTTTAATATTTATTTTTAGTACAGGGTATACAACACCTCTTGAAATACATGTATTACTGTTTTATCTGTTAATTAGAATAAAAATTTCTGCCAAGACCTACAGTAAGCAGCACTGCAGTGCTTCACTTCACTGCAGTGAAGTAGAGAGTGGGAGTATTTTTTTTTTTTTTTAACTTATGAAAGAGGATTCATTACTGTGAGGCTAAACAGGAGCAACTCAGAGCTCTTCTGGGACTGATTGCCACTTCGATGCTTGGCACATCAGAGTTTCCAGCAAGCTCTGACACAACATCCTATGATTGGAACCTCAGTTTCTTTAGGATCATATGCTTCATATGGTAAGATAGCATAGTTTCATCAAAAAAAAAAAAAAACAAAACCAAACCAAACCAAACAAACAAAAAAAACAATAAAAAAACTCAACCCACAGCAGAGTAGCTCAGCTTCCTATAAATCCTGGTCATCTGAGGGAGTGGTGTAGCTCTTCAATTTGAAGCTTGGCTACCAACAGGCCTTACAGAGTTCAACTGGAGGCTTTTTATTTCAGTCACACAGAGACTCTCGGTATTTTCAAACTGCCCAGTGGATTTTCCAGAGCAACAAATCTTCAGCTGAGAAATTCTGATGCAACAGGATGTTAGCACTTCCTAGAGACAAATCCAACCTCCACACTAACAAACATCAGCAAGCACTATTAGCTTACTAACTTTTCCCTCACACACACTTACCATTAATATTTGTCCATCTGAAATCTGGAATTTCTGTGGGAAGGGACTTCATCCTTGAGTGTGTATATACTATACCACACTGCACAAGGCAATTCCTTCCTCCCTTAAACTGAAACGTGCTGTCTAAGAACATCACTAGAATACAAATGGACATCCAAACTCAACTCCATTTTTATCATGTCCAGCAAATGCACTGGAAAATGCTCCCCCTCGGAGCAATACAATCAGTTCCCTTGGTTTATCAGAGGAACTGATGAAATGGATATCAAAAGCCATCCTGTTGACTTGCCTTTGAATATACACTGCATAAAAAGGTACTCACATTCCATAAAATAGGGGCCAGGTTCAATTCGCCACACAATTTGTCCTTTTTGCGTGCCAGTCACTCCCCGATTCTTGGAATCCCAGAAATTGGCTGGAGAGTTCTCATCTGAAGGAGGGAAGACAAAAAATAATTTCAGCAAGTAGTATTTAAAATATAAGTTTTCTTGGCTTTCTGTTTCAAGAGGATACAAAAAATTACTTGTATTAAATAAAAAAAATAAAGCAATCAAATTAACTTGCAAAGATAAATAGCTTCTCTTTTATGCTTGATACATCAGTTTATGCGGAGTGAGCAGACAGACACACAGCCAAAGTAAATATATGGGTTCCTGTACGGGGTGACTTGCCAAGGTACAGTATTAAATTCCAAAACTTCCCTAATCCAGCAGTGAGGCTATTGGGAGAGTATAGCTGATTGAAACTTCATCACAGAGCTACCACATTATGTTGTACATTGGTCCTGCTCTGTGATGTGAAAATCTAGCATTCATTCCCTAGCTAGGAAACGCATAATTGTAACTAGAGGTCTCCAGTTAGAGGCCCAAAGTGCAAAACTGGCAGTAAGCCAGGGCTAGAAATGAGAGATTCCACAAAATACATTCAAAGAAAACATTCAAAGCAAATAGTATCTGCAGAGCATCTTAGGAATACCAGTATTATCCCTTCTCAAATTCAGATTTTTGTCCAAACAAACACAGGCCTTAGGGCTTTTTTTATTTTCCAGCCTGTATTCAGACACCCAGAACACCGTAAGAATGAAAGAAAACCAGAGCAAGAAACTGTTTGAAAGGCCACAAAGGTGAGTTATGATGACACAGACAAAGCTGACATAAATCCAACTTAACTCTTTTGTACAGGAAGTTCTTTGGAAGTATGCATTGTAACATTTCACCAGTGCATTTCTGCTGCTGTTTCTTAACTAGACTAGACAAGAACTACACCTATGACATCAAATACAACATCCTAATTCTTTCCAGCGGTACTGCATATTCTTTAATCTTACTTTAAAAAAAATCCTCTTTTATTATATGCACTTGAGTGCATTCTACAATTTTAAAAAGACTTCACTAAGAACCTAGTCTGCGGTGGCTTTGTTCATCAAGCTCATATCCATTCAAGCACATTCCTTTGTACTTTGGTAGGAACACCCACATAGGATTACAGAACTGTCACCTACATTTTGGATATCCACATACTATTTATGAAAGAATAATAAACAATGCTGCTTTCTTACTTCTATCTTAAAAATATAAACTTACACTAAAGCTTCTCTTTCTCCTTACCATTCTGACTGCTCATCTCAGCATACACACGGTAACCCCACTGAATCATGATTAGTGCAGTCTGTACATCTCATCCCACCAAACTGGCACATGGAACATTACCAGACACATGCTGAGCTTCTGTGCTTGCTCAAGACAACTTACACACTGCCCAAAACCTAGAAGAGCTCTGGAGAATCAAGAGGTGGCCATAGCAAGCTACTGACATTTTTATGCCTCCAGCCATGAGTGACTTTGAGAATTTTTAGAAAGCTGCAGTCTCAACACCCTGATATCATGACAAGTCCAGGACCCTTAATTATCTCAACGACAAGGAGAAGCGACAGGAGGGTTCTCCTGACACCTGTGATCCTTGAGCTCGTAATGCCCTCAGGCTTAACTTCTTGTGCAGAATCAACATGATAGGACACAAACTGCATACACGAGGAAGTCAGGCACACAGGCAGTAAAATCTTAAACTGCACATATTTATTCTTTATTACAGTAAAAAACTTTCAGAGTAAACAAAGCTGTATCTCACCCATGTTTTGTTGGGGGTTTTTTTCAAAGCCATATAAGGAGGAACACTGAATGCACAGCCTGTAAATCATCCCCTGGGCCTTATAAAAAAAATCTCTATGTGGTTTGCAATGACACACTAACCAAAAGAATTTACTGTTGATGAATTTATTTACTGTTTCATTGTGCCTTACTATCCTAAGGTCCCGCTATTTTCTTCCAGACAGAATACTGGGAAGCCATGAGACACACCTTACTTATACTAGTGACTGTTCTGGTCCACCACACAAACTTGGTTATCCAAAACATCACTACCAAATGCAAGCAGATTCTTTAAAAATTCCAGTTATCTGAAACACAGGGTTTTAAACTATTCAGCCCTTTCATTTCATCTAGGTAAACGAAAATGTATTCCTGACAGTAAACATCTCACCTAACATGCTCTAGGTTCTGAATTTCTGTATTTAATCAATTGGAGAAGAGTTTGTTCACAATTCTAAGCAGAAGGACAGCTATTTGGTGTATTATAACCATAACCATGAGGTTTTTTATTCTTATCTAGTTCAACAAATGAACAAAGCCTGAAACAATGAAATATGCCTTTATTGGTGAGATTTCCAACAACAAGGCACAAGCAATTGTTCTTAGTTTTTTTATCAGTCACAAAGCAAAGTCAATGGCAATTTTTACAGGGATATTAGTGAGCTTCAGAAAAGGTCCTCCATGAACTGAGTCTCGAATTCTGAGCTGGTAGTTACAAGAATGCAGAACACTTTCTACCACTTTATTTAATAAAATCCCACATTTACGGAAGTGCCTGAATTTTCAGCCTTTTCATGAAGCAACGGACTCCTTTGCAGCAACGAAGACTAAATCATTGATACTCTGCCCACAGGCATGCTGCCACTGCAACAGAAGGTGGTGGAGACAGAGGGATGGAGAATGCTAACAGACCACTGCCTGTCAGCAATTGACTCAAATTACAGAATTTATATTTGGTCAGCTTTGACTTTCTTCTGAAACAGATGGCTTTTTTCTACTTTTATGATGTTATTCACATGGGGGAAAAATAACGGTACTAATGCATATGGAAAAATAACTTCAAACATCAGTTCATGGATTTTGAAAAGAGAAACTGAGCAGGAAAAAAATGCATAACCTGAAAACATTGAAGTACACAATACTGCCAAAAATACTTACAAAAAAAAGAAGCGTTTAAGAGCACAAAGAGCAACATCAGAATTATCACTGCCTCATTTCCTCTCTTCCCCCAAACATACATAGTATGTATGTGTGTATACATGCACACACACACACTCTCCCTCTCTCCATATATATATTCCATAGGGAACTTCAATCCTAAGCAGTTCTAGTCTCCTTTTAGCACATAATTGTTGCTCTTTGGGAAACTGGCAACTGTTCCAGAATCTGGGCCAAAGAGTAGATATAAATATCCCTTCCCAGAACATAAAATATGCAACAAAATAGTGTCTTACTGCATCAGTATCTTGTCCAGTGAGTCTACACTTCTGAAAGAAATAAAACAATGCAAGATGCACAGTTTCTCTCTATCTTCAGTAATTCTTAGACATAAAATACTACAGAACATAACTTCTCAGAGCTGCAACCCCTGTACAAATCAGAGTACATGAGATAATGCTGTACAACAAAAAGTGGGTAATAATAAATGTATCACTGTGTGGAACTTCACTCTGAGTAAAGCTCCTTGAAATCACTGTAAAGCAAACACATTCTGAGTAACAATGTCTTCTTTATTTAGCTACTAAACAATCAGCCAAACCCGGCATTAAGAAAAGTTGCACTGGCACACTGTTGGCTCTTCCTCAACTTGTCCTCTAGAACCTCCAGGTCTTTTTCTGCAAAGCTGATTTGCAGGTGGTCAGCCCCCAGCCTGCCCCAATGTCAGGAGTTACTCCTGTTTGCCCACGTCTCCAGCCTGTCTGGCCGCACAATCATGTGTTTTATCATCTGCTACTCTCAGTTTTGCATGAGGATGTTACGGAGTGTTGGAAGCCAGGCTAAGCCAGTGTCTGACATCAGTGGTCAAGAGGCTTCTGAGGAGTTCATATTTTGTTCTTTGTGTCTTATATCTTTCACTATTTCTGTCTTAGGATAAAAGGATAAACTACCTGAAATCCATCACCTCACAGAGTCATCTTGCATAGCTTAAAGCAACAAATAAATAAATAAGATAGAGTCTTTCATAAGACAGATAAAGAGGAACTGCTACCAATTAATTATCTGAAACAAGCCTTACGGTCCCAGTGCACAGACCAGTCACAGGCAAGCTAACACTCATCTTCTGGACCCAGTTTCTGTGATCAGTAGTGTTAGGTTATGTGATAAAAGGGTTGCTTCCATCAATATAAATG
>NW_008235977.1:1902552-1960461 GCF_000691975.1 Corvus brachyrhynchos | reverse complement strand
TAGGCAAAGGTCGCTATTGCAATCTAAGAGGTTCAAACTTTTGCATTCTGATCTCTTTAATACATTTATAATGATGCTCATACCAGAGCAAAGGTGATGTTAATAGATTCTGGTTGTCAGCTTTAATTATGCACAACTTAACAATTTTCATCTTTCACTACCGTATATGGGTACGCTAACTCACAGCTCCTGTAAAAAATCCATGCAGCTTATCTCAGAAAAGATCAATCATGTTGGTAACACCATTGTATCCCTGCATAATTCTCTTATCCTCATTTGGGATTTACATCCCAATCTCCGATTTTTCACCCTTTCTGGAAGACGCTTTATGCAAAATCTTCTGAATGGTTTGTATTGTTCAGTTGAAGTTTTAAATTAAGTTCATATTGTCAGAATATTTCACATTTTAGGTTAATTTCAATAAATTTTGGGCACTGAAGATGGTGTGTGCAATGCATTCAATTATTAAGAGGAGTGCTGGTACTAAGCTTTTAAAGCATCACTCTCATTTATTTCTCTTGCCAGGTGTCCTCTTACAGTGTGGATCAGCGGAGCTGGAGGCCGGTGAATAGCAAGGCTACATCTAGTTTTGTCTCAGGCTGAGACCTCTGGATCTGCCATCAGTTCCTCTCATAAACACACTACCAAGAACGGTCACCCCCCTACCTATTTTACTCCATCATTTCACTTAGTCTTTCAGAGTAACAGGTTTGTGGTTAATCTGCATTGGAGAATACTTCTGAACTTAATTTTGAGCCAACCATCAGGAGATCTCTAGGATGGCATTTCCACTGTAAAACAAAAAACTAATTTACATGCATTTTACTGCATTACTTCCAAAAACCTCAATCTCAATGCCAGCAGCTGAACTCTGCTTTTCAGTGTGAGCACAGACTTCCAAGCAGTAAAGCAGACTGTCACCAAAATGTAAGACTAACAAGAACATTCCAAAGAATACTTACAGTGGATTTTGGGCAATTGACTGGGAAAGTCTGCAACACTAACTTTTGTGCAGTATTTTCCCTTTGGTAACTTCTAATAATTTTAATTCTAGAAATACTAGAAATAAACATAAAAATCCATGGGTGATTGTTAAAGAAGTAGCACAGTGTTTACTGATCTGATGAACTAAATTTATTTCTTCCTTATATCCAAAATATGCTTAAAAGCAATTGAAAACTGTATCAGGACACATTCTAAGGAGAAGATAAAATGTATCACCTGAGGCCTCACTCCTTTTCTAGAAAGTAAGTAAATTAATACGTTCAAGGCAGAGTTTCTACTGCAAACAATTAATATAAGAAACCACATTTTGTCAATCCATTTAAAATACACTATATATCAGTTAGTAAAATACAAACAAATATTAACCCACTAAGCCAGAGCTTGTTTCTCTGATTTTCAGAATTCCCCATCTCAGCCTGTGAACACAGGTTATCTGGCAGAACCAAAATATTTCTCATGAAAGATAGCACCATTACTGAAATTAAAGATCAACACGTAGTTGTACCTTCTAGCCTTACCTGGCCATTCCAAAGGATGCCTGTGGATACTAAACTGCATTCCTCCATCAGAGCCCAATTAACAAACTGAAGAATAAAAACCAGTAATGTTTTACAGGATGGATATTGAAAACAGCATCCTCATTCCCAATCACAACCAGTCTTTTCTACATTAGTTGCCTTCTGGACCCAGTCTGTGTAGCTCAGGTTTGGATAATTTAGCTCTGTGTTGCATAATTTCAGCTCCACGAGGCACGTCTGTCCTCTCCCTTCCTGCTGTCATTTGAAGGAAAGGCTTTCAGAAGGATGTTCTCAAACTCCGCGGCAGTTTTGAGCAGTTGCACACCATCGTCTGCCTCTTCTCCTTTATTCAAGGGTTTATCTGGGTTCAAGTAGCCCGTGCTAAAACACGTAAGGTATTACGTCCTTCAAGCTCAGCTATTTGCAGCCACTCCCCTCTGAAGGGTACAGGATGCCGAAGCCCCATCCTCCCTTCACTTCCTTCCTCGCCTTGTCCATGGGAGGATTCCTCAGCATGGCCACGGCCCCGCAGCACGGGCGGGCTGATGTAAACAGGAGGATCGTTAAATCCTAGAAATGACGGCAAGGCAGCCACAGCAACGAGCACAGCGGGAGCTCACTGGAAGTGCTGGCTTTGTTTACACAGTATTTTGCTCTCCCGCATGACTTCCCCACAAATCCAGTTATTTCAGGGAAGAGGGAACTGCTCCATGACGTCTGGCTGGGATGGAGCTGCCTTAAACCCAGGATAACTCTGCACAGGGCACTCCTGGGCAGGAGGATAAGCAGGTGGCAGAGAGCTTCCATTACTACCTCTCCTCTTTCGGGGTGGTAAATGCCACCTCAGGGCAGGGGCTTGGACAAGGCTCTATTCCCCCAGATGCTGTGACTCCTCAACGGTCTCCTGGTGGAACTACAACTGCAGCTGACCTAGAACTCCTTCAACCTGTGACAAGGACCCAAATCGTGCCAAAGCAGTTCCAGTACCTTGATGAAAAAAAGGGTACCTAAAGGAATCTACAGTCTGGTCGGCGGTCTGAGATTGAATCTTTCATAGCACACATTTCATGAAATTGCACACTTGTGGAGCTGTAGGTTCAGGCTCTCAAAGCAAATCTTGGTTTTCCTAGTAATACTCAGAATAAAATTTAAAAAAAAAAAAAACACAATAAAAAACCCCTTCCACATCTTACAGGAGTATCTGTTCTTACTCAGCTTGAAGATTTTTCAAAAAGCGCTTCCAGTCAAAGAAATTAGGATGGATTATTTGCTAATGAAGAGATGAAAGCTAATGTATTGCTTTGTGCTTGCATGAGCACCTCTCGGAATTGTATCTTCAAAGGACAGAAGGCAAAAGAACATCAGAACTGGAACACTGTAAGAGAAATCTAACACACTGCTGCATACTAAATGGCTGGAAACATTTCTCCCTCAAATACCAACAGAGCAACCCCCAAAAAAGTGGAGAACAAAATTCTTGGACAGTCTTAAAAGCTCCCTAAGCAGCTATAAGATCCTACTATCGCAGTTCTCTTTACTCTTCAGGACACTTTGGAAAAAACTTGGAAAGTAATGGAAATACAAGACACAGATCTTCGGCTGAGAAAAGCAAGAGCAGAAAACAGGCAGAAAAAGGTACCACAGATGTTCTTACAGCCTCATACAGGAGAGAAGATGCTGTTGCAGCTCTTCCTGAAGGTAATCATGCACTGCCAGAGTGTGCTGAGCAACACTCTGAACTACAGCTGGACACAGATTTTGGCCTTCTGGTGGCACAGTCCTCCTATATTAGCAGTGAAGGATCATCATAATCTATAATCAGATAATTAGTATCATGTCCACGGTCAAAAAAGCAAAGAGGTGTTTGTTCCTCACTGCACAGCAACAGTTTTTCCTGTTGCACAACCAAATTTAAGGTTCATGTACCTCCACTGATTGTCCCTGAGCTGTGGGCAAGAAGCAGAAAGACTCCCCTCACATTCCCTCATGTGCCCCCTGTGACCCACTACATACATTAGTATGTTGCTGACTTTTATTGCACTCTATTGCTTTACACAGCAAGAGCCATTAATAATTTTTCTAGTTGTGAGTGACAGGATGGTTAGGAATAACACCAACTTCTCTAACACTTCGCTCCTACTTCAGCTGCAGAAGCAGGACGTAGAAACCATACCATACACCCAGTCCAAACACTAAACCATGAAACCTTTTTCCTACTGAAACTTTAATAGAGTGGGAAAATCCTTGCTCTCATTTTCAGACACAGCCTATATTCTGACACTGACCATTTCCTTCTTTTCCAAGAATTATACCACTACATTTGTTTCCATCTTTATGTACACTAACTCTTCAGCATGGGGATCAGAGCATCTCCACATGCCTCACAAAATGTGATATTTCAAGGCACAGCAGCAGCTGAAAGGATTAGTTAACTAGAATGCAAGACACAAAGATACCAAAAAAAAAATACAAGTCATTTTTTCAGACATATGACAGTACAATGGCAGGAATAAAGTGGAATTCCACTTCTCTGTATTCAAAGTAAAGGCATCATTGAAATTCAAAGCATTCAAAGACAAAAATAATCCTTTCACCCATCTCACTGGCAGAAATTCAAAAGCGTAACAAGAGGAAGGAAATGACCTCAAGCTTAACCTCTTTCCTGAAAATCTTACTAATCCTTCATCATAAACGATGTGCACTTCATTTCCATCTCCAGTTCAGGTTTCACACATGTGCCAGCTCCACGGCACAAGTGCCCTGTGCATCGGGAGCCACCTGCCAGCTGACCTGACTCACCTGGAAACCACATCTGGCACAACACACGGACACAACAATGCTTGGCTGTTCCTGCACTGCACTACTACAGACTGGCTACTACAAGAAAGGCATAAATGTTACACCAAAAATTAAGCTAGAGAATAACATTGAATAAACTCTGACAGATGGTACTGCACACCCTTAGACATAAAGACTATTAGATACTCAATGATACTGCAGAAGACTCCCAGCATCTTCACAAAATGCTAATAAACTACCTACCATTTAAATCTTGAGGTCCAGCTAGCTGTATGTGGGGGGAAATATGGCATGTGGGAACCTTCAACCTCTTCCTGAAGGAAGCAGCACACAGCTGAGGCAAAAGCTGCACTACCTCTCATGTCAACTCACAATCATCTCAGCTGCTGATAGTTTGGAGTAAGTGATGTGTGCAGAAGATGGAGACTGCCAAAAGCAGTGGCCACCAGGCAGGGAACAGTTTGGAAATTCAGATTTAGGCCACCAATGGCTACCGAAGTTGGGCTATACCTACATTCTAAGGCACTACAATAACTTAGCAGGCTATTGCATTATAAAGATTAGAGGACATGAGGACAGCAAAGATGCAAGCAATATACTAAGGAAAAGAGAAACCTGTCTCTCTCCTTAGCGTCATTTCTTTTTTTTTAAGCACTTCACTGCTTCTCACATCTTGTTAAAACTGAGATTAACTCATCTTCACAACCATAATTCCTTCTCAGTACACTCCTCACTGTTACATCCAATTCCTCACCATATCCCCAAACACATCCCAACACTGCCACATTCCCCTATTCTAAAGGTGTTTCTCCCGCTTTTAACCGTACCAAGTTCAAGGGCAAAAAAACCAAAACCAAACTCAACAACAAACCCTGTGTGCACCAGTATCCTAAAATCCTGTTATTCTGGGACAGGACTGTTTAGAATATCTAGAAACACAAGCCATTTTTTCCTAACTAACATTAAAAAGGTTATTGTGGGGGTAAATGCTGTCAGAGCTAAATTAAAGAAGAAAAAAGGAAAAAAAAAAAATCTGTGTCTAAGCTTTTCTGTGCCATATTAAATCTGCCAGTCTAAGTTTATTGTGGAATGTTTTTCATCATTTTCCTCCTCAGCCACAGCCTTATATGGTGTCAGATAAGCACTTGTTTGCTGGCAGCACACGAGCTGCTGAGCTTGCTTCAGCTGCACGCAGAAGAGGACTGCAGCTTCCAAGGATAAAGGGCATGCACTTTTATCTGTGACCACATTCCCATCACAAATATTTGCCAGAAAAACTGAAGACATGATACCAGCAAAGCTCGGTTCTTGTCTACATAGCCTATTCTGCCCCTGGGAAATTCTGTTGGTAAATAAACATTACCGACAAAAGCACAGTTTTGCTGCTAGCACAGCTGCACTTACAGAGAGGGCTTTCTCTGGTGTGGCTGCCTTGATACACATCACATGTAAACCCACAGGCAACAGAAAAAGTGAGGGGTCATTTATTCTGTGGCCTTCATGCTGGTTTCTTTATTAACCAGCAAACATCTGGTCATGTATGCGGACATCCCATGCAGAAAGGTCCCAGAGAAACTGGCAGTTTTGCCTGGTGTTTGTTTTTTTCTGGTCAAACATTTCTCAAGTGGAAACAGTGGAAACACTTCAAGAAAGGCCATATGGTTATGGCCATCCCTCTTTCCTCCTTCTCAGCCTCAAAATGTACTTGGAGCAATTCCTGCTCTGCAATCAGAACATTATTCCCATTCAGTCTGCTGCTGCTCTCTGGTAATGGTCACATTTTCATCTTCTGAGAGTGGGAATATTCAGGAAAGGTGAAATTTGGACAACACTGTGTGGCCTGTAATACATGGTAGATTATACTGAATGATGATGTAATGATCTCTTCTGGGTTTAATTTCAGTAAAATATGGGCTCATTTGACAGCCATTATTAGCTCATAAACTAACCTTAAGTGCACTTTATTCCACATGTAGATCATCTGTAAATGACTTATACCTCAAAAAGAGGCTTTTCTTGTGGAACTGTCAGCAAACACAACTGCCATAACTGAGAGGACTTAAAATAAAGTTGATGACTGTTCTGTTTTTACTTTTTTGTTGTTGTTTGCAAATCTAAAAACTAAACACTATTTTGAATCATTATGAAACACACATCTGCCCTTTAACACCATACACGTCACTGCAATGCACATGTAGGAAAAGCACAACAGGCTAGAAGAGATTTCAAAAATATAGGCATGTTGCTTTAAACCTGTGTTCTAAAACAGTTGCCAAGTGTCATTTGTTCTGTTTGTATTTATGAAATTTTAAAATCAGATAAGAAACAAGTGCTTGGCAACTGTTTATTACTGAAACATTCGGCTTGAGTACTCACCTTTACTTCCAGACAGCATTTTGCAATATGCCTCGTGTTGGCTACCCATGAAACAGAGTAAAATTCATTACAAGCATATTTGGTATTATTGATCTGTAGGTTTGTACAGAACACTTCCTAGTTTCCTGCTTTCCTTTTTTGCTCATCCTTCTGCTACGTTTTCATTTTTCCTCCAGCTTTTCATACAGCAGAAGAAACTACCCTATTTTATACAGGGTTTACAGTAGCAATGGTACATTATTAGCTGAAACCCAGCCAGTGGTAAGATGGGTTCCCTAAGAAGTAGCTAAAGGAAGTACCAAATCTGTTATTACTTGTCTAATAAACTACTAAACTTCTTGCCCTAATTAACAGGAGCTTCCAGGCCTAGTTATTAGCAGCCATCCTATTTCCCTTGCCCTACAACTTAATAATGATACATGAGTACTTTATAAATTTGCATAAATTTTGCAAACACTTTTTGACAAGTATCATGCTTATTTACTTGTTTCATCCTCTGGTCCTGAAAGTGAGGTGATGATAAATTGTAAGCATCTATAATGTAGGTTACACGGCCTTGAGGTTGATACATTTCTCAATTCAAAAAACTCACCTAACAGATGATCCTCAAAATTGGTGAAAACCCAGAACTTTTAGTTTCTCATCACAGCAATAATTTTAAAACCTCATTCTAGCTTACTCAAGTGACACAAATCCCTCCATTTCTGCAATTATCTTCTACAAAAACTGACCTGAATTCACTGATGCATTATCCACCTGATATGCTCTTTTCTCATTCATATTCTAACAGACCTATCACCGGCAGAAATATTTACATTTTACAAATGCTAGAAAATATTGATACAGCTCAAAGGATGAGCTCAGTCACTTCAGATCAGTCACTTCTCTATGTCCAACATCTTGACCAATAAGACCTTTCAGGTGCTTCAGAGACACCGAGAAACACCAACCAACCATAGTCAGCTACACCCCAAAAGTAACTTCTTCATCTTTGCCTATCAAAATAAAGGAAGCCATCAGCACAAGAGCAGTGTCATTCAGCAAGGGCTCACACTTCTAACCCTCCAATCGTGTCACAACTTTCAATGAAAAAGCCGCAGGCCCAAATACATTCATTAGGTATACATAATAATTCTGAATAAATTGCAGAAAAAATCTTAATGTATATATGCAACCAAAAGGCTAAGTTCAGTAAATATATTTCTTTTCTAGAACTGAAAAAAAACATGCAACTCAGAAGAAAGCACAAGAATTAAAGGTATGTATTTCTTCTTAAATCCCTGTAAGTGCATAAAGTATCCTAATGAGCTGAAATCTTATTTGTGAGAAGCTCTCAGATGTGTGATGAGAAGGAGGCGCTCCCTTGCCAGATGGCTTGTTCTGCTCATGGCCATGAAGGAGAATGACTGTAACCATGAAAGCAAAATTAAGTGTTTTAACTGCCCACACATGTACACCCTCCAGCAGTTCTAACAAGTAGCTTTTGCCAGTGAAACTTTCTACCAGAATTACTGAAAGTTTTCCATAAGACATTAAAAAAAAAAAATTAATTGATCATTATCAAGGGTGTTAAACGTCAAGCACAAACCATTTTGAATTACAGAGCCAGCATCACCCAAAAAGCTGACCTAGCCTTTGCACACAGCAATTCACCAGCTGCTTTTATGGCCAGCTAGCTGGGTGTTAGCTTTTGATACTAAGTTAGCTTTTGATACTAAGACCCACCTTAAGCTTTCCCCAGAGTTCTCTTTTCTTTCCTGGAATCAACCAGCAAAGAGCAAAGTATAAGCCAAGCACACTCCCCAAGAGTCCTGTGGAGGTTCATTTACCCTCAATCACTTTTGCATTTTCAGCCCTTGTTTTACTGGGTGTTTACTTGGACTTATTTCTTTTTTTGGTGGGTGGGGGTGTGTGTGTGTGTGAAAGTGCTATTTATTGCTGGGGATGAGGGCTAAAAGATGCAGCAGTACACCCACAGAACAAATCAAATACACAGAAAAAAGAGTTTTCCTGTATACAACAGCTGACATCTAGGGATCCAGGAGGTTAGTTTGGGTTTTGCATTCTCAAATGGTTGATGGTTTGAACCCTGGACCTGTTATGATGGCACAGATATCTCTGAATTTCCAGCAACGTGGCATCCTTCAACACTGAGTGGAGAGAACTGACTCATCACTGAAAAGGAGAGAATGGACTGCCTTTGGATTCCTCAGCTTCGCTTTTGATTGCACTTGATTATTGCTTACAGTTTCTGACATTGATCAGTATTCTTCTTAGCCTGTTCCAGCCTTTTGACAGTCACAATATCAGCTAGCATTTCACTTTCGTTGTTCAAGTCCATTCCCAAAAAAAATTTTTTTAGGGGAAAAAAATTTCTTTGCCAGTTTCAAGCGATTACTCACTGCCTTTTAGAAATCCTTCTAGTTTCTGAAACTTGTCAAAAAATATTCTTTTCTCTGTCTCTGCAGCACACATCTCTTAAGGATCTTGTGGGATTTAACATTCCCTTAGCAGCTGTTGTTTTTAAGTTTATCTTCAATATTATGAGCTGTTTAAGCGGGAATGCAAACTAGTCTGTTGTTGTCATTTGACAGCAATAGGTTTCTTAGGGTATTTGTTAGAAAGTCAGGGAGCTTCCTGGTTTGGAATACAGAAAAATATTTATATTTAGACAATATACTTTTGTCAATGTCTCAGTAATTTAACCCAAATGTAAAACTGACGAGCAAAAAGAATAAATGGTCCAAGAATAGAGGTGCTAAGCCAAGACAGATACAGCAGCAATGCTTCCCGCTCATGCCTCTATTAAAGAGTGTAACCATCAGCTATGATATTGTGAATACCTCTGCATAAGCAATTTTGCCTTTCCTTTTTACAAACCACATAACCTCTAGCTTAAGTACTCAGCGACATCCTCCTATTTTCTTTATATATGTATATGTTTGCTAAGGCACCAAAATGGCTGATAAGGAATGCTACAACAAACCTACAGATAAGAATAATAGGTCTGCATAAAGAGAGCAGATCCATGTTTGTAAGCAGTGTGCTAAGGAAGACTGTTAAAAGAATATGCTGAATCACAAGCCTTCACTACCTTGCTCACCATTAGCACTTCATTTTCCTGCCCAGCTACTCTTCCCACCTCCCCTTCAGTGCCCCATGCATGGAAGATCTAATGGCAGATTCCTCATCTTCAGTTGCAATTGCTGAAAAGCCCTTCCACGCTTTTTACAGTCTCCTCTCCTGAAATGGGTTTATTAAAAAACTTTTTTCTGAACTGGCATAAAAGCAGACCTAAATGTTACAATATTTTGAAAATTATTATGGAGGCCATTGCTATTCCTTGACTTCAAATGTGCTGAGATGCTTTACTGTTGTGAGAAGTATTACATACTCCTAGCTCTGACCAGATTCCTCCTTTCTTCTGCCTTCTGCTCATGATGTAGGGACTCAGGATTCACTTTAGATTTGATATGGCTATTGATAATTTGCAGAATTAATACATTACATAAGATAATCCGAGTTCATTATGAAGCCAAATAAACCTATACAAAGCAAACATCTTTTCTAAGCACTTCCTACTAATGTTGCATCTGAAATAAAATATTCTAAATGTTTCCAAAGATATATGTTGTTCCAGTGAGGATAGCCACAATTACACAATGTGGTAGTGTAAATCTAAGAAGTGAGCAAGAACTATACAAAACCAGCAAAAAAGATATCTATGGTTTTAAAAGTATATAAAACTGCAAACAAAAAAAATCCATTCAGATTGGTTCTATCCCACCTAACTAGCCACAAGTTTGTACAGTGAGCTGTAAACTTTGCTAATATTTGTGAACCAAGTCCCCAGGGCATAATTTTCAGCCAACTGCGGTTTCTGCATTTTTGCATAATTTTGTATTGTGTGTCTTTGATTATTTGCAAACAGACTATCCCATTTGGGGAACTGGCACAAGCATGCTGAAACTGCAGAATTTAACAGCACAATTAGGGAAACACTGTAGTCACCAGGAGAACAGCTTCTTTGGATGAGCACATGACTGAAGTCTGATCCAGTTCGCTTTACAGAAGCGCATCATGTTTTCCTCAGTCCTGTCCCCCAAACAGTATAGCGTGCTTATACATTGAATTAATCTTCAAGCAGACACAGGATAACCCAGAAACAGATCAGGAGCACAGCACATTCCAAATCTGCACATACACTTTCAAAGATGCTATTTTTGCAAGGTATACAGATGGAGGAAATAAAATGTGCTCACTGCTGTCTCACTGCCTGCATTCTTCCACTGTCCCTGACCTGATTCAGGTTCCCTTGGACAGCAGCCTGGGGTTTGTTTATTTGACAGACATTCAGAAGTTTTTTGTTGGTTCTCTGCTGAGACCACCAAACCTATTTTGTCACAATGTGCCACGAGTTTGTTCTGGTGGTTGTAGCCACCTATTTTTGCTGATTTTCTCTACCACACTCGGGATATACCATCTCCTGTGCTCAAGCTGGAGCTGCAAACAGGTAGGTATGCTGACTTGCAAGTCAATCTTGTGTCAAGCATTGTTTTTCTTTTATGCATTCCTGTCAAATCAATCAATAATTTCTTCAGATTCTTCAACAGAGATGCTTTCATTGATGCAATGCTTTTGTTTGTTTTTTAATAAACCATGACTATTCTGTCCTTTTGCCTGCCCTTGCTAAGAAGAATGTAGCACCCATTCCCTGCCCATGAGGTCAGGGGTCCAACCCTGCCACTGCCTCAAGAACTGGGAATTATTAAATAAAAAATTAACTACAAAATTAAGTACTTGGGCTTTGTACCAAGAAAGCACAGAGGGTTGGAAATATTTGTAAGTAATTGGAGAGAAAGTATAACAGAGATACCACATACAAAAACTGGAGGGGAAAAAAAGTCATTGATATCCTAAATCCTGACCACAGTGAAGTGGGGTTGCTTTACAACTGCCCATAAATCATAGTTGGTTTTTTGAGTTATTAGTTCGTGGTTTCCACCATCCCCTTCATATTTCACTCTTTTCTCTTAGTTCTTTCATAACTAAGAAATACCCGTGCTCCTCCCTCAGAAAAGATTTCAGCTGCCCTAAATGCCAGGACAGAACTGCTGTGGCACCTGCAGCTGCAACTCCTCACACACACTTCTACTACACTCCTAAAGGTCGTATTAAAAAGCTTACAGATCACAGTATCAAACTACCACGGTCAATACTTATACTCCAACAAGAGAAATGTAGCAAGTTAATTGTTCACCACTGCAAATCACAGGCAACAATCACTGACAACAACCATGAAACCAGAGAAACAGCCCTGCACCTTATTCTGACTCCTTCCACTGCAGTTGGATTTGTATTTTGTACCTGCTTTTATGCAACTCTCACTGTTTTGAGACACTTACACACCGACAGGGTCAACTCCTTTGCACATGTTCCACACTTTCTTCTCTGTTGTGGTGTGCATGCATTCAGATTTCCCTCGAGTGCCTGACAGTGCACATCACCTGTCTGGAGATGCACGTTTAGAGATGTGGTATTTATTGCCTGCATCAGGGACTTTCTGTATAATGCACCAAAGCAGGGCAAGCTGGCTCATTACTTGCTGCCTCAAAGTTCAAAGTTCAGATCCAGACCCAGATGTTGAACTTTTTAAATATTAAGGACCATCTGTTTTACTTTTAGTTTGGCTCATCAGAGAGAAAATCCCAGATCATGGTGTTTGGTGCTGGCTTTCTCAGTTCTGTCCCTGAGTTGCTGAGTAATCCTTGGGAAGCAAAGAAAATCCCGAAGCCTTTGCCTACCTACAGTATAAAACAGATATGTTACTAAAATGGTGTCCTCTTACTTATTTTTAATCTAACTATGTAAGACTGCAGTCAGTTGCCAGCACAGTGACTCAGCAGAGCCCGAAGCAGGGAAACGCCCTGCTGGGACTCCTGCAACCCAAAGGGAGCATGGCCAGGCACTGGGCCTTTCCTCACAGAACAGCCTCACCTGCTTTGGGCATCTGCAGGACACTCAGGACACCCACAGCAAGGGCTCCTGGAACCAGAATGCAAATTGCTTGTAAATAATGGAATAGGGACCAACGCACTTTGCCTATGCAGCCTTCAGATTTCAATGTTGTTTTATGAAAGCTTGGTAGTCCTCAACTCAGCATCTTTACATTACTCTGATTAATTTACACTTAAGTTTAGCAACATCCTTAATTTTCCATTGGAGAGCCTGCCTGTCACTTCCCCGTCTGCAACTCTCACACTAATACCTGTCGGTCTGGAAGCATGCCCCACATTCCTAACGGGAAAGCTCAGGTGCTCTTTGGGGATATTTGTCTCCCAAATCCTTTTGGAACGTGGAGAACATATAACAGATTTTCAGAGACTATCTGTTAATTAGTATCCACAGAACTATCAAGGGCATCTGTGGTGTCGAACACAGTATCCTCTATTCAGTAAGCAATTTATTTCAGGAGGTTGACTCATTTCCTTAAAGCTTTTTGAGCTATCTGTTGTGACTGAAAAAAATTCCGAAAATTTAGAAGTACTCAAGGAAATGAGCCAACACATCCTGGAAGAAATTCATCCAAAATACACACACAATAAGATAAGTCAGTCTCAGATTTCTAAAGAAATGAGCAGGAAGGAGTTCTGAAAGAACCTGAAATATTTTCTGTGAAACACAATGTTTGTTTCCCCTCATCGTAACTCTCCTTACACCCACTTTAAAAGCAGCATATTATGGTTAATCAGGAAGCGGTCTTCCTAAGGTTTTTTTCTCCCTGCAAAGAAAAAAAAACCTTCCCTTAAACAGTTTAGTGGATCTCCCCTATACTTAAATTAAAAACACTGCTGTCTGTGTGCCTTATGAGAATTTTCAGAAACTGGTGCTTACCCCTAGAGGCACAGAGCCCATGGTCAAACCATATATCCACAAGAGAGCCTTCTCAGTGAGATGAGTAACACACCCCTGAATTACCTCATCACAGACTCATTACCTTCAAGGGTTTCCAGCAATGTATCAACATCTCAAGGCACTAGGAAATATTCCTGAGCATCAAATAAGCCACCTCAAAGTTCATGCTCTAGCTAAACAGAAGACAGTTTTTCTTCGGAAATTTAAATGGAATTTTATGACAATGTCTTGTTTTACTACGTTTAACTGCACAGCAGTCCTAAGCAAAAGGACATCACCTAAAAAATAGCATCTTATAACCTATTCTTCATCACATGACATGCAGTATATAGATGGTGAAGAGGGAGAAAAGGAGGTTGTAAGATCACTCAAGACTTTTGCAATCTACTTCAGCTGAAGACAATTTAGAATTTCAAAAATAAATTAACTTCTGAGTAATGCAGCGATGGCAAAAACTGAGCTTTCAAGTAATAACCAGAAAAACTGCTAACTTGTCTTAAGCACCATCTTGTCACACTCAGAGTAATAGGAATGATTTTTTTTCCCCCTATACATTGCCAGATCCTTTTCCTCACGTATAGGCTTTAGTAGTTTTGCAGTGAGATGGATGACTACTTCAGAGTTAAGATTTACCTCTTAAACAAAAAGGATACCAATACAGTTATTTCTCATCCCAAATATTTAAGCTGATGTCATGAAGATGAGAGAAATGAAGCCAAACACTGCTTATGATAAGTAGAAATAGCTCTGCAGATTAATCTGGATGAGACCAAAGCCAGAAGAAACACAAAAGTAATTTTGCAGTTCTTTAGAAGCAGTATCATTTTAACCAGTGCCAAAAATCATCAACAGAAGAAAGGAGATAACAATTTTGCTTATTTAACTTTTTAGCATAAAATCTCAGAAATAAAAAGTGCTCTCTCTCATGGTGTTAACACGCAACAGCTAAAAAGAACACAACACTGTGTAGACTAATGAAGGCAAGGAAGTTTTATTAACTTGTGCAATTGTCTTAAAAGCACCTACATAAAACATTTATTTTTCCTTCTACGTTTCCAGCAGAGTATTTTTAAAAAGCATTAATTCCCTGGGACTCTTCAGGCAACAAACAGAACCTAGGACTGAATGCAACTAGAAACAAAGGCTCACCAACTCAGCTACTCCCAGCAATACAGGTAAACCCAGACATAAGTAATTGCAAACAGTGCAATCAGACTTGCTCTCCTTTTACAGCAGCCTACAAATCACATCCCATCACAGCCTCTCTGCTGGGGTCACTGCTGCACATTGCAGCTAAGCAGGTCCAGTGGCAAATTACTGCCAAGAGTGTCCCTCCCACTCCTGATCCCCCACTCCTGCAGGTAACCCCTGCTGCTGTCCCTCAGCCCCTTCGAGATGCTAAACTGGCAGAGAGCTGTTTGTATTGGCAGAGCAAATGCTCTGCCAGCTTAGCGCTGCTCAGCCAGCGGGCGGCAAACAGCAGCACCGAGCACAGCCATCTACGTGAATCTGGAACACAGAGATTTTTGTTTAACTGCTTGAGCGGGAGAGAAGAAGAGCACTCAGTTCAGTGTGCTGTAATTAGGACTGCTTTCCAAACCTGAAACCTTTTGTGCTCGTGACTTAGATTAGCGAATGCACAACAAACGCCAAAGCTCTTTGCATCCCTTGGGGCAGCGGCACTGATGTCAGGTGGGATGGCTGGGACTTCACTTCTGAACACGTAGCAGGGGTGTGGGTGGTTTGGGGTTTTTGAAGGGAACGGCACAATGAACTTTTCACCCTATTGCTCAAATTTACAAGTTTAAGAATACATCAAAGAAAGTGTTGCTGCCTGCACATTAAGTACCGTCTCATCAGTAACTCCTAAAAATCTTACTCATTTTTGACTTTGGTAGGTTGTTGCATCCTTATTCAGTATCTGGGAAGCAACTGCCTGTCTGGAAGTCTACTAAAATTGAAAGATGCATCTATGTTGAAAAATTTGTCAAACCGAATTTTCCCTCACCCTGCAGGCTACCATCTGCTGAACTATGTCATGCATGAAACTCTAGATACAAATTAGAAACATAGTGAACATAGAAATATATATTTTTTTTCTTTTTTTAACAAGGTCATTACTGGATATTTATCTCAGTGACAACCAAATGTGCCTGCTACTGCACTATAATGTTTTTCTACACATATCTCATTTTATGAAGCCAAACCCATTTAGGCTTAACTAGCTTCATATACAAGAAAGTGCTTCCACGTTTTATGGCAAAGATAAAACATTGATTAAGGTCCTGATTTTGCAAGGCATGGAATGCATTCAGTTCTTAGTCCTCTTCACAAATGAAACCTATCAGGTCCAAGCTTTCAGTTTTCACCTCTTGAAAATTATCCTCAAGTGTGACTTAAGTCACATGAACTACATTTTTGACCACCAGATAAAGTTTAAATTCTCAGGTAAGGACGCATTTAATAGAGCATGAGAGTTCACACCATATCTGGGTAGATAATCTGTCTTTTTCCTCTTTGCCTTACTACAGTACATGCAGAATGAAAATGTTATTTTTATGGAAATTGTAGGTTCATTTTTTGCATTACCACACATTGGGAGATAAGGGATTAATTTATTCCCAAGGTTAGGGCAGGATTGACAAAGGCAATGAACCTACTATTTTTATGAACTTTCAAGGACTACTGACACATTAGTGATCAGTGACTTGAAACACGACGGAAGACTAAACAGTTTGACATTAACTCTGAATGACTGCCGCACAAAGGAGGCAGATCTCATGAAGAGAGTTTGAGCAGACCTTGAAACAAAGCTCAGAAGCACAGGATTTGCTTGCCTGAAAATTGGCTGCCCACCAAAGTGAGAGCGATGGAGTCCCGGCTGCTGCTGGGCACAGAGACAGGAAACGCTGCCAGGGCAGACGTCCCCAAGTTCTGCTGTGCCCACAGGGGCAGCGCCAGCGAAGCACAGTCCGTGTAACTGCACAGCTCGCGCATCTTCGCCCCAAATCAGAGCCTCCCTCATGCCAAAACGGCAAAGCACACAAGGGCTGGGTGCCACTCTGGCCCTGCTCACCATTTTTCTGTACCAGAGAAGTTCCAGATCTGGCCATTCTCTGGGTCTTTTCTGTCCTTCAAATAGCATAAATTGCAGATAAATCTTGATGAGCTTTGCTAGGGAAGGAGGCCTATGAAAATCAGTAATGGCAGCTTCATTAACCTCCTCCAGTAATAATTTATGAACCTGTGTATCCAATATCAGAATATATTAAAATATTATATTAAACATATCTGGTAATAAAGCATTAGCTTCAGAATCCTGGTATGTTTGTGTCTCATCTTTTAGCTTTACCTACACCAGTCACATCCTTAACATATCCTATTTAGCACTCAGCTTGTAACACTTCTCCATTAATTGAGATTCTTACAGTCATTGATAAATCTGTGCAGATGCAGGAGCCAAGAACTTCATAAAAAATGTACAGGAGGAATTCTAGCACTATACATAATATAAAACTAATCCATAATCTGTTTCTCACATGAAAAAAGACCCCATAGATGAACTAATGCAACTCCTTTTTCAATCCAGTTATCACTGACTTGGAATAACTGTTTTTCCCAAACTGTTTTGAAAATACTGTATGGCATGTTGATTTGATTCTACAAAACAGCACTGGAAATGTCTTTAAAAAAATTAAAACCAGCCTCCTTCAAACAAATTAAAACACAAGCTAACACAAGGCAGTTTTACAGTAACAGGAATATTACAAATTCAGAGGTCTACACTGTTTTCCATTATCCAGTGTTTGTATTTGCCATCTTCCCATCTGCTAGAACAGTCACTTCAAAAAGGCAGGGTGGGGAGAACACCACTTTCTATCCAAAGGATTATAAATGTTGTCATGCCAAAACCTCTTGCAGTGGAAAGATACTGACAACACAGCTGAAAATGTCCTCCCAGCAGCTACGTTTGTCTAGTTTTCAGGTCAGGGCTATCTCAAAAACTGAAAAAAATACAATTAACTGAAAAGTTTGGATGTTCTGGTGAGACTTAGAATTCTGCACAGCTTAAACTTATACATCATCCTATGAGATCCTAGATTTTGGGAGTTTTAGCAGGGAATGAATTACTTTCTAAACAAATAAAATGTATATATTTTAATATAACGAGTGTGTCTTTCCAGGCATCTGCTGCATACAATGAAAACACATAGAGAAAACACTTTCAATCCACCTCTTCTAATTTTTTGCAGTAAAAAAATGGTATTATGCTGTCCAAACACTGATTTTTGAGAAAAGTTCACCAGCTCACAACTGAAGAGGAGAAAGTACCAAATTCCATGTTGGTAAAAAGGAGCTTTATATGTGGGTCAGGACCTAGGAAGAACTGAAAGAATAAAACTGGAATGCAGTATCTGGAGGGAAAGCTTCCGAAGACCCTTGGTTTATTATAAATTTTTTTTTAGACCACTGCAGCCTCACCACACATGATTTTAGGATACAATTCTTACATTAGACTGCCTTCACTTTTCATTATCCCACTCAAGAGGTGGCCTTTCCCTAAATATTACTAAGTCACCAGCAAATGAAATTATTAAGGCAGCTTTTTCTGCACACTCTGTGGCTGATGACATCCAGCACAATGCCAGCCTCCTGGAAGTCAAAGCCAGAGACTCTCATGGAGCCAACTGGGTAAAGACCAACTCTTCTACACAGAAATTCAAGCCTGTGGTTTGCAGACCTTAGCAGCAACCACAAATTAATAGTTTTATGCCTAGCAACTAGTCAATAGACATGAACAGTACTGCTCATATTTTAAAGTACAGAAAAGGAAAGAACAGAACAGAAAAAAAAAATCAAGTGAATAATCAGAATTTTCTGGAAGATAATAAAGATATTACTTTGTATGTTTTCTATAATGCAAACCAAATAAATCTTCTAGGAATAAAGTATCTTAACATTTTATAATCTCTCTGTCTAATGTGAGCCACTATTTTAAGTGTACTAAAGGCAGTTTATGCAAAAGCTTTTTTCTTTTTAATCCTGTCTGACCTGAAAAGGCGAGGCTCCAAACTCCACTACCCTAGGAAGCTTAGTATAAACCCAGAGTCTATCTAAATTGCCCTATATAACTGCACATTTGGGGGGCGAGGGGGGGTGTTTCTTTTTATTTTTGTTTGGTTTTATAATGCTATTTTGGCGAGGCTCCAAACTCCACTACCCTAGGAAGCTTAGTATAAACCCAGAGTCTATCTAAATTGCCCTATATAACTGCACATTTGGGGGGCGAGGGGGGGGTGTTTCTTTTTATTTTTGTTTGGTTTTATAATGCTATTTTGGATCTAGGTATAACAAAAAGCCAAGCAGCCTCTATAAGCAGCTGATGGAAACAAATACAATGACCTTTGATGGTCAGCATTTTAAACGTGCTAAGGATCTCTAGAATGAGGGCATGCATCTCATAAATAGGACTCTGTAAATTAGGACAAAAATAGGCCAACCTAGGCAATTTGGCCATGGGAGACAGTCTATTTTAGCCAGAAATAGGGTTTGCTTCTCTCTGCTGACTTTTTATTCTTTATTTTGTACTTCCTGGTTTTTTTTAATATGAGACTTCATGACAACCCATAACACTCATCAAGATGCAACTTCCCTCAGCATTCCACAAGCAGTGGCAAGTCCACCTGCTCATCTTTTTGAGCAGTTCTCACTTTCTGAGGAAGTCCTGGAACCCTGTTGCTATAATAACACAGTAGCAAGAAAATTGGGATCTCATAGTTCCTTCAAACTGAATATCCATTTTTCTCCTTTGATTTCAACTGAGGCCAATATTTTGCACAACTTTACTCACTACAGGACTCCAAGAGCTTGACCACTCTTGCCATAGCAAGATGCAGATTCCTTGTAAATAGAGGAAATAAAAAACAACCTCCAACATATTAAATATTGCTTGTAACAACAATAATTTTTAAAACAGGCATATACAAAGCAAAAACTGAGTTGCTACTGAACAAGAAAACCTTATGGGTCAAAGAGGATGTCTGTTAAATTCTGTAGTCTTCTACAACTTCAAACGATGAAGGTTTTTAGTCTAAATCCTAATTAAAAATAGAGAATTTTTGAGAAGAGGATCTCTTCCTTCCTTTTCATTAGGACAGAAAGACTGAAAATTCAAAGTAAGCACAAGTACAATATCTCTACTAAAAAGCCCCCTCTTCAAATTTCATCAAGCCTTGTCACTCCCCAAGTGACAATCCTCATTAACAGCCCTGAATAAAAAATGACAAGTACATTCTAGGCAGAGCTTAAAGCTGAATTCAAAATGATAAACCTGTATTTCAGATTTGACAATTTCACATTTCACACAACACTGCCCAATTTACCCAAAGAGAGCGAATAACATTTCTGCCTTGCACGCAGTCTCAGTGGGACTCCCCCCGTGCTTTCACAGCTGTGGTATCTGCATTCCCACACATCTCGCCTCTGGAGATACAAAGCCGCTTTAACGAAACTTCATGGACAAGACTGTTCCAGAAGTGCCACTGACACTTTTAAAAGTTCAGCCAGTACAAATCCAGAAATAGCCAGGAAAAAGGATGTTTGCCTTCACAAAATACACTGTGTCCCTCACATACACTCTTCTTCTGGTAATCCTTAGGAATACACTGGGAAAGAACAAGAACATGTATACAAAGCAGTCTCTGCGAGAAAACGGGCCATGTTTTAACATACACACTGATGAAACAGAGGAAGATACAAGTAGGGTACAAGTGAGCAAACTCACATATATAACTAAAAACATTATTTAAAATACAAATTTATAGAAAAATTGAGCATGAATTTAGCTGCATAGAATTATTCAGTTAGGTTCAATTTCTTGCATTAAAAATGAAAGACCAAAAGTTTCTGTAGAGGAGTATCCCATGAATTAATGCCTCATAAAATACAGTCTTTTCTACAAAGTATTTGTTCATTTATATCTTCCTTTCCTTTTTAATAAAATAACAAGAAGTCTAAAAAAAAAATTCACATGCACTTAAAAAAAATTTAAAAATCAGTCCTTCAGAATAAGATGATTCTGTGATTCTCCCCTTGGGCTTTTCTCGTTTTAAAAAGGTAACATTTATTTTCATAACCATTTAGCAGGCCAAACATTTCACTGAAGTTGTACTGTTCTAGGAAAAGCTCCATCTACTCTTCCCTAGTGAAAGCCAATCAATCACCTGCAAAGCACCTAACAGCAGAGGCAGTGACTCTGATTGCTGACAGTCTTGTGACCAGCTGCACCAATCAATGTCTGGGGGTATGTGTACAGTGGGTTCTGGCCAGCCTGTTATAAAGAAACTTCTATTAAGAAGTTTGGTGGGATTCATAGTGAGCCACTGCAGTTCTAACCAAGCAGTAAAACCACACTCAGAAGCACAGAACTGCCTTCTCATTATAGAAAACTAATGAGAACATGCTAATTGAGTAAATTAATGAATGAAGAGGCAAGACCGCTTCCAGTGCTCCATTTTCAATTCCTTTTATAATGGATGTAATTATATGAAACTTAATTTGAGCTGAAAATGTACCTGCATTGCTTCAGACCTTTGCCAGATCTCTCTGCACAAATGCCTGAACTCAGAATGATGGTCATTTTAGAATGTTCATCTTCTCCTCACAGAATCAACAATCACTTTTTCCCCTCAAAACACCAATCTGTCTTTCATGACAATTAACTGCACAAGCAACATTAAATAAAAAAAAAAAAAGCCACCGGACTGTGCTTTTGGTGCCTTGGGGTTTTAAAATAACCCCAAAAATAATATTTGCCTCTTTCTGCTCCCAGCTCCTTGAAAAATGGTGCTTTACTTGAAGACATGGGGGAATACTGGAGGTACAGCAGCAAGCTGGCAGAGCCCCAGTGACGCCTTGTGTTAGTGACCACACACAATTCCCAGTGCCTTCAGGAGCCTGTGCCAGAGGGGAGACTTAAATGAAATAATTTTCATTTTAAACAAAGACCAGGATGGAGAACCTCAAGCAACTACATTAAATGTTAATAACATGTTTGAGAATGGAGCTTTTATTCTTAAAAATATTCACCAACTAGCATGCCTCTCCTGAGAAAATAAGTTCTTGCAAAGGAGTAAGTGGAAACTGGAGGTACTTCACAGCAATTATCACAAAGGACTGAAAATGCTGGATTACACCTGTAGAATTTAACTTACCTTAACTGCGGCTATAAAAGTTATGCAAATTAAGAGGTTTTTTTAACACTTGAAAGAGTTGATCAAAAAACTTAACATCAAAGACAGACAGGCATGCCTATCAGACTATGTCCTTACCTCTGCTGTTAAAAAATGTGCAGTTTTATCATTCAGAGTGATAAAACCACAAGTCTTAAAGGAAACACTGCTCAGATCTATTTTAAATCAGTAACAAAACTCACACCACCATTCATGGATTTCAAGTAGCAATGGAGACAAAAGCTTCTGGACCTTCCACCATTTAACAAGAAATCATTCACATACTCTGTATTACATGGTAGTATAAGGGGGGTTTAGGCCCAAGAAGACATAAATATGGGTGTTCCACAGGATTCTTACCCTGTGGTAACTTAATATTGTTTTATATTTTACAGACTAAACAGACTGAATGTAGAAATATTTTTAATCATAAAAATAAGATAAAAATCACTTTCAGCCTACAGTAAGAACCAATAAGAATTTTACAGAGTTGCTGCATTTTAGCTTACTGAATATCAATCCTGAAGTGCTGTGAACCATAAAAAAACAACAGGAAAGATTGTTAAGCCTTTATGCAGATGAAGTTCTCGATGTATTTAAATTAGAATGTTTAAGTTCATTTAGCAGGCTGTGCATTTTACAGCACAGATCACACTTTGATTGCTAATGCTGTTGGGAAGATCCATTTCTGTTTATTATGGAGACACTTCAGTTAGGTGGCTTAAAGGTTAGTGCATATCCACAGTTTGTTCCAGGAGAGACTGCAGCTTACACAGCAACTCCAATACAGCTTTTATAGCCAGGTATGCACTGGAACAACACAAGTCAGTAATGTCCACTTTGTGGAACTACGATAATGTTGGAAAAAATACCAGACGAAAAGAAAGAGAACTAGAAACAGCATCTACACAGAATGTAACATTAAGTGATGCAGAGATGGAACATCTTGTGAAAAGGTGGCACAGCAAATATCTCTCAAAAATCCTACTGAGGCCAATTTCATTGCACTACACTTAGTCCCAGCACAGACAAATTTCCAGTGGTCAAAACTGTCTCCATCAGTTTGTGCTATCATGTTTCTGGCAGCTTGAACTGACCATTCTCTCTACATGAGTAATCAGGTTCAGAGAAGCAGCACAATTTTGCAACAAATGAACCCATCAGTCCCACTTAGTGAGCACTGGTTAAATTCAGTGCACTGGTTAAATTCAGTGCACGTGAAGGGATTCCTTGAGAAGGCGACTAAAGCCCATGTGCCACTCGAGGTACCCAGGTATCGGCTATGCTCCTTTCCTAGTGGGGGCATAAAGGCTGTCCTTTGGACAGCTCCAAACCACACATGCAGCAGGGACGTTTGCATCCTTGATTAAACACAACACACAGGAAAATCACAACCCAGAGAGGTTACTGATGCTCTCAGCACCAACTGACCAACTGATCCACCCCTTTCGAGCCACATTATTTGCTAGCACACACAGCCCACAGGCCCTTGCATGCCAGCCTAGAGCTCTTTCCAGCTCCCGCCTATGAAATAGCCCGAACAGCACAAAGAAACCCACACAGAAGAATCTCTGGAGAGGATTTCCTTCTACATGAACTCCTCATAAACAGAAATTTTCGCTCCTTCAGAACTGATACTATTTCAGTTCTACAAAATCAAAGACTTATGTAAATGATAATGTAGCTTTTCACAAATGGTAAGTGGTTACTTGTCCAAGATAATGTATAAGCATTGGACTGTAAGCACATCGAGTTACATGATGAATATGGTACTTCAAATTTTCCAGTCTGTAAGCCAGCCACCAGCAAAGGTGGAAACAGGAAACTGTATGCTTAAGAATAACGCATTTCATCTTCTAGCAGGTCACTGTGGAACCAGATCTACATTAATTAGAATCATGTTTTTACATAGTTCACTGCATGGAGAAAAGCAAAGAGGAATCCAAGGCAACTCTCTGCAGTCTTATCTCAGCTTTATCTGTAGATTAGTCCTGTAGTGTACCAGAACACGTCAGAAAATAAAATAGGAAGTGACAAAATAGCAAGAAACACACAAATATTACAACATAATTCTAACTTACCTATGTGATAAAGTCCTATCCAGTCAGTTGGATCTACTTCTTCCTTAATATCCCAGAAAATGATGAGGTTCTGAGACTGCCCCAAGGTGTATTCATACATGCTGGCTGTCAAACTAGACCTGCTATCCGAGGTCACTAAATCAGTGTCACTGTTGGCACGCTGCAAGTTCATATTCTCAGGCATGGTGCCCTGAGAGGCCAAGCTCTGCAGGTTCTCAGGGCTCAGGGTGTACCGGAGCTGTGGGTTGCGGCGGCGCACAAAGAGCAGATGTTCTCGGGCTGAGCTGGCCATCTCTTCTCCACTTTTGTCAATTCACGTAAAAAAGTTGTTGTTCAGAGATCTATCATGAAGAAGGAGAAAAGTAAGTTTAAAGTGAGACAAGAGGTGACTCAGTCCGTTATTAAACGGAGAAGTATTAGTGCAAAAATGTTCCCACAAAAGCCTAAAACAGACTGAGTACAGTCTCTTTCTTCATTGCCCTACCAATGCAAAGAACTGAGTGTCTGTACATTTAAAAAACCCCATGATTCACATACAACAAAATGTTTTGTGGTGTATGTTAGCCATACACCACAAAATAACATTTATAAGCCAGAAAACAGCAGAAAGCAAATCATCCAATCTAAGAAGCGAGAACAGCTGTAGTAACAAAGCTAATTTAAGTTTGGCCTTAAGAGTGAAATAGCCTTAAGAGCAAAGACACAATGAACTCATCTTCCACCATAAAAATCACAGCACTACATGATGGATATGGTAGTTTCAACAATACTCTCTATGCCCTGTTTGATCAGCATGAGTAAAGTGATGCAGATAATGGTAAGGTTGGACATATTTCAGTAGAAATATGGTATCCCAGACTTATGCTACTATAAAAACATCTTGTAAGGATTTCATCTTATAAGGTAAAAGCATAGCTTCTGAGGTGCTCTATACCATACAAACACGTCAAACCATTGACTGAGGTAGTTCAGACTATTGATATACATCCAACTAGTCAGTTCATCTGTGCAGTCAAATTGTTTTGTCCTTTTCCATCCTTTAGAAAATAGAGGCCTTATAAATTCAACAGTCTTCCTCCAGCCTTGACAAGACACTTCCTTGAAGTGTCTTCCCTGAAAGGGTGATGCTAATATCATCACACCATACATTCACAAGCAGAACTTGCATTTCATTATCCACAGACTCTAAAAGTATTGTCATTTGAAAATAAGCCCTCACATTATTCACAACTTGAGATAAATCATCTCACAACTCATCTTCAATTTTCTTTTCAATAATAATTCAGTGCATGGACTACTCAAGTGTATCAAAAATACTTCTGCTATTTTTCAGTTTTTCTTAAATGGGAGATGTTTTGAAACACTAAGAACTAACAAAGGGGAAAAATAAAGTTCAACTTATCCAGTTGTGTGCAGTCCATCACACACTGTATGTGATTCAGCATCAAATATGCAGAAAAGGAAGGAAACAAAAATCCAATTCAATAGTTCTGCATACATAGAAATGACATAGAAATGATCACATTTACTTCACAAAGCACATGACACAGTCTTTCCTAACATGAAGAATATTTTGGCTGCATACACATCTTATTTCCAGTGCTGGACATCAGCAGGGTTCACTACCTCCTCTCTGCCATGTTCCCGCACACTGCCTCTGACATCTGGGTCAGTGACAAAAGGGAAACTTTGGTAAAAAGGGCCTTTTCAAATGAGAGTTGGGGGAGTTAGTATCTTGTTTCTCTATGCAAAGTTTTATTCACTAGATCTGAAAATCCCAGAGAGCTTTGAGACCAGAAAGGTTAGTAAGAAAAGGTCACTACCTTCCCTACAAGCCAGTGAAACACATAGGGATCACCCCTGTGATCTGAGGAACAACACACACTACATTTAAGTGTTAAATGTCACAGTGACAGAGTTGTACCCCCAAGTCAGAAGGTCCCAATTTTCTCCTGAGCCTGCCACCACAGCAAGCAGTTCATGCACCTGCCTGGGAACCACGGCCCTCAGCGCCAGGAGATCAGGCAACATTAATTAACAGATTGACAGAGAGTTATTAATTTTATTTTCTTCTGTCCCACAGCCACAGATTTATGTATTTTTGAACTGCTGTATGCAGTGTTTTTATGGCAGTAAATTCACTGCAAAATAAGTGTCCTGCAGGCGTACTACAAGTTAAAGACAAAGTTTTAATAGGAGGGGTGAAGAAATTTCCTTCAGCTGCAGAGCCTTACACTGTACCCAGGGCAGCACTGGCATTTGTTGGAACATATTGAAAATTTATATGTGGCAGATGGACAAACTCATCCATGATTAAGGATACATGAGAATTAACTTGTACTAGCAAGGACTATGCCACAGTTCGAGAGATGAAAATAGCCTGAGAAAATATTAACTCCTTTGCAACTGTCCATTTTCTTGAGTCCTAATGGCCATCATTCTGGTGAAACACATTAGTTTCTGAAAGTAAAGTAAACCACAAATCTAAATGCTGGGTAACTTGTCTGATCCTATTCATAATTCCAAGTGTGATCCAAACAAACCACATAAAGCAACTGAAATCAATATGCAGCCAGCGAGTTAAACTCACATGTAAATGAGATTCTACTGCAGGGAAAAAATACCTCCAAAAATTCAGGACTCGTAAGCTTTTAGAGCATCGTCTAAATTCAGTAAAAGAGGTTGCAAAGAGGCCCTCATGTCAGATAGTACTCTGCTATGTAGTATCTCAGTGAGATTAATTAAGGATATTTGTAGAGAGAGAAATACGACACACATATTGTAAAAGGGGAAAAGATGATTGCCATAAAACCCAAACCATAAGAAGTCATAGAAGGGCAAAACGAGCTACTACTTCAATTATTTGCAATCCAGAAAAGAAACAAAAACCTTACACAGTGCCTTCCTGCCTACAAAAGAAATGAGTTCATTGGGTTAACAATTCCTGATGTCTGTCACTAATAATATAAGTAGCAGAACACTAACACATACATCCTACCATAGACTGAAAATAAGAATTATCCTCCCACCTTCAACTCCTGCTAAGCATGACTGAAACAGCATTTGCACCCAGACTATGCTGTAGAGACAATGCCCAGGATTAGCTGTGTGCACCTGCCCTGCCATGAAGGTTCGGCTCATCAGGCTCATCAGGCTGTGATATCACTGACTATCACACCAAGCTGGCCAGGCATAGTGTTTCATGAAGGCAAACTGAAATCTTCAACCTGAATTAAAAGCATAGGGAAATAGAGGCATCCAGGAAATCAGCAGATACTAACTTTAGCAAACTATTGCAGTTGAAAAGTGAAACCTGTACCAAAGCTGCTTATCCGTATCACAGCATTTTCTTCAGTACTTGAAAAGAAGCTTAGAGAGAAAAAGAACTGATTTCCTCTTAATCTCTAAGTGGCCCAAGTTCAGGATTATTTCTATCTAAATATACTCCCCAATTACTAATCATAGAGGAACTAGAACTGGGAAACGGTTCCACTTAAAAAACAAAATACAGATAGGAAAAATCCTCTTGCCCAACCTTCACTAAAGGAGATTGAAAAGAAACATCAGACCATTTCACACAGTCAAATATTCAATAGTTTAAAAAAATGTATGAATCGAAGTCCAAGAGTTCCAGCACAGGAATAACCAAAAAAAATCCTACCCCACCACGCAAAAGAAACCAGCGTTCACATGCTGTCCTGTTTATCTTACTCCTAACAGTGATTCATTTCTTGTTTATGTAGTGCTCTTTGATGTGGCTTACGGGTGCTGCTCGCAGGCTCTTCCCGCAGCACTCCCAGTGAAGCAGCTGCGCAGGGCTGGCCCCGAGCGCATGACCCGGCCCCGGCGGACACGGCCTGTGCTCTGCGCGGGCGGCCCGGGGCGCTGCCGGGGAAGTGCTCATTGACCCACTGCACCGGGCACTGCCGGGGAAGTGCTCATTGACCCACTGCACCGGGCACTGCCGGGGAAGTGCTCATTGACCCACTGCACCGGGCACTGCCGGGGAAGTGCTCATTGACCCACTGCACCGGGCACTGCCGGGGAAGTGCTCATTGACCCACTGCACCGGGCACTGCCGGGGAAGTGCTCATTGACCCACTGCACCGGGCACTGCCGGGGAAGTGCTCATTGACCCACTGCACCGGGCACTGCCGGGGAAGTGCTCATTGACCCACTGCACCGGGCACTGCCGGGGAAGTGCTCATTGACCCACTGCACCGGGCACTGCCGGGGAAGTGCTCATTGACCCACTGCACCGGGCACTGCCGGGGAAGTGCTCATTGACCCACTGCACCGGGCACTGCCGGGGAAGTGCTCATTGACCCACTGCACCGGGCACTGCCGGGGAAGTGCTCATTGACCCACTGCACCGGGCACTGCCGGGGAAGTGCTCATTGACCCACTGCACCGGGCACTGCCGGGGAAGTGCTCATTGACCCACTGCACCGGGCACTGCCGGGGAAGTGCTCATTGACCCACTGCACCGGGCACTGCCGGGGAAGTGCTCATTGACCCACTGCACCGGGCACTGCCGGGGAAGTGCTCATTGACCCACTGCACCGGGCACTGCCGGGGAAGTGCTCATTGACCCACTGCACCGGGCACTGCCGGGGAAGTGCTCATTGACCCACTGCACCGGGCACTGCCGGGGAAGTGCTCATTGACCACTGCACCGGGCACTGCCTTCGGCCCCCGCGCTGCAGCACCGCAGAGGAGCGAGCCGAGGCCGGGGCACTGCACGGCGAGGGTCCCTGCCCTAGGGGAGTGCTCTGCTGTCTCTGCTGCGGAGCGACAGACGGGCAGCAAGAACTGTCCTGCCCAGCCGACACCCAAATGTCCCCCATTCGTGGGATCACTGAATCATTTAGGCGGAAAAAGACCTTTAACAACATCCAGTCCAACCATTAAGCTAACACTCAGAGGTTCACCACTGTCAATGTCTGACAACTCCTTTGCTGAAGAAATTTTCCCTAATATTCAAACCTCCCCAGGGGCCGCTTGAGGCCATTTCCTGTGGACCTTTTGCTTGTTACCTGGGAGAACAGACTGACGCCCAACAGCTTTGAGGTAGTTGTAGAGAGCCATAAGGTTCCCCTGAGCCTCTTTTTCTCCAGGCTAAACACCCCCTTCAACCGCTTCTCACAGGACCTTCACCAGCTCCCTTGTTCTCTTTCGGACACAATCAGATCATGCTTGGTATATCTCTCGAATGCCACTCCCATGCTGAGGTAAGCAATCCCCATAATTATACTGGCTGAAGAACACATTAAGAATACAAAGAACAGAAAACATGCTGGTTTTCCAATTACACACTGTGTGACACTGCTTTGTTCAGTACAAAGATTCATAAATGCTGCAATATAAGGTTCAAACTGACCATCTGTCTGAGCTCAAAGTGGCTGAGAAAATGCTTTTTGAATAAATTCAGAATTTGGGAATCCTTCTCCGCACAGAACTCAAAACCAGCATATTTTCTGGGAGAAGGTAGGATTCCAGTCCCTACACTGGTTTCAGACGTGCTAGAAACTCTGGCAAAAGCAGAATGGCCAGAATTCACTGTCGGCTGCAAAACCTGCCTATGCAGTTGGGTGATGGATAACCATCATTCACTCATGTGCTTCACCACTGCGCTTACCCTGCTTCAGCACATAAAGAGCTTTTATCTCCTCTAGAGCTGCTGTGCACCTCTGCCAGCAGGACAGATGGGCCCCTCCCAGTAAAACTCACCAGCCACTTACTCAGCTTGATCATCAGGAACCGATTTGGCCTGAGACAAAGGGATTAACTGGATAGCTCTTTAACTCAATAGCTTCCTTTCAGGCCTGTATTCTACTATTTCAGGTAGAAGATTTGGTCTATGAAAAATAAAATAAAAACACTCACAACAAAATAATAAAATCTGATAAAGCTGGCATCCTTTCTCTGCAGACAAAAATGAGAGAAAAGCTTCATCTTTCTGCCCAGATGTCCTTTTCTTGTTACTCCTGCTGGGATATTTCCAAGAACTTCTACTCATCAAGTTTTCTGCAATCCACATAATGGAATTTCTCTCAGAAGGTATTTCGCTGATTAGTAGGATTTTTCTCCATTAGCTAACATTCTATCAGATCTAAGTTAAGCTAACACATTTGGATGCTTCCTATTCAATCACCAAGATAAAGATGAATATAAAAGCTGTCACAGTATTCAAGAGCCAAGAAAAACCAGTTCTTTGGGATCTCTATTTTTCTCCACTGATTAACATGTAGAGGGTAATAAAGCCTTTTCACTTTCATGACCATGGCTATATCCTAAGTCTTTAGGATGATTTAGTTCATTAATTAATAATCTTGTATCATGTAGTGGAAATTTAATTTTATTCCAGTAGATAATGAAATTCAGTATTTCAAAAATATAACTACCATCATATTACGTAACTGACCAGTTCTGAGCATCAACAGCAGGCAGAAAGTGATGAGATCCTTCAGCTAAAATATAGTCATAACTGTTCAATATTGCTACCTAGAAGGCCTGAGTACTCATTAAGTCTGCATGTTTTAAATAATTACTTATGCAGGTGGATGATGCAAACAAGTCCAGCAATGGCTATGTTGGAGGCAAAAAGTGATCATTCCAAACCTAGAGAATTTGTGATCTAATGAAAACCAAAAGAGAGATGTCATAAGCTTGAAAAATCAAATCATTATACTCTGACACCATTTTTCCTTTTAATTACAAGGATACTGAGGATATATCAGAAATATTAAAAGGGAAAGAAGAGCTCTCTCTTTTTTCACCCCAGTTATTCTATTTTGCACATTTGTCAGTAAATTTGTATTCACTATTTTTCCTGAACAGCCAGTGCTGGATATTACTTTTATTTGGGGAGCCCTTGAAAGATATTAAAAATTATTGGAAGCTACCATCATAACTGACACAGGACTTATATACAGCTGAAATACTTAAATGTTCTTTAATATCTCTCTTTTAAAATGAAATAAAAGTTGCTTTAATTCAGCTTTAAATTAATTGGATAGTAACTGTCTTGAAATATCAATTGTTTCCAGAAGCACAGAGACAAGTTAAATTCAGAAACATTATTCTTCTGCTGATCTGCTTACTTCCTTCTTCAACAAAGGTTCCAGAGACTTTCCAAGTCCCCCAGACTTTCAAAATAGGACAATTAGTGGATACTCTTAGAAGCAGCTTAGCCTGAAGCAATGATGATGTAAGAACATAAACTTGCCAGGTTCCAGAAACAAACCTATATGTGCATGATCTTTTAACCAGGTTTCCTTTTTAATCAAGAAAATTGCCAAGAAGGTCAACTTAAGCATCTTGAAAGACACAGCACTCCGTA
This sequence comes from Corvus brachyrhynchos, assembly GCF_000691975.1. Classification (NCBI taxonomy): domain Eukaryota; kingdom Metazoa; phylum Chordata; class Aves; order Passeriformes; family Corvidae; genus Corvus; species Corvus brachyrhynchos. The sequence goes on along the minus strand of NW_008235977.1, from coordinate 1,929,194 downwards.
GATCTTCTCCCAAGAGAGATGTTTTGACTCTTCCATTCAAACTATCTCCACAGGAGTGGCAGACTCAATGACATGCCCCACGCTGGGCTGGCTGTGCCAGGTAGCTGGCCTCCCTAGGGGAAGAGGTAGAGGTCCTCCAAAAAATCATTCAGAGGAGCAAAACCACTCCCTCTCTTGATCTGTGGAGGAAGCTGCAGTAACTCAAGACTGAGCAAAAGAAGACAGAATTTTGTCGAGATGTCCTTGTTGCCCTGCTCTGAGCCATGCACGGAGTAAACTGAGCTGAGAAAACTCTGCCTTCAGTCTGCTAACTCCTCCTCTGAACTCACTGCTGGGAAATCACAACTAGCAATTTCTGGAAACTGGACTCAGATGTTTTAAGGTAAAGCTAAAAATTACTGCACCGAAATTTGACACGAGCGCGGCTGTACAGGAGAGGGAGGAAGAAAGTAAAGAACATCCGTGTGCATCTCCAGTCTGCTTTGGACTCAAAGCTGGTGACTCAGCTCAGATGTTAAACATCAGCTCAGATTACAAAACCACCATATAATTTAGACTGGCTGAAAATCTACCCTAAGGGAAAAAGCATACAATTCAGCATAAATATATACTTTAAGAAAACAGTCCATGCATTATTTGGCCAGAGAATAGCTCAGTTAATTCAGAGTGCAACAGAATATCTATTTTCAATAGATCTTCGTACAGTTCATTTGTGAGTCCCATACACTTTTGTATCTACCTGGAAACAAATGTCACTCTCCTATGACCTTAGCTGCTTGAGTAAGGCTTCCATCTTCTACCCAACAACAGCAACTTCCTGACACCAGGCAGAAGTTACTGCTGAACCCAGTTATGAAGGGTTGTGCATATTTCTGACAGGTCCACACACCCTACCCAGTAGCCCACCAGGCACTGGGCTTTCAGTACAACATACTGCATTAATTATCAGGCAAAAGGTTCACCATGGAGCAAGCTGGTCCACAGCACACTGGCCACTGGTCAAAAGAGTGAAAGTTATAAATATGGGCCCAGAGAGTAGTGCACACATCCACACTCATATGCATAGCCTGGCATCCTACAGTTATACCAGTTTTAGAGGGTACTTACTGACATACTTTGTTGTCAATGAAGACAAATGTCCCATGTCCCTGCAATGCTGTCTCCACAGCTCAGGGGGAGTAAGGAAGCCCTAAAACTTTTCGAGCTAACTCAGCCACATTAATTACGGAGAGGAACACTGAGAGCCTGGATAACCTGTGCAAAATTGTATGGAAGGGATAACGGAGGGTTCATCTAATCCCTTCTGCTGCAGCTGCCAGGCTGTGAGATCCAGCTGGCCTGCAGATGTATCTTAGTATTTGCTCTGCAGACATACAGGAGGATGTCCATTGCCTAAAACTCATCCCTGTCCTTCACTGAAGTAATAATACAAGAACTACACATAAATTTAAGTTAAACACAGCAGATAGGCCCCTATCTTCTAGACTACTCATGTAAGAAACAAAACTTGACTGGAAACTGCAGAGCAATTTCACAGCCAAGAGGCCATGTTCCGTATGTATTATATGCCTGCCCTTACCTCCCTCCTGGTGTGGCAACTACTTTAACCAAGTTCATTTATTTCAGTAATCTTACCTGTAGCACCAGCCCTCAGAGCAGAGTTCACAACTGAGGCAGAGACTTGAGGTACAGCCATGTAGCCATTAAACCCTGCATATTGTGAACTATGGCCTTGGATAATTCAGGATGCAATGGTACTACACATAAACTTTAAAACCAGAATCCCTGCTGCCAGGCTTTGATCTTGAGTGTCCATGACACAGCTATATCTGTTGCTAGTTGCTGTTGATTGGTTGTCCTCAAGAGTTTCCCTTCAAGTACTGATGCAGCTGCTCTCAGTTTAGACTTTTGATGCCAGGTCACGCAATCATCTAAAATACAGTCCCCTTCAAGTGTCTATACTAGAAAGACAGACAATAATCTGTATGAGAAGCTACTTTGTCACAGGATGGGAAAATGAGAATTCAATTATTCTGTGAATAAACTATAATATATGCTCATACTTACATATGTGAAAGCCTGCAGGAACATATAAATGACGAAAAAAAAAAAGAGTAACCCATTCAACTCTCTTGAAATCCCTCCTGTCTTTAGGACTTCCAGACCATCAGCAGCAACAGCCCAGAGTTACTCAATTATAAGTTTTCCCCCAAGACTTTTTCACAAGGGACAGTAAAGACCAAAATAAAGAACTTCTGAAGAACAGAAAAACTCAGCATTTGCCTGTTAGGGAAAGGAAATAAACACGTAACCAGAAGAAAGAGCACAATGCCAAAAAGCTTGACAAACAGAAAAGAAGTTTTCCTTTGAAAAAAGAAAGGAAATCTGCCAGGCCAAAAAAGCCACAATTCAAAAAGCCATTTATAAAATAATGCACTTGACAGAAGAAGTAGTACAATTATTTACTGCTTACTATGAGAGTAGTTCTGCAGTTTCATTCCAAGGCTCTGCAACCTGTACCCAAGCAGAAACTATTGAATGAGTGTCACATCCATGAATGACAGCTATATTTTAGTGATACTTAACAGAGCCTGATTTAAGCATTTACATGGCAGTTATTAAAAGCTGGTGTATGTATATTGATATATGCAATAAACATTTCTATAAATTCATTTAAATTCAATTTTTAACTGGAAATCCATTCTATGCTGATGGAAATCCTTGGAATATACAATGAATATGAATGAACATTCATTGTTCTACCCATCCAAGCCCAAATCAAATACAATCATTCCCATTTTCAAGCCTGTACGAGCTCAATTTTCTACCACATAAAATTGATTTCACCCTCTGAAATGGTAGCAAAGCACCACAGACCAGGTACACCTCTCACGCTGAGAGATTCCCTCATTACCAGGGAACACAGGAATGCTGTTTCTCTCAAAGCAGCATATGCTTCAATTTGTGATGCTGTTTATTCAGTTTTGTCACAAAGGGGTATTATCAACTTGAAAAAAGGCATTTCTTTATGCAAAACATGTATCAACTGACTGCAAATTCAAGAATTCTGTAATTGAAACATGTTGGTAGACTAAAAGTAGTATAAGAAAGAGTGCCCACCAGTCCATAGCTAAGCAATTTCCCTGATTCTCCATTTTTTAAAGTTCCAGCCTGGTAAAACTGATCATAATGTGGGGGTGGAAGATGTTTAAAAAAGACTCAGTTGGTCTCCTTAAAGAACAAAGTAAAATAAAAACAAAACCAACCCAAAGCTTTGTGTACCTAAGTCTTATAAATAAACTGTAGATACAATCAGTAGATGAGGAAAACAGGAAACAATTATTTTTAAGAACTGACAGATTTAGCTGGAGTGAATTTAACTGTCTGTCAGTATAAATGCAAATCTCCATCCTTCTGCCCCTTTTACCCTTTTGATATTTCAATTTTTTAGATCATTTTGCCAGTTATAATCCTCCCCCGCACCTTTGCCCCTGTTCCCCTCTCCCCCCCCCCCAAAAAAAAAGTCTGTATTTCCATAAAGATTTAAGAAGACTCTTTGGCTGAAATAAAACATCAGAACATTTCTGCTTGCCTACAGTTTAATGGAGCTTTTTGAATGAATGAAACTCTACTAAGCAAACATCTACCAAAGGCATCCCTGACACTAAGAGGAGAAGACCTGATGGTCAGCCAGCTCAAAGGCAATGCCTTTTGCTTGCTGACTGTCCTGAGCAGGTCCTTAAGGAGGAGGCGCCATTACCAAAAACATGTCAATACCATGTTTCGCATATATACCTTTTCAAGTTCAACTAAAGGTGTCCAGTGTATTAAGTTAGAAATATTGCAGAGAATCAAATAGCTATGAATGCAATCTTTGCAGAAACTACAGAGATTGAAACCCCTAAGGATTCCCTCCTCCAGAAAACACCTGCTATACATTCTTTAAATCACTTCCTTATAATCCACAGAAAAAGAGCCCAGAATAAGAAAAAACCCAAGTTGTTTGTCTGTATTAAACACAAAGAACTTCAGCTTAAATTAATCAAGGCAGAAAGTCAGCAGGGCTGTATATGAAGGTGTTGATGATAATCACCCTCTCTACTTACAGGATAAATCACTTTTAATACTAGAAACACTTCAGCTCTAAACCAAACCAGTTCTGCTGCTTAACAACAAGTTTTGTCTTTTACAAACCACAAAATAGCACCATACAAACATTTCCAAGTCTAATAACTTGTTTTAAAGAATGAAGATTGCAATCTTATGTCCTGCTTCAGATTTTCCTCCAAAATATGTTTTAGGTCAGAGCTTCATGCTTGAACACTATGACAGAACTCTTAAAGCTGCAGCAATGCTTTACTATTTTTTTTAAAAACAATGAAATAATGTTAAGGAAACACCTTAGCTGGATAATTCAAGAAACAGAGCACTTCATCATTTCAGTAAAAAGAAGTCAGATTGGTAAGTAGTTACTGTGCTCTGGATAAATTCTCTTCCACAACTGTGTGAGTCAGATTACTTAATTTATACCAACAGGTTATTAAGAGAAGATGCCTGCATTTGTTAAGGTGCAGCAAGACATCAGTAGGACACTTAGACATATTCTATGCCATATAAATTCCCTCTCTCCTTAAAGCTAAACCACTGCAGGGCAATCACTGAAGTGGGCAGAGGTGAGGAGCTCCGAGGAAACACAGCCTATGCCAGGGAACAGCCTCAGAGCCAGAGACACACACTAAATTTCAACTAGAAAGGAAGAGGAAAACAGACTGAAAAACCTTCCCCTATTTAACAGTTTGTTGATTTACAGTTTACAATCCGTAACCACACTCAAGAGAAAACCAGTTAAGAGTCCTAAGGAGCACCACTTTGATGACAAAGGTACTCCTGGGGCAACTGGCACACGCCACTGTTGCCTGCAAGTGTATCCCAGAGCACACTTGGCTGAGTCTGGTCTGTGCTCTCGAGATGAGAAAATTGTTTGTGCTAGAGCCCAGACCACTGAGGAGTTAGAGATACCAAAGCTATCACCAGCCGTGCCTCCTCTCCTTGTGAGTACACATTACAATTCATTATTTAGTTCAGCGAGCACATGCTGTAATTTTCTCTCCTTGCAGGATTATTGCTGCATTTGCTGCCTTCCTCGGTTTCTGCAGTAAATGAAGCAGAAATCCTTCAGAATCTAAATGAACAATTAATGAAAAGACAACAATACAAAGTGGGCTATATAAAGATGAGGCTTATTATGAATTAATACTTTTACAATTAAATATGCATGAGTTTTTAATAAGTAGAGCTAAAAATAGAGACACATATCACAGGATTTCTCCAGGCTGTACAATTTTCATTCATCTTCATCCTGCAAAGAAATGGACCATTGCTGAAAGGATTCTCACTGCACATTTTTACATTGCTATCACTGGCCCTAATTCATCAATCCACAAAAAACCCCAGCCCTCTGTGATCCTGGCATAAAGGATTCTGAAGACCTCCACCGTCTGCCACAAGCCTTGAAGCAATGTGCAGCTAAGTCTGCTCACCCATCTCCCAACAGGCACAGGTCTCTCAGCAGCCCAGCCCCCATCTGCAATTTGTGTGTTTAGAAAGAATCCATTCGTAAGAGGACTCCTACATCGGATAGCGAACAGAGCAGATGTCCCCACTAGACTTACCAAAAAACCCTGAAGTAACTACTTAAATCTTTATCTTTTCATCTTAATATTTCATTTTTAAGAATAAATGTATTCTCCACATTCTTTGGCTCCCCACCAAGAAAGGAAATCTAAAATTAAACCAAATGCATCAAATTTTCTGATTGGATTTTAACATTCATTTTTAACATCAAGTCACGTTACAGATACAACTGAACAAAGGATTTTAATAAAGACTGCACTAGTTCTGGCTGAGGGTGCACACATTCAGGAACACACCACAATTCTATATAAATCCACCCCAGGGCGTAGGTGCTACAGCCCCAGGAAACGGAAGAAGATTGAAATTAGTGTTTATAAATACAGCCAAGAAATCCCAGCACACATACCACCAAATATATAAACAGAAGTTCAGACAATCTCATCTGGAGGCCTAAATTTCCTACACTTATTTATGTTAGGGAATTTTTTTTTTAGACATTTTGTATTGTGCATTCATGTTTTTAAAGTGACCTTGGTGTATTTAAACCAAAGGACTTTCTTTGATTGAGTAAGGAGTTGCTAATGCTGTGTGACAAAAGGAAACAAAGAAATCATAGCACACTGCATCCTACTACCATCTTAAATTACTCTGAAATCTGTATTTTAAAATTAATTGTTCGATTTTGAATGTAATGTATTTCTCAATGTGCAACTATAAAATGTAATTTAATCCACATCAGATGTATTCCTAATTAAAAAGCAAAACCAAACCACATTACAGCAGGTGCAACTTTCAGATTTTTATGGATGAAGTTCTAAATCACATAGCTATTACCATTTTAATCTTTTTTTCAAGGGGAACAGTAAAACAGGTGCAGTAAGATGATAGTGATTTTCAGTGAAATCTCCTTGGCTTGCTCTTTAAGAAGACAATTCAGGATTTGAGCTTTGCACAGATATACAGCTACTTAAAACTTACAATTCAGAGTAAAATTCACATGATTTCCTGGAAACCCAGAATATTATAAATAAAGCATATTTCTTCCCCCCTTCTCCAGATTCAGCCTAGTAAACACTCAAGATTTATCTTTGCTTTTCTTATGACGCATTATAATGATCAGAAACATCAGTTTTTTCAGATTTTTCAGAAAACAGTCATTTACCACAGAACAAAAAAGAAAAAGAAATTGACATATTTTGTTATTTTTGGTTCCTTACTATTCACAAATGTATTTTGGGCTTCAAACACACTGTCCTCCCTCCCCTATCATCCAGGATCCAGTTGCTCAATATTGCCTGTGCAAATCTCCTAGCTTATTGTCCAAAAACAGTACAAAATCCTTTGTAGGTAAAACAAAAAAAGAAAAGACGGAAAATAGCAACATACAATTTGATCAAAACCCAACAACATAAACAAGAAAAAAAATGAAGAAAATGGGGGGAAAAAGTAAAAAATAAACTATACTGGCTGGTTTTTTCCTTATTAATGGAAATGTCCCTGCATTGTCCTGCATTTGGAAGTTGACTTCACAGGGTGACCTTTCCAAAAAACAAGATGCAATGCAGTTTTCTGGTTAGATAATGTCACTGTCTCTGTGTCAGCCCTTCACTTGTGCCAAATTACCACTGCCAACCTCTGTTGTAGGTTATTACTAAGCAGAATTAAAGAGAAATCACTCAAAACAAATACCCACATACTGACTGGACTTGATAGTTTGCCAAAATTACAATGTCATTATTTGAAAAGGTATGATTGAAGTCTCCTATCAACACTGCTGATTAGCTGGTGGATTTCTATGTAGTTTGAGACTGCTTTGATTTTTTTAAATTGTTTGCCTAATAAATCATATGACCATATGGTTATAGACAAATTACTGTTTATTACCACTAAATTGTTTTATCCCTGTGATGCAAGTACAGTGCCTGAGTAAGAAAAAATGTCAGGTTTAGGCAACCACCCTTTATCAGGTTCCAGAACAGCACTTTTAAGCTGTTTTTCCTGAACTGCAGCAGCAGCCCAATCGAGCAGAGGATGTTGCTGTACTTCACTAACAATCCTACACCTCCACCACGCTGTAATACAAACACAGACCTCAGATTAACAAACAAATCTTACAGCTGCCAACACCAAAAACTTGTGGTGCATGCTGGAACTGCAAAAGAATACCAGTTTTTAGAGAAAGCAGTGGTAGAACAGAAAAACACATTTTAAAATATTGCTGCACTCAGAAGCTGAACCCTTCAGAAAAATCAAACACCATAAGAAGCAGCACTTAGCTACTCTTGCTAATTGGTCACAACCAATGTCTGGGTGACAACACAGGTCTGCTGTTGAAGTGCAGTAGTAGTTTCATAGACACTGAGAAAGCACATCACTCATTCTTTCCAAAGGCTTCACTGAAATACCCCCAATAACATCAGTGAAACCAACTACAGTTGGAAAAGCAGCAACTGCTGAAAATGGCTCAGCAAGTCTCTAATACTAATGTACATAGACTGTATTAGTTAACTTCAAACTAATCTCCATCCTTGACATGGCAAAATTTTTTAATCCAAGTGTTGTAATGCTGAGCCACTAGTTTGCCATCTTCCACTAGTACTGACTGTAGGAGACAAAGCAGAATATTCTTGAAGTCCTTAATACAAATACAATTACTTTAACTCCATTTCCCCTTGATCAGAGGAACACATATACCAGTGCTGCTGACATCCTATCAGATGCTGCATCTTGTCTAAAACAAAAAAAGAGCTTCAATTATAGAACATGCTATTGTCAAACTTACTTCCTAGTATTTCTTATAAGTAAAGAAAAAAATTGCTTTACAGCTGTATCCAACCTAACAGAGAGGTAAAAGTGATTCCCACTGCAGCTGACCAGAAGTCGTGACCAACTCTGAGCAGATACACATGACATATGCTCACACCAACAGCTTTTCATGAAAATAACTTCTTAAACCTATTACTTTGCTTCTTGGCATTTTCTAGATCATTACCACCAAAAGTGCTGGGTTATCAACCCCCATCTGTACTGCAATGGATTGGCAGTATAAATTTGGATCATCACTGTAACGGTGTGTCTTCCTTAATACTTTACTTCAGAACTACAGCTCCTGAAGGAAATGGTAATAGAAGACCAAGCAAAGGTACACCTAGAGTGGTAGAGCACGCTTGTGGCATTTAAGGGTTAAGATATGCCAACTGATACTTCTGGCGCAAGAGAAAAACCCTAGGAAAACACTCCAAACTTCAATGCAAACTGGCAAATACTTATTTTAGAATAATGACAAAGGACTGGCACACACAACAATAAGCAGTTTCAAAACTGAAGGGTTGCACAATCGCACAAGATGAAATATTAAAATTTGCTTTGCTATGAGCTTTAGTGATGTTGCAAACCTCTCAGGTCCTGAACTATATCCAGGAGCAGCCAGAAGCTGCATGTGCCTGGGTATGTTAAGATGGGATGTACTCAGTCTGGAAATGTCTTCATCTCTCCCAGAGCGCTGGCCATCAAGGCAGGGGGAAGCTGGTGCTGATCTGCTGGAGTTCAGCTCTGACCATCGGGTGCAGGGAGCAGCAGCTACACAAACGCAAATCGATGGGCTGCTGAGAAGTGTTAATAGCACACTTGGTGGTTTGGACAGACTGCTCTGCAGGGGGAGAGATGTGGTAATTAAAAGATCAGAAAATACTGCCACAGATCCATCGGGGAACTTCCATGAGAGTCAGAAAATTGAACAGTTCCCACGTCATGCCACCAGCCTTTCCAAGCTCATCAGATCCTGCAATTCTTACACTTCACTCTTCTAGGAGTCCCACTTCTTCTCTTGTGTGCACAGAGAATGCAGGGTGTCTCCAGGCCCCAGTGGCTGAAGGACACTGGGGTTTTATGCCCTAACCACATCCTTGGAAAAGAGTATGCCATGGGCACCACATCTGAACCAGCATCCAACTATGATGGATATACTAAGAAATGTATGATGGGGCTCATTGTTGGTTTGTTTGTGTTTATTTTTTTATTAGGCAAGCCTACTGGAAATTTAAGCCACCAGGACAGTACCTTCTGCTACCTACAGGCTACTGGGAGGATTTAATCACGAATGCATGATATAACAGGCACTGAAATTCCTGGAGATTACAGAATGCTGCAGAGGGTGTCACACGGTGTCACACACCCAGGCAACAGAAATAAAGTGATTTAAGCATATGAGACCAGAAACATAACTAGTGAAAAATACATGACTCCTTAATGCTAAAAAGTATAATTTTGGATATTGTCTATATTTAGTGAGCAATAACCAAACAGGTCCAAATATAGCATGAGCTTTTATAGCTGTCTTAACAATCTACATACAGAAAGAGGAAACTTTTCTGTGCTAAGGCACAAATATGTCTTCCAGTTATATTTGGTGGAGCACACAGTAAAATGCAATTTAGCATTATCCAGAAACAGTGTGGCCAGTGAAACATCATTCCTAAAGTTCCAACTGCAGCCAGAGGATATTTCCCCCAAGCATTTAGTGGCTCAACTCAAGCACACACACAAACATCTGCTGACCAGGTAAAGGCAAGTTCAACACCTACTGAAGTTAACAGGACCCTCTCTGACACACTGGACTGCTTGGGATCAGCAGCAGATTGGAAGGCTTATTCAGCACCAGGGTAAAGCCTAAAATGCAATGTAACTGAGGTCTTTCAAATAAAAGACCATTCTCATGACAAAAAGCTCTAAAAAAATTGAGATCTCGCTTTGTTTTAGACACCAAACGAAACAAGCTCAGAAATACATTTCATGTAGCAAATATGATTTTACCCACTTCAAATTTTCAATGTGAAGATGTCATTTCTTATAAGCACCACTAAGTCTCACCTCATAGCACATGAGAGCCATAGCTAAGGTGGTTATTTCTTCTTACCTAGAATTCATAATGATTCCATTATTAATCCACAGTTGGAGTTCAGTTATGACTAAACTCTTCCATTATTAATAGACTGACAGTGGAATATTCAGCTTAACACAATCAACTCTCTCATGGGCATTAAACAGTTGCTCTGTGGGTGTTTTTGGAGCTTTTTTGGGGCGTTGGTTCTTTGGGGGTTTTTTTGTGGTTTGGTTGGTTGGTGGGGGTTTTTTAAGCATTATGATTTCCAATTAGTCAAAACCACAGTGTAGACACTCTGCATTTCATAACATGCCATTCTTTTTGCTAAAGATGAAGCTAGAAGTAGGTGAGATACTGGAAATACAAGATCTATTTTACATCTAACATCAACCTCACATAATCACAGTTGTGTTTTAGTTCACATAGGGCAGGATTTACTAGGGAGTAGGAAAGGCAGAGTGAAGAGGCATGAACTGGTCAGAGGAATCTGAATACACACAATAAAATTTCCTAAATGAGGAGAATTCCAGGACTAAATCTCTGATCCTAATGTTATTCTGTGAAATCAGTAGGAAAAACACAGAAATAACTGTTACTTTAAAGCATATTGTTCATTACTTCTAGATTTGGGGCTCTTCCTCCTCCATTTGCTTCAAGGTTCCTTATCAGAATTTGTCACCATCATCTTAACCATCCCTGAAACACCTTTTGAAGTATGATACGCTAAGAAAATGGTTTAAACCTTCCTGATACATTCAACTGAGAATTTCTATATAAAGCTCTCCTCAATTCTCCTTCGCAGTATCACTGACACCTTCTCAAGTTGGTACCTAAGAAATGTTAGCACTGTATTGCCATGAACTACGTGAGTATTTTAAATTACTTTCAAAATATTTATGAAAAAAGACTGAAGAATATTGTCAGAATTCATACTGTTGATCTTGTTTCCAATTACTTATTTTTAATACATACCACTAGGAACTAGGATTTGAAAAACCAAATGACAAAACATTACGAACAAGCTACACTGCCAGGAACAGTTTTCCAGAGCCTGTTTTAGTTGAGAGAAAAACTGTCACCCCTCAATAAACAGAGGATTTTATTAGCATGTTGTTTGTTAATTCATACAATTTGTGTGTAACCAATGAATTAAACTGATAGAACTGCCTTGAAATGCATAATTAGCGATTTAGAGAAGCAGAGAACTCCTAATGATTTACTCAATCCAGTACATTTACAAAAGTAGACTTTGAAATTAAAAATTAATAAGCTATTAATAGGATGAAACAGCTTGTGACTCATTGTCTAACAAAGGAAACATGTCAGGGAACAAAAAAAAAGAAAAAAATCACTAGACTCCGAGTATGACTTTTTAAAGCTATATGCACAAGCAACTTACTTCAGTTATTAAACACAACAAGGTGACATGTTCTCCAAAACAAGAGAGAACAAAATAAACAAAAAGAAGCAAATATGCCAACCTGGAAAACATGACCAACATGTTTTGTTTACCATGGCCCGCATGGTAAGAACCAGCTGTGTCAGAAGATAAGTCATGTCCTAAAAATCAAAGGAAAAAGGGAGAAGCCCTCTTGCACATCATAACTAAAGAGATCTCTTCATTAAAACTTTTCCTTTATGCTTTTTACTACCCCTTTTTCTGTTTCCCTGAAGTTTTTATCCTCAGAAATCTTAGTGGATTTCACTTGATCTAATCCCACACCTGCAAACCAGAAACATAACAGAAGAAAATGAGCATGTTTTGATTGTAAAGGTGTAGTTTGCAAAAAACCACAAATTTTGCTGCCTGCCCGTACTGTCACCATTCTCTTTTGACTCATGGAAAATATTAGTCTGTGCCCTGCAGGATGTGGAAGCATAATAGTTTGAAACTAAGCATTTGATTAGAGAGACTGAAGTTTATTTCAGCAATGACTCACTAAGATAACAACAATGCCAAAGTTCTTTTTAAATTAAATACTTAAACTGGACTGCTCTCAAATATTGTGGTGTTTTTGATAAAACCCCATTTATTTATCAGGAGAAACCTGCTCTTTTTACAATAGTTTTCTCACCAAACAATAATCTTTCTTGTCCTTCTTCTGAGGAAAGCTTAAACTTAAGGGGCAGACAGTCCAGCTTCTGTTGGTCAAGGACCTGGTATTACCCTGACCACATGAGTATTTTGCCCAAACTCTTGATCTCACACTGCATTTATGAATTTTAGAGTTTACAGCTACAGACACTAAACACACTCACAATCTGGCATGCTTTCAGCATTCTTTTTATTTCCTTCTTCTCCTAAAGATAACAGTCTCAACTCTCTTTATTCACTTTTTAGGAACATCATTTTTCCATGCCTCCAATTACCAAAATTTATTGCAGTGATCAAGTGCGTGTTCCAAAGGCCCTTTGATGCAGTGCAAAGGGAATATGTAAGTTTGAGGCCAATCACTCAAACCTTCCAGCCCCCAAAAGAGATCATCTGAACACAGTGAAGTAAGTAAAAGGAAAACTTACTTTATCATAGGTCAGTCTCTTATATATATGATCTCCTCCCATACAAAGAAAAGTATCCCATCTTCTGTCTCCAAAAGAATTCTCAGAAAATTATTTGTGATGTTTCTGATAAACCAGTACAGTGCCAGCAAAGTCGGCCAAAAATAATGGAAGACTAGTCCAAATTGCCTAATTTGGAAAGACTGCCAAATTCCCCACAGTAAGTGGCTAACATTCTCTACTTTTGTGTCAAAGTATTTATCAGGTTTTCCCCAACAATAGCTGCACTGATTTATTAATGCAGTAGTTAATATCTGAAGTGCACTGTATTGCCTCATACGCAATGTCTTTCATTGTCACCGGATCCATATTTTTGGAGTAACACAAATAAAAAAGGGCAGTACAATATATGCCAAAAAACAAACACTATGGGGAGTATCAGCCATCTCTGACTCTCCCAGCCAGCCTGTCTTTGCTTTCCTCTTCTCCACTCTCTGGCAGATTTTCTGTCACCACAGACGTGGGATGGAGAACCCTTCTCAGCACTGCTCTCTTGTTGGCGACGGAATCACGGACCCAGACCGGCAGGGAATCGGAATCGTTTATTCAAAGGAATGAGCTGGTTTTATACCCTTTTCCAAGGCACAGTATTTCCTTATATGGCGTGACCTATCCCGTGTTGCCACATCAGCAACACATTTTCTCAATGTCCTTCTATGGGGTGGACACTCTCTGTTCACCCGTCCGTCAGCTCCCGGCGGGCTCCTCTCCATAGGGGTCTGCCCTGTGACACCTCCTCCCCCCAGGGTCCGGTGGAGACAAGCCTCTGTGTGCCGCCATGTGCTCCTTTGTGCTGCCATGTGCCTCTGCAGGCAGGATTTACAGCTCACAACTCAGTTCTCTCTTATAATTCCCCATGCTCTCTCAGGGCCCTGGCACAGCTTTCAGCCAACTCCCCAGAAGAGGGCTGAGCACCCTTCTGCTTTCCTTTACCCCTCCATCAAAGCCACCCCCTGCCACCTCTGCCACCCATCTGAGAAAGGGACCCAAGGACCCGCAGAGGACCTCAGTGCTGCTGCCTCACAGCTGATCCCTGCTTTCAGGGACTGCTCTGCTCTTCCACACCTGAACTCTTAACAGAGGCTTACAGTCCAACTAAACATGCCAAAGGGCAAATTAAAATAACATTTCGCTACCAAGGTGAAACAGCTTTAAATAGCAGAACTGTTTTAAATGAAACTTCACATCCCCATGCTGTGGATACAATATTGCTGCTAGCGAGAATTTTCTTGCTTTTTTCTGAGCCCGTGGGATACTTTTCTCTCTCACGAAGAGATTAGCAGAAATTCTATAAACTATGAACACCTGCAACCTTGTAGAACTATGTTTATGGTACAGTAGAAAAATATTTTGACAATGGATGTTTAGGATTCTAGCCAATCCACCCAGGGGGTGGCTGATCCTTTGTCCAATTAGACTATGAAGAAAAAAGTCTAGAAAAGAGTTTGTAAAATAATTAAATAAACCAATCTTGCTGCACAATTCCTGCCTGCTGGATCTCTCTCCTCTCCTCCCTATGGCTGCAGGATACAGTAATACCATGCTATAATTTTTTAAGTTTGTACCTTTTCTTCACATTACAGCCTGCCTCTGCCACATTCATTCGTTACCATCATTCTGAGCTTCTTCAGCACATTTCTGTGGTTCTCCCAGTCCAGCCTGCTAACAAAACCCAACTTGGTCGGCAATTAGATTTAACATCAAACTTAAAATCAGAAACCAAAACCAACAAACAAACAAAAAACCTTAATGCAACTCTGTTGTGACAACTCTGTATGCAGCTGTGTGACAACCCTTCAGAAAGTCTGAAATCATTTTTATTAGTGAAATCACTGTAACACCTTATTTAATTTTTAAAAATCAGAAAATTATGCAGACACAGTATTCTCAAGGAGTAAATTAATTGATTTGACCTCAGATAAACTGCTACTTAGAAAGAAAAAAATTTTTATTACCTTCTCAAAATACTCATTGTGAATTGCCACAAAATGTATCACAAAATACTGATATATTGTAGCTGTGATTTAAGAAGACTCCTTTCTACTTTTGGTAAATGCATAATGTAATGAACTCACCCACTATAATCTAAGAGAACAAATGAACGTAATCAAGAAAAAAATCAACAGTAATTTAATTTTATCCTGCATCAAGGCATCTCTGGGTGGTAGGAGAGAAGCACTATATACAGCAGTCATTTTGCTCTTATCTCAAGTGTTGGGCTTTTCTTTTGTCTTAGTCCTTTCCTCAGTAATGAATCTAACTTTATGGAAGCATTAGTTTCCTAAATGTATTTGAAGAGGGCAGGAGAAAGAGGAAGGCATTAAAACACTAACAATTCCTTAATTCATCACAGATTGGAATTGGAAATCAGAACTTCCATCAAATGTTTTCAACAGGGTTGATCTTTTCTTAAGGTCAATTACAGTATCACCCGTTATTGGGTCAGTACATACTTGTATTGCTTTTGAACAGAACACAAACATAGTATGGTAACACCTTCATTAGTCATTTTTTGATAAACATTTTAGAATAAGGATTACAGTACCTTATTTACTGTGTACCATGTTGCTTGCATCTCTATGTATTATTGCAATGGCAAGCTGTCTGAAAACCTACCTTCAAAGAGCTAAAATAAATTACTTTTTTTACATCACTGTACAGCTAAGACCAAAATGTTGCACAGGCTATCAAATCTAGAACAAAACACCATTTCCACAGTTCAATAAAAGCTGTTTATGCTCACACTAGCCAGTTAAGTCATGCTGGATTGCAGTGGATGTATGGTCTCTTTAACTGGAATGAATTCCACATAGAAATGTTTCTCAGGTCATACTAAGACACTGAAATAATACCAAATACACAAGAAAATTTGTATTCACAACAGGTTAGTAGAATACACGATAAAATGAAGTGGCATTATGCATTTTTTAAAAAACTTATACAAACTTCCAGCATAAGGATATAAGTTGTGAGCAGTAAACCAACCAACAAATAAAAGATTGAAGCTGCTTTCACAAAGCCACAGATTTCAGGAGGTTTCAGACAGGACATGGCATGGATAGTAAATCCCAAGGGTGTTTAAACTCCATAAAAAGATATATCCACATTTCCTTCCAAGAAGCTTTCCTCATGAGATGTTTTGCTAATTCCTTTCAGAGCCCACTACTTCACTGTATGAGCCCTCACTTCTCCCTCCTTCTGTGCCCTGCGCCCTGGGGCTGCCAGAGGCTTTCCCTTCCCCCAGCCTGGGCTGCTGAACTGCGCGGCACCAGAGCATTCAGGAGAGAATGCTTGGCTCCAGCATCCTTCACTCTCTCCTCGTCATACTCACACTTCTACAAGGTATTTCCTGAGCACAGGAAAAACAACAGCGTGACACTGAAGCTGTTTTGAGCACGGCTATGCAATGCAATGAGCACAAAGCCACCCTTACTCAACGCTGCCCTTAACTTGCACTGCTTTTGCTGCTGTGGAGAGCAAATCATTCATAAGCTCAGCATTAGGGAACTGGCAATGAATTATTAGCTACAGTGTGCTCTGATACATCATAACAATGTGAGCGTAACTGTTATGAAAATATTCACGTATTTTCTATTTAAATATTAAACATTGATTCAATAGTCCTAAAAAACTTAGCCCCTGTAACCAAGGCAATGGGAGCTGCCATGAAGCTCCATTCTACTGTGTCTGGATTTGGGATTTTCAGTTGCTGTTGTAAAATGGAAAGCGTGTGTGTATACACATACACATATTCATACAGACACATATACAAATGGAAATTACCAGGGCTGAAGTTGTAATTTTTTATTTTTTTAATATCAAACCCAAAAGCTCAACTAAATAAAAAATTAAGATGTTCTCTATTTCCAATAGAGCCCTTCCTCTTACAAAGTTCATCTACCAACATTACATGGATCTATGTTTACTAATGTACTTATGATGTTTAATTATACAGTCCTTATGCAGCACTTAGAAAAAAACTCATGGCATGTGTTCAAATTGAGTTGGACACAGGTACAAACTCCTAGATATTATATATATATATATTAAACTCACTAGTGCCAGGATGAAGCAAGAAGCTTGTAACAGCCAATTTGTTAGAATTAAGCTTCCAAAAATATTTAATAGTGCTCAGGAGAATTGTTCATATAACTTTATGTCATTTATCCCAAGCTTTAGATTCCTAAATACAATTGTGGAGAACAAATCGTTTCTCCCTTTTGAAGAGGGATTTGCCTTCACACTAAATTACCAGTACACTCATCAAATTTGATATATCATTTCTATTTTTTTCTAGGATTAAATGGAAAACCATTTTCAGTGAGTGACATACATAAATACTTTTGATAGCTGCTACTTAACTCTTCTAATGTTATTTTTCAGGAAGTTTTACTGGTGTAGTGGAAATGATAATAAAACTCTCGCTATCACTCTTCATTTCTGTAGAACTCACTTCAGCTTTTACCACATGCTAAAAATTATTTTGAGGATGACCTCCATGAGAAGACATTGCAATATCTATCTGATGTATTTATGAAGCCTGCAACACTGTAATATTCCAGAGATACTTAAAGATTAAACATGTACTATCAGTGAGTCATTGCAGAATCTGCATTCACTGGTATTTATAACAATGGCAATGCCATGGAACAATGGAAACAGATGGACAGATCATCATTATGGAAGAAAACAGATCCTCACAATTACAGACATCCCTTGTAGATGTATTGTTGGAGAAAAATATGATACAGTAAAACAGTAATATGTTTCCATGCAAGTAAAAAAATATGCTGGAATGAGAGTTGTCTAAATAAAATGTTCCAATTCAAAAAGTGAAACTGAAGAACCCTGCTGACAAGAGAGACAAACTGATAACAACAGTACAGGCTAATACTACTGCAATATAGTAACAATCCTTTATGTCCATAGTACTATTTTATTTAATATGCTACATTTTATAACTCATCCCCTTCATTTTCTGTAGTATTTTCTCTTTGTGCATCTTTTACTGTTACTTTACTAAGTCCTCTAAGGACATGAAACACTATTACTATGATTCTGATTGTTTTCCTTCATATATTAAAAATACAAACCTACAAAGAAAAAATATTACATTCACCAACATCACATATATCAACCCACTAAGATTCATAATTTAAAATTAGATGTATATCACTTGTGTGATATTCACAATTACTAATAAATTACCAATGGAGAAAACTGGAACCTTTAAGAGTGATAAGTAGATTAAGTATGTATAACATGCAGTAACTTCCCATTCACCTTGAAAAATATTATCATATATATTAATTTGTAAGAACACTTCTTAACTACATTTTAAGAGTATACCTGAGGCTGGCAGAAACCAAGATCAGCTTAACTGATTTTTCAAGGAGCTGTGCCAGTTACTACATGATAGCACCTGGTACGTCACCTTTAGCTCTGTGAAAATGATCTTTTTGTAGTGCCTGGATCCACCATAGTTTACTGCATGTCAGAATTCATAACTAGAACTGCTCAGCATGAAGTCCACAAACAATGGGGGTCACAAAGAAGCTGTCAGGTTTTGTTTGAGAAATGACCCCTGCTCTTCATTCACATTCTTTCTACAATATACCTGCACTCTCAAACCACTGACACAGAAACCTCACTTGTGACATCCTAAACTGTTCAGACTAGAAGGGACAAAAAATGCAGATAATACACATTATACACTACACAAGTGGATGATACGTTTTCAGCATTGGTTAAATTCATCAATCTTTCAGAAGTGCAGAGGGGTTTTGGCTTTTTAGTAGCATAATCTTTTAACTTTTCCGTGATTGCAAAGGTAAACTTACTTCTTTACATGGAACTGTCGTGGTGGACTTTGCTCTTTGCATGTCTCAAGCTTCACTTGCTGTCGCTGTGTTAAAAATGCAGGAAAGAATCCAAGCCTCAAGTTTTAATTTCTATTCTGATGTCAAAGCTATGCCAAAATTTCATAGAATATGCTGGATTGGAAGAGACCCATCCAGATCATCGAGTCCAACTCCTGGCCCTGCCCAGCACCATCACCAAGAATCCCACCATGTACCTAAGAGTGTTGTCCAAATGCTGAACCCAGCCAGGCTTAGGGCTGTGACCAGTGACCACTTCCCAGGAAGAATTTGCTGTCCTACACCCATCCTGCAAGTGGCACAAACATTACAGAAGTGTGGGGTTTCACACAAGCCTCACTTAGCCTAGACCCACAAAAACCATGGAAAAGATCCCTTACTTTGACATTCCTTATGATAAAAGAGGTATGACGGCAGCCATCTGGGCAGTGGGAGCGAACTCTAAGAAAAAAAAATATAGTAGGAATTTTTAAATTTAGAAAAACCCAACCATGTTCTCCAGCAGATAGAAGTGAAAACCTGGATGCCCTGGATGTTTTGGATGCTTGGGTAGGAACAGTCTGCACTACAAAAAAAAATCTCTTATCAAACAAAATCATTTTTGACTGGACATCCTTAAGCATTATCTTTGAGAAGCTTCCTACTTGGATTTCTTCATGTAAGGCTACACTTGATCTAGACTGGCCTATCCAACTTTAATGGACTTGGGGAAAAAAAATACCCTCTTGCTCAGGGACTGTTCATATGTTAAAGTATTAAGAAATATCCCCAAGCAGGAATTGAACAAGGTGCTCTATTCTCTACTCACTAGACAGAGTGAGAAACAATTCCTGCCATGAAGAATATAAACAAAAAAGAATGAAACAGCTAAATGAATATCAAAATAAAAACCATCTGGCAGGTGAACAGCACAGCAAAATCTCAAAATAATGTCCAATTTGCTAGAGCCTGCATTTTAGAAATCTGGGCTCTCTACAAGGCAATGGAAACTTAGTTATATTGATCCAGGGTAGGACTTGCCGTCTTTTCTCCACAGCTCTGCCAGAGCAGAGCCCTATGTGTGCCTGACGACTGGCTCTATCCTGCTCTCACCTGACAGTTAAAGACGCAGATGAAAGGCCAGCTTAGCACTGTGGAAACTTTACCACTGTTCCAGGCCTTTTTAAACCTTGAGCTGTTCAGCAGCTCCCCTAGTGTTCAGAAAGCTTACATAAGGCCAAGAGCATCTTAGCTGAAAAACAATGTTTGTTTTCATAAAAACCCTAGAAGTTATCACTTGTAGAATCCATTAATATCTTCTTTCTCCCTCCTGCCTTCTACCCTTCTGTTTCTCCAGACTTAGGACCTATCCTCTTATTTTCTTGTCTTTTCTCCGTTTAAAAAAATATTATTATACATGAGAGCCTGAAATACTGTTTCCTTATTTAATACATCAGCCATGCAATACTAAATGCCAGTTGTGCAGCCCAGTTTTACATAGAAGTGGATGTGTGAAGATTCACAAATAAAGCCACCCCGGAGACAGAAGTGCTAGGCTAGTCAGAGATATTACAAAACCCAGCTTCTGTTGCCTATTTTAAATTTTATTTGTGGAAAGCTTATTTTTCTGCATCCTTAACAGAATCACAGGACAATCCAGGTTAAGAATGACTTGAAGAAGTAATTCTTGAGGTTAGGCAGGATGAAACTCGCTCCCAAAAAGGATGCAGGCATACATTTTAAAATGTTTAATTCTGTAGCTTCATCTTTGTTTAAGGATTAACAATAACTCTTAAAAGCTTATCCAGTATTAGAGGAATACAATCTTACACCAAGAAGCACTCATGCTACTATAAGCACTATACAAACAGTACTCCACAAAAGAAACACCTCATACTAGCAAACAAGGAAACTGGGCTTATTTATGGTGAACCTGCCCCATGCACTGCAGCAGGGCAGGATCTGTGTGGCACAGTGAAGGGTTTACACCAGCAGTGAAAGAATAAAAGTATGCACAGACTTCCATTAAAAGGATGAGTGGACTTAAAATTTCACTGCTTGGAACAGAGAACAAAACTTCAATGGGAAATGATTCAGGAATCATCCACATATAGGAAGAAAATTAGATTGGTCAGTGGGTGGCCAAATTATGATGTATATCACTAAACCTAAAATTTGGACTGGAAAGAAAGTAGAAAGTGGTAGACAAAATCAATCAGAAAATCTGAATTCAGATAGAGTATTCTCAGCTCCATAAACAAGTATAAAGACAAGCTGAGAGAGCTGGGGCTCTTCACTCTGGAGAAGAGAAGGCTCTGGGGAAACCTTCCAGTCCCTAAAGGGGGGCCCGCAAGAGAGCTGGAGAGGGACTTTTCACAGGGCTGTGTAGTGACCAGACAAGGGCAGTGGCCTTAAGCCAAAGCAGGACAGATTTAGCTTAGCTACATGGAAGAAATTCCTTACTGGGAGGGTGGTGCAGCACTGGAACAAGTTGCCCAGGGAGGCTGTGAATTCCATTCCTGGATGTATTTACAGCCAGGTAGGAGCAGCTCTGAGCAACCTGGTCTAGTGGCCAATGGCAACGGGGTCCCTTTTAAGGTCCCTTCTAATCCAAACCATTCTATGATTTTAAATCCTTTCCTCAGGACAAAGGGTATTGTTCTAGGTCAAGCTCTAATTCACTTTATGTTGTATAGGCTCTGAAGTGGCACTTGCAAGGCTACCGTTATCCATTAGCCTCAACAAATACTGAAGTAAAAAAACTGAGAAATCAGAGCCATGCCACAATTTCAGACATCTACAAATCAAAACCCAACATCAAATAAAAATTAACATAACATGCAGTGAGAGTTAATATAGACTTTCATTCAATGATGGGAAGCACACAGAATATCGAGAGATCCTGACAGAAACAATTATCTGGTATCTAAGCGATAAAGAAGCAGAGCTCATCTTTTCTGATGGATTAGAAGCCACATCACTGGCAGCAGCAAAAGCCAAACCCAACACAAGAACATCTTGGATTGATTCACTGTCTGATCTTGTTACTGTGAAACTCTCATGAATTTACTACAGACTGCAATCAGGAGCATACAGTTAAATGTACCTACAAAAAAAAAAAAAAAAACCCCACACACAAAAAAAGAAACAACACACAGATTTTTTTTTTCTGCAGTTTTCAGGCCCAAAAAGACCTATATTTAGTTAAGCTGTGTCAAAAATCATTAATCCCAGATTCAGAATCTCCATTAGGAACAACTGTGCAGAAAAACCAGTTTTAGTGGGAGTTTTAAAAGAGAGGGGTCACCTTCCCTGATTTCAATACAAGTGTATTTTCTCACACAGAAGTTCAAAGTTCATCATGGTTTTAGTTTATCTTTACAATTACACTGAATATATTCATTAGTCTGTTATCTCCCAACGTACTAATTTCAAGAATAAATTAAGTCAACTGCCAAATCCTGCAGCATACCCTTTTTATCAGACTAATGAATTATCCAAAAATGAATTATTCTGTCAAATCTTAGACACTGGTCCTGAATTTCTCCAAACAAGAAACCTGACAAACTAGGATGATTCCAGAAGAAAGGAAAGGAAACTCTGACACAATGATTAAACAGTTCATTAACCAAAGTTACACTTTTTCTCTTAACCTTTAAAATCACTCAATTCTTAATCCAAGTTAAATGTTTCTAAAGCTTAACCCTGAGTTAAATCTCACATTTACCTGCACTTCATTGTAATGCTTACACAGTTTGATTCAGAATTCCTTCTAAACCAAAGCTTTAAGTTTATCTAATAACACACTCTCATAGTCTTTATTATATAATCTCCTATTTGCAATGTGTCTGTGGTATTACCATCAACCTGAAAGCCAATCTGCATTTCACTGAAAACAAAGCAGTAAGAGACAAAGGTGACTTTCTCTGAGATGAATTAGCTGTTACAGTACTTTGAAGCGCGTCCATTTTCCCTACTGATATACATGTAAAAAGGTAGAAAATTCACAAGACTTAGAAACACTGAAGACTCCCACTCAACAAAAAAAAGGCTTTCAGCTAACAAAGCTTCCTTGAGCTACATGTGCATCAAATTTCCTGATACCTTTGGGATTTCCTAAAAACATGGAGCCTCTTATTTTGTATAGTACGTACAAACACAGTACCAGAATAAAATACAAAGTTAATGCTATTAACAGTGTTTGCTTCTAGTGCTCTACTCCCCTGTCTGAGGCAAATACATCCATCCAACAGTTTGCCTCAACCCTGTGATGGGGGTTGATGTGGAGCAAGGGAGAAGCCTGGCAGTTCCCTGGCCTGTCTTCCCAACACACTCACCCTTCCACTCCCTAACAGCTCCACACCAAACATATGCATACTTAGGGACTTGAACTGAGTTTAGGGTATATTTAACTAATTAGCAAGTAACTCCTAATTTCAACAGTGCTGCTCTGCCATACTATTTACACCACAAAACCACACAGAAAAAAAACCAATAGAAAGGCTTTTTCCTCCTTCCAGTTTTGTGCAACACATTTTTTGTTTTCTTAGGGTGACAGATGAAGACAAAACACCCGATATGAGTGAAGGCAGCATGAATTTATTTAAACACTCAGCATTGGTGAGGCTCAAATCCTTTGTTCAGTTCTGGGCCCCTCACTACAGAAGGGCATTGAGAGGCTGGAGCATGTCCCAAGAAGGGCATTGGAGCTGGTGAAGGGTCTGGAGCACAAATCCGATGAGGAGTGACTGAGGGAGTTTATCCTGGAGAAAAGGAGGCTGGGGGGGCCTTCCTGCTCTCTTCAACTGCCTGAAAAGAAGTTGTAGTCAGGTACCAGTCAGTCTCTTCTCCCAACTAACAAGGATTAGGACAAGAGGAAATGCCCTCAAGCTGCCCCAGGGGAGGTTTAGATTGGATATTAGGAAAAATTTCTTCACCAAAAGAGTTGTCAGACACTGACACCCTCTGCCCAGGGAAATGGTTGAGTCACCATCCCTGAGGGTATTTAGAAGATACGTGGAAGTGGTGCATAGGGACACGGCTTAGTGGTGGGCTTGGCAGTGCTGGGTTAATGGTTGCACTTAATAATTGTAAAGGTCTTTTCCAGCCTAAATAGCCCTATGATTCTACAGGGTAACAGTATCAAATGGTGTGCCATTAACCCCATATGCCAAGGAAAAACAGCTTGAGAGGCTGAGAGGCTTGTGTTATATGGACATCCTCACCAGTATCACCCCACAGTCAAAACCCAGCTTCTATTTAAAAAAAAAAAAAAAAAAAAAAAAATCAAACTGATGAGATCCTAGTCAGGCATTTCATTTCCAAATGAGGAAACTTGGGCAGACTTTGTTTCCACTCATTCTTTAGCCTTTACTGGCTTGCTTCCAGGTATCATCAGCCGAATTGCATTTTTTTCAAATAAAAAAATGTTACGGCAGTGGGATCAGAGCTAATAATTACTGGAAAAAGCTAAAAGGACACTAAAGGAAAGCTAGTAGAAGGAAATACAAGGAAAACAGAGGAATGCAGCAAATAAATTTTAAGATATGGCAAAAAGACAAATGACACCTGAAAACTGTACAAAGTCCATTCGGAGGTCCTGATCCTGAAAGGTGAATGACTGCCACAGAATTGGCTTCTAAGGACAGAATTTAATCCAGCCATTCTGCCTCTCTACATGACACAGGCTAGAGAATGCACCCATCACATACACAGCTCCTGGGGACATGAGATTCAGTATTACCTCATCCAACAAGGCTAGACAAAGTTTTGACCTGTACTCAGGAGGAGAATGCAGTATACCCAGTCTTCCTGACCAGGTAAGACACCTGAGATTCTTCCAGTACCAATGGAAGACCAAATCCTGTGTTTCTTCTCTGTCCCTTGGACTGGCATGTGTGCAGTGAAGTCTGTCCATACATAATTACTGGGTTACATGCCCTCCCCCAGCACTTCTGGGAAGGGTATTTTGCCAGAGAGCATGTGCACACCTCCTGATTCACTCTGAAGCTGAGCCAAAAAACACGAAACAGGCCTCAACTGCCCAAACTCTTCATACAACATATTTTCTGGCACAGCTGCAGAGCACACAGAGAGTGGGCTGCAGGCTGGATGAATGGTTCTGGTAGTAGCAACCTTCAATCACTATTTTTCTAGAGCTATTCTTAGTCCTTCCTCTGCTACCTTACAAATCCTTCAATTTAGAGGATTACAACACTACAGCTCTTTTTGTGCAAGCAGACTCTGTGCATCCATAATGCATGTAATGGAAATTTGCACAAAAATGGCCCCAAAATTAGAGCTTAAATCAACACTGGATACAGATGTATATGGGAAGTTGATACTGTTAGAGGCGAAAAAAGCATTTAAATATTTTCACACACTGGACAGTTCTTCTATTTTTCTTAACAGAACATGTGGATTAATATCCTAAGTACTAATTCCAAGAAGCAGCATTCCCAGTGTCTCATGCAAGCTGTAAGTTTGTATTAATACCTTCCTATTTTACGGTCTTTGCTTCAAAGGCAATCATGGAAAACTGCAATGCGGTGTTTGGTCAAGATCCACACTGGCACCACCATCATGCGCACCAGGCACCGTTCCACATGGAGGACTTCAAGGGCTTGGGAAAGGACCTAAAGGTGGTCTTGTATTTTCTCAATGTTTCTGTCTCTGCAGTGGGACATGTTTCATAAATATCATCTTATTTGCTTCACATCGTATGCTCTTATCATCATACGCCATTTATTTTCCTCCCCTAGCTATTTTATCCATTTGTGAAATCTCAGGGAGTCCTGCCCATGTCAGCTAAATGAAGAGAAGACTGATGGGTCATTTGATTACCAGAAATAAGCACGCACTCTCTGAGAAGCTGATCTGGTAGCAAGACCTTTTCAAACTTGCTGATAGTAATGCAATAGGATCCAGCAGATAACAATTAAAGCTGCATCAATTCAACCTTGAAACAGTCTGCAATTTCCTAGCAGTAACTGCAGCTGAACCTGAAAGACAGAGGGCGAATCCTTGTCACATGATGTGTTCATAAAGAGAAGGCTTCAGTTTATCTCTGGAAGAACTTATATAAAGATGGTGAAGTGAGCAGCATTTCTTTCTGGAGTCTCCGTCTCTTGATCTACAAATGTGTTTCTTCACTTGTTCTTGTGAATCACGGGGTGAAGATGGTACCTTTTAATCCCTGTCCTGGGGTGACTGTATGATACTGTATTCTCTATCGTCTGTTCTATGCCCAGACATGAATCCTGTGCTTCTCTGTGCCTTTAAAGCTAGCTAAGGGAGAGGGGGGAGCGCCGGTGGAATTCCTTTGGCGCTGTGTTCAAAACACAGATAAGCTCGCTGGCTTCTCCTGCCCGGCTGCTCCGCTTCTGCAGCAGGGAAAAGAGTTACATTCCTTTTGTTTTTTAGCTAGTTTCTCGTTCATTAGCTAAAGTACGGAGCCCTGGGACTTTGGCTTCTTCCTCTTCTTCTTCTCTTCTTCTGGAACTGTTCAGAACACCAGAACTTCACTGGGAGGCCTTTCCACCGAGGCCCGGAGCGGCCCACACCGAACTCCAGCTCCGGACAGGAGAAAGCCACACCCACAAAGGACTCTGAAATCTGTTACAGTGGGGAAACTGCAACACGCATGTCAATCAACGAGGCCCGTGAAAAGAAATACATATGAACCAGTTCTTGATAGATGTTTCAGAGAT